>NC_134209.1:38732250-39034500 GCF_965140235.1 Caretta caretta | reverse complement strand
TCTTCAGAAGAAGCAAAACTAAAGTAGCTGCTAACTTTTTGCATCTCTGAAAGGATCCTACAAAACACTGTACTTAGTCCAAAGATATCTCCATGCTTTATCATGACAGCCATGCAGTGCCGCCATTTTCTTTGGGGGATTTTTCCTTGTAAAATGATACTGATTTCTGTTTTAGAATGGAAAACCCATGTACAATACGGGATAAAAAGAATTTAACCAAATAACTATAAGGATATATTTTAATTTATAAGCTACTGCTTAGAATTATTACAAATTCATTCCTGTACATGGAAAATAAGGTATCAATTAACTGTTCTGATAAGACTCAAAAGATGGAAGACACAACCAAAATGTAGCAGAAAAGATTATTAATGTGCTGTAAAACCAACTGAGAGGAAAAAAAATAAAACAAGATAGCAGCACTTCATTGAAGTCTATTGAGTCCCACCTGTTTATGTGTAGAATTTGTCCCTTTACATAACTTACTAGGACTGTACATTTAATAACCGTTTTATTTTCAGAAAGATATTTTAAAAACTCATCACATCATGCCCAAACCCACTATTTTAAGCTGCTTAGGGTCTGTAAATACTTCTGAAGGTAGGACTAATTTCGATAGTATGGTAAGGCCAGTATGTACTACACTGCTATCAGACTATGTTTCCAAAGCCAACCTGACCAGCCTAACAAATGTAAAGGTCATCTTCCAGTGGCAAAGATTCAATTTAGGGTCTTTCCCCTCCCCCCCCCCAATCCCTGCTATCAGTTTGAGTTATCGCAGCTCTTGACCAGACACTTTTGCACACAAACCTCTGCCATGCGCAGTGTACCAATTAGTTTAGCCGCAGGATCTGGCCTTTAGTGCTTAGTACCATGTGAAATCCCATAGCACTATGGTCCTGATTCAAGAAAGCACTTAAGCATATATTTAACTTAGGTGTGTGCTTCAAGTCTCATTGAAGTCAATGGAAGCTAAGCATATGCTTAAAGTTAAGGATGTGCTTAAGTATTTCTCTGAATAGGGATGTATACGTGTTTTCCTGAATCATAGCTTGTACTACGTAATATGTGTTAATAAATTTGGACCCTTAATTTGTGCAGCCAATACTTATCCAATAGACTGGCATATTTCTTATTGACTTTGGCAGCTCTACAAAAGTCACATTTTCATACAGATGAACTATACTTGAATATCTTCTATGTATCGGATAATATAGTCTATGTATCATTGACTTTCAATGAGACTTAGGCTCTTCAGTGCCTGTGTCACTTTTGAAAATAGGATTTAGGTTCCTAAATCACTTATGCACTTGTGAAAATATTACCCATTGTCCATTCTGGGCTATCATAATTTTGAGAGGAGATTCCACATTTGGAGGAAGAGAAGGAAACATTTTTAAATGGTATTTGCTGAAGTTGTTTATAAAGGTCAAATATTAAAATTAGTCCCAAAGGAAATGGATTCATAGGTAGACTGCATGTGAGGCTCTGCGATTCATCATATAAATAGGAGCATGTATGTCGTATCTATTTCATATAACTTTTTATAGAGAAGGCTGGATTTAATTATCTTTTCTTCCTCCCCGCAAAATTTACATACTGTAACTGGAATCATGTTTAATGTGTATGATAAAAACATCTTTTAATATATCAAATGTCTCAAAAGCTAAAAATATTATTCAAAAAGAGTTTGATGTGAAGATTCCCTAAACCTCTCTAGATATTCAAAGTCACTCTAATTAACAGGAGCATCACAATTTCAATATTAAGCACCTGCCACTGGTTTCCATCTTTATTGGGAAACCAAAGGAAATCTTAAAATAAAAAATCTAAATAAGTAGGATCAATATTTGTATTAGTAGAAAATCTCATAGGAAAAATCAATAAGCTGTATAACGCAATGTTGAAATCATAAATTAAAGAAAAGTATATAGTGAAATAGGAACAAAGGTCTAATTATGAAGCATAACAGCCATATGATCATGTCTCTACATAAGGAGCTAGTATAACAAGATATGTTCCTAGGAGAGCTTCTTTGATGTAGTGTTATATGAATGTGTTGTTCCCACTTTTATAATTAAACCATTAGCAGTCCCCACCTCCCATATATCTTGATACCAAGTCCTTTCAGCACTCATCATTAAGGCTATGATCTAGTCATGGATATTTTTAGTAAAAGTCATGGACAGGTCATGGGCAATAAACAAAAATTCTATGACTTATACTATAAATACCTCTGACTAAATCTTAAGGGGGTCGCTGCTGGGGGAGCACCTAGAGGGGCCAATGCTGGGGGGCAGAGCCGGGAGGGGAGCACTGCTGGGGGGGGTGCTGTTGCTGATGGGGACCAGCCGTGGCACCAGCTGCCAGGGGCCACCAGCAGTGGCTGCACTGGCCACCTGGGAACTGCTGCCGGCTGCGGCTGCACCAGCCATCCAGGGACCACTGTTCAGCCGGTCCCCGGGGCCAGCCATACTGGACACTGCTCAAGCAATCCCCGGAGCTGGCTTCCCAGGCAGCAGCTGGTGAGGCTGTCCCTGGGACCACCTGAGCAGCTGGTCCCCAAGCCAGCTGCCCCCCACAGAAGTCATGGAGGTTGCAAAAAGTTACAGAATCCGTGACTTTCCGTGACCTCCATGACAAACAAGGAGCCCTACTCATCATTATGATGCAGACTAAAGTAAGAAGGAACATCCAACACTGAAAACCTAAAATTTCAGAGTTTTGTTTCAAAACAAATCCTTTTTCAAAACATCTCGGAATGTTTTAATATTTTATTGTATTGTATTGCTATTAAATACCATTTTAATAATGTTTTCAATAATGTTTTGATAAAAATTTCAGAAGCAAATGGAAAAAGGCACATTTTTGCACAAAACATTTTGATTTTTAAAAACAATCATTTTAAGATGTAAAATGTTTTCTCAAAAAAATTTTTGATCAGCCCTAATTTTTAATCTAATTTTGTCTTTTGACCCCAGTCTAGACAAGTGACTCAATTGGTTTTAGTGGTACAGTATTACTCAAATCTGTCATCTCTGGCGACTATGTCCTGATTTGGTCAACAGCAAAAAATTAACTTAGCACTCTAACCCTATTTTTTTAGTGAACATTAATGCACATCAAATACAAATAATCTGAAAGATCAACAACAGAGGATACAGTCTCTTAAAAGTATATTATCCAAACATGACATCCTTAGTATGTCTTATTGGACTAATCTGCATTCATTAAGAGATTTTAATCAGCATCTCATATTGCAAACATTCACAAGAAACTTGAACTTTTCTTTAAAATCACAGAATGCTGTTTCTTTGATCAATAATTACTGTAAGCTTTTCTTTTTGACTTTAATTTTGTTTTATGTTGTGTCTGATTGTTACTCTACATAAACTGCTGTTGCCCCAGGATACCTTTGAGGATAAAATGCTTGTCTCAAAGGTTTTAATTATACTGGTTAAATAGAAGTTACTACTATTCCTGCTACTTGATGGGAATTCTAATGATCTTCCTAAACTGTGTTTTGGTTTTCCTTACGTAAATCTCTTTTTAGGGCACATTTAGATGATGTTCCATTAACTGAGCTTTTACAATGTGTCCTGCTGCCATACTTTGTTAGCAGAGAGCTAAGGTCACCCAGTAATAGCTTGTGCCCTTCCAGGATGTCAAGTTCAGCAAAACTCAAACGTCTGAAAACTAGGAAATACAGAGTTATGGTAAACACTGTCCCCCTAGAGCTGGCAATAGCCACTGGAAATTAACTGCACACATTCCAGCAGCATTTATTGGGTTAGGTTTAGCTGTATTGAATTGGTGGAGGAATAAGTTTGAACAGCTTGGAAGAGCTGTGATTGTGATATGAGGAGATCTGCCTCTGAGTATCCCCATGTGTGTTATCAAAGGAAAGAGATGCATATGTACCTTGAGGTTCCAGTCTTCATCATTTCAGCATAGAATTGTGTCGACTGTATCAGCAGCAGGGAACTGGGGTCTTCTTGCCATTGGTATTATCAGTGGTGAGGTGAAATATGAAATATGAAAGCAGTTTGTGGATTTAATGATGGGGAGGGTAAAGCATAGGTTAAAGCATAGGGTAAAGCACAGGTTTAGGTGGCATCCTGTGTGTAAGTGTGAATAGGTTGAAGAAAGGTATGAAGTTTTTCCTGAATTTTACAAGTGTAGTATTCTGTCAGGGGGGTGGGCTCAGAGTTTGAACGTATGGCAAGTGCCAGCAGTGCATGTCCATCACAGTGAAAAGGAAGAGTGTTATGGGCCTTGTAGAGCATGGCACAAAGAGGGAAAAGTTAAGGTTGGAAAGACATTTACCTTTACTCTGTATTTCCTGGTTTTCAGAAGTTTCAGTTTTGCTAAATCAACATTCTGGAAGGGCATGAGCTATCACTCAGTAACCTTAACTCTGTGTTAAAGATTTTGCCATTCAATTTCCTAGTTTTTTTTTTAAATAGAAAGAGAAATGTTTGTTGATAGGAGTTAGTGGCCATTTAGGCAGCTGTAGTTCTCACCTAGGTTTACAGTTCATATGATACTGTGGGTAGATAATAAAAAAAAACTAGTTGTATACAGTGCTTTTCGGCATTATACATTATCCCCATTTTACAGATGGGAAACTGTAAGATGAGTCACAGAAAGGTGATGTGACTTGTCCAAAGTCACCCAGCAGGCCTGTGGCAGAACTACAAATAGTTTCAGTCAGGCAGTCTTTCCATTAGGCCACATGGTTGCTATGGGATTCCTCAGTGCTCCTGTCCTCTCATGGACATTTTGTTCCAGTGAAATGGGAATAATGGTCAGTTTTTGAAATGCTTACAATGTGTAGTTGCTAAGAGAACCAGTGAGATAAATCTCTGGTCTATGTCTCAAAAACCTTGTCAATTTTATTACATGGTTGTTACAATAACTTTAAGGGTGTGAGAGAAGCCTGGTGTGTCTCTCTTCTCCATCCTCTGCCACACCACTCCTTGCAACATGTAGCTCCCCTGCCAACATTTCCAGTTCCCTCTCCCCTTCCCATCCCATTGAGTCATTAGTTGTCACTGCAGAAGCCATTAACATGTAAAAAAGTTGCTCCTTGCTGTCTCCTGCCCTATGCTGCTGTGTGTTAGGGTTGCCAACTTTCTAACTGCACAAAACTGAACAACCTTTCTCTTGCCCCACCCCTTCTCCAAGCCCCCACCCCCCCCTCACTCCATCCCCCTCCCTCCGTCGCTCATTCTCCCCACCCTCACTCACTTTCACTGGGCTGGGGCAGCGGGTTGGGGTGCGGGGAGGGGGGTGAGGGCTCTGGCTGGGGGTGCAGGATCTGGGGTCGGGCCAGGGATGAGGAGTCTGGGGTGGAGGAGGGGGCTCCGGGCTTGGGCCAAGGGGTTCAGAGTGCAGGAGGAGGTACAGTACCAACTGGGCGGCGCTTACCTCAGGCGGCTCCCTGTCAGTGGTGCAGTGGGACTAAGGCAGGCTTCCTGCTTGCCCTTGCTCCATGCGGCTCCCAGAATCGGCTGGCATGTCCGGCTCCTAGGTGGAGGGGACAGGGGGCTTGGCACACTGCCTATGCCTGCAGGCACCACCCCTGCAGCTCCCATTGGCCATGGTTCCTGGCCAATGGGAGCTGTGGAGCCAGCGCTTGGGGTGGGGGCAGTGCGTGGAGACCCCCCGGCTGACCCTATGCCTAGGAGCTGGACATTCCGGCCACTTCCAGGAGCCGCGTGGAGCCAGCGCAGTCAGGGAGCCTGCCTTAGCCCCGCTGCGTCACCAAACGGACTTTTAGCAGCCTATTAAAATCTCTCTGATTCCTTACAATACTCACTGGGAGATCAATGCCAATTCCGGTAGATTCCCACCAACCCAGGAGAGTTGGCAACCCTACTGTGTGTACATATCACAGGTAGCAGTTTACTGGAAAGCTACAGGCTACCTTGGTTACATGATCGAGATGCACACGGAGCTGGGCTCCTCACTCCTGCTACCCACCGACAGCTGGGAATCCTGTCCCTGCTTCAGCTTACTTCCCCAGCCATGCCCCAGGTCCATCCAGTCTGCCCCTCCCCCACACACCGGCCAGATCCCATTATCAATCCGAAGCAGGATGATGTGTATTTTACCTATTCATTTTCTGGATTTGTGTTACCTTCAGTCCCCCCACTCCCGATCACAGCTCACATGGAGGAGCTTAAACACCCCAAGAGGAGCTGGATCCCCCATATCTCAGAACACATAGTAGGCAGGGAGAGGGGCTCAGACCCCTGAAGAGGGGAGAATTCAGAACTGGCAGTAGTCTCCCAACCAGTCATAAACCCCCAACTTCCTCTGCTACCCCTCATATTCTCCTCCCCCTCACCTGAGCCCCCCAACCCCTCTTCTCTTCCCTAATACCCATTTCCATTTAGGGCCCCATAATACACCCATCCCTCGCTGTAGATACAAACTCCTCTTCATTCTTCCCCTCCTATGAGAATTCACATGTGCAATTTATAGTTTCATCACCTTCTGAATATTCTGTTGTACTCAGATGATGGTTTATTTGGGTTTTTTTTTAACGAAAAAAACCTTTTCAAAGGAAGATTTCCCCAAATGCTTACAGTTCATTCTCAGATTTCTACCCAGATTTCTTAAAAGTTGCATATTCCAAGAGGTGTTCAGTAGCTCATTCATCTCAATGAGATATTCTCCAATGAAAGGCTACTCAATGTGGATGAATACAGCCTAAAACAATAGCCCTGAAATGTGTAAACTGATCCATTCATATCAGTGGGTGTTCCCCCTCCCCAGGGCAGGAGGAGAATTTCTGATGTGTGTCCAGCATACCCCTTCTCAGATCCTATTCCAATATCAGCCACTTGTTCTTGGTGCATGCTGGAAGCTCGCTCCACAGTGGGGTGGGGTTCCCCACATCCTGTCACACACATGGGACAGGGACTATGGCTCGGTCACCAACAGGGGGAAGGGACTCTGAGCCCACATAAGGGCGCGGGGGAGGGGAGGAGAGAAAGGGACTCAGATCCCCAGATCCAGCCATACAGAGAAAGGGAAAATATGGGGCTGATGGGTGCCCCTGGGCTTCTCCTCCCACTCTCCTGCCACTCCCATCTATCTCTGTCCCAGTGTCCCTCTCCATCACTAGAAGTAACGGAGGAGGAAAAGGACCTTGGAGTATTGGTTGATCATAGGATGACTATGAGCTGCCAATGTGATATGGCTGTGAAAAAAGCTAATGTCATCTTGGGATGCATCAGGAGAGGTATTTCCAGTAGGGATAAGGAGGTTTTAGTACCATTATATAAGGCACTGGTGAGACCTCACCTGGAATACTGTGTGCAGTTCTGGTCTCCCATGTTTAAGAAGGATGAATTCAAACTGGAACAGGTACAGAGAAGGGCTACTAGGATGATCCGAGGAATGGAAAACTTGTCTTATGAAAGGAGACTCAGGGAGCTTGGCTTGTTTAGCCTAACTAAAAGAAGGTTGAGGGGAGATATGATTGCTCTCTATAAATATATCAGAGGGATAAATACCAGAGAGGGAGAGGAATTATTTAAACTCAGTACCAATGTGGACACAAGAACAAATGGATATAAACTGGCCACTAGGAAATTTAGATTAGAAATTAGACGAAGGTTTCTAACCATCAGAGGAGTGAAGTTTTGGAATAGCCTTCCGAGGGAAGTAGTGGGGACAAAAGATCTATCTTGCTTTAAGATTAAACTCGATAAGTTTATGGAGGAGATGGTATGATGGGATAACATGGTTTTGGTAATTAAATATTCATGGTAAATAGGCCCAATGGCCTGTGATGGGTTTTTAGATGGGGTAAGATCCAAGTTACCCGGGAAGGAATTTTCTGTAGTATCTGGCTGATGAATCTTGCCCATATGCTCAGGGTTTAGCTGATCGCCATATTTGGGGTCGGGAAGGAATTTTCCTCCAGGGCAGATTGGAAGGCCCTGGAGGTTTTTCGCCTTCCTCTGTAGCATGGGGCACGGGTCACTTGCTGGAGGATTCTCTGCTCCTTGAGGTCTTCAAACTACAATTTGGGGACTTCAATAGCACAGATATAGATGTGAGGTCTTTTTTAGGAGTGGTGGGTGAAATTCTGTGGCCTGCATTGTGCAGGAGGTCAGACTAGATGATCATAATGGTCCCTTCTGGCCTAAATATCTATGAATCTATGAATCACCTAAATCCCCCAAACCCTCTCACCTCCATTACCTCCCATCCCCATTTATCCCCCTTCCCTTGCTACAGCCCCAAACCCTCTCATTCCTATTTCCCCCCACTCCTCCACACCTTAAAATACCTATTCCCTGCCAGCGAGCATGCACTTTAAATAAATAATAATAATTTTTAAAAAACCCTGTCAGATTTTAGTAATAAGCCGCCCACCCATTTCCAGATTTCTGTCCCAGGTAAGGCTCAAACTGACACTAGGTGGGGGGTCAGATTCAAAGAACCACAACTTTTTCCCTGGAGCTAACCAACTAGCATGAAACTTTGCTGTCTAACAATCCTGTTAACGCCTCTGTCTGCACGTGCTCAGTGAAATCTATTAGGAGTAAGAATCAGCACATGCGGCTTGCAGGAAGCCTAACTGCAGAAGCAAAATCTTTTTCAAATAATGTTTTAATTTGATTTCCCATAAAGGGCTGGTTGGTGCCATGCACTCTGTTGGGATAACCTTGAGCATTTGAGACCTTGGTCCAATAGTCTGAGCCCTGGATTGACCTTTATGTGTGAGCTAAAAAGGTTGTTAGAATCTCTAAAGTTTAAGAAAAGCTATTTTTATTTTCATGGGACTTTATCTCAGGAACCCCTTGTTCAAATGTCCCCAAATTTGGACTGCTAACAGAACCCACACTCCCATATCAAAACTTCAAGAGTCAAGCTTTAAACAGGAAGCTCATCTTACCCTTAACTATAAAAAGGCTGTTGCTCTGCTGCTATAATAAGAGGTTAAAGGAGTTGAAAATTGTGGGAAATAGCTTAGCTAGTGCAGTTACATTGCTCCATGGCTTGGTGTTCATCATTAAAAATACCACCACAAAATGGATTTCCCATTACCATTCTTTCCCACAGAACTGTCATGATGCTGTGTGGATAGGGCCACTTAATTGATTATGAAAAAGTCTCTTGGCAGTGACTTATGTTTCCTATACTAACCCAGAGCACATAAAGCTAAATAGCCAGACTTACAGTAGCTCCAAATTTGTACCCCTATTCATTACTCAGGTGAGTAAAGGTTAGGAGATCATTAAAATATGCCTGGCATTCAAAACACTAGTAGTGTATTTCCTAGTACACATACTGTTCTGCACGGAAAATTTTTACAATTTGTATTTGAATATTATTTAAAATTGTATATGTCTTACTTACTGAATTTTAGTCACATTGTTAAGATGAGGGGCCAACCTAATGAACAAAATAATCTAATAACCTACAGACATTTAAGACAGACATGGTATTGCTAGCTCACTATTTTTTTTTAAACTCAGTCTCACACCCTCTCCTTTCAACAGAAAATTTTGTTAAATCCAGATCAAGGTAATTTTAGATGGCCTTTAATCTAGAGATTTAAGAATGATCAGATATTGTAAAGACTTTCCGAGATGCACTGGCAGGATAAGCTACACTTTATTTTATTTTATTTTCCAAGAACAAAAGTGAATTGTATTTGGAAGAAATCTACCACTGTGTTTAAACAGAATACTAATGATGTAATATATAATGTTTTATTAATCCTTTTGTTATGCGTGTAATGCCTTAGGTGGTAGATAAGGTATATTTGTCACAGGAGAATGAGACTTGTCTACGTTACACAGACTTTTTTGTTGTTGTTCTTTCTTTGTCATTACAATATAGATGTATCAAATATGCTCAAACTATCAATCCTTGGACAAGTGATATTTCAGTTTCTGTCCATCCTAAAGACTGCTTTCTTTTCCTGTTGTTTTTTTTACATGTTGCTGGTAAAGGAGACTTCATGCTGCAGTGGCTTTATACTGCAGTCTGCAGTGCTGAGTACGAAGTCCAGCTTCAAAGCCTGAATTCTTCTAAACACATGCAAATATCTGCATGGCAACCAGCAGATCTCATGAGTTATAACTGAAAAGCTGTGTGCAATCTGTATATGTATAGTAAGCTCATGTTTTCCATACACAGTAAGCTTTCAGTTTTCAATACCAACCCAAAAGAAGGGATTTATTGCTGCTGGATATACTGTGGTCCAAATCTCTCTCGCCCTCCCTCCCCAATCCTGAAACACTGTGTGATTTAAGGACATTTTCCCTTGGTTTCAGAATAGGCTCAGCAGTTTCCTTTTTGCTATTGATAGAAATTAATTATTATTATTTTAATCTATGAGACAGGGGCATTAGTCTACGACTATAAAGAATCATTCAAATTTATGTCATTGTGTAAACAATAAATAACAAATAATACAACTAATAATAGCTCAATAGAGATCATTTGTTTTCACTTGTCTGATTTGTTTACAACTAGATATCTCAAAGACTGGCTTCTTTCCACTCTTGTTGATCATTATTTTATCAAAATAGCCTTTATAGCACAGTATACGTTCTCTTATCTCATACTGGCACCTTTATGCTTTTTTATTAACTTAATGGAGATGTCAACTTACCTGACAAGCAAAAGCTATTGGATCAGCCACTTTTTTAAATATGCGTTCAATCTCCTCTACTGCTGTGCAGTATTCAATCTGTGTCACGGCCTTAATGACTCCCCCACAGTAGACATTTACATTTACAGGACCAGCAGGAAAATCTTATAAAACACAAACAAAAACAGCTGCTGAAAACATTTTATAATGCCAGACAGGAGGTGTCAGGGAGTAAGTAAAAGAACAGAGAAATATCACAAACACCACATAAAAGGTAACGAATAAGATTTTAATTTCACAGATGTTTCAATGCAATAATTTTTAAACCAGTCCTTCAGTTTAACACAAAAATGCAACAAAAATACATATCTGTAAATTGTTATAAAATATAGCTATGTATTGTTTCAAATTAGAAGAGAGGTGAAAACAGAATGCTTCACTTTTCAACCTTCACTTTGATGGATTGATGCTCTATAATCAGCTGCCTTCTGCCTACAGATTAAGTAAAGGTTCAGTCATTTATTACAAGTTACAGATTTACTATTCATCTTTTGAAACATTTTTCTTAATTGCAGACAAGCCTCTCAGAATTGGGTTTTGTAGAAATTACAGTTTAATTACTTCCATTCCAGTTGTTTATCTACTGAAAGCTGAGGAAGGAGGTATTTGTATAGTCTGTTACTTTAGAACAACTTGCTCTGTGTATGCAGCATGAGACCTCTTTATGAGTACATTTTATAATTCATTAGTATTCACTGTGCCATGAATCCTGCTGTACCTACCAGCAGCAAAACTAAAATTCTAGTTCTCCTCACAAAAGAATTAAAAATGGACAAACTTGAAGTCAGAGAAGAAATGGAGAGTCAAAGAAACTCAGATTAATAGAAATCAGTATCTCAATTCACTTAAATGATAATAAGCACAAGCTCATTTTACTTTCCTTTGTTAAAATGAAATCAGCTGGATCCTTGGTCCAAACGGGCATTCCTGTACTTCAATTATTCTATGTTTTTCCCAGGGGGGAGGGGAGGGAGGGACAAATAACAAAGAAGCTAAATTAAACAATGATGGGAGGAAAATAGTGCTTCTGTTGGAATGCCAAACACTTTTTATTTAAAAGCTCTAACGGAACAAAAAACTGACCTTGGTTTGGGACAAAAAGAAACTGAACATATTAGTTATGCTTTGTATTTTGTGTTTACGAATCTATACCCCTTATGGCTATCTGCCCTGGCCCAATAATGTCCCCAGAAGATATGCCTGGAGGAGCCCCCACAATACAGTCAATGGAATTTCAGTTTGTCTTTTCTGAAAGATGCCTCATCACCAAGATCCTCCTCTGGCCAAGCACAGCCATTTCAGATCACCGCCTACCTCCCCAGGGAGCCATCCTGGTAATGAATAACTCTCAAGCATATGGATAATCAGGCAACTTGCAACCTCACCTTTGAGTGCCTCCATACTTGAATGGACTTCACAGAGACGTGGACCCCAGGAGCTCTTGTTCTAATCCCAGCTGTCACTGACTTGCCATGTTTTCCTGATCAAATCACAACTTGCTTGCCTCAGTTCCCCATCTGTAACATGGGGATAATACTACTCATCTAACCTCACAATGGTGTCATAAGGATCAATTAGTGTCCATATAGCCCTTTGAATGCACCATACAAATGTTAATGCACTATACAAATGAATGCACCATACAACTATTACTGTCAAAGCCACCTATGATCCCCAGTGAGAGGGAGCCAGTGGAGGCTCCTTTAAGGGAAGAGGAATGAGGTCAGTGATTGTGATCAACTTCTTCCCTGCAAAGAGAGATGCAGCCTCCCACAGGAGCTGATCTGAGAACACTATTACAAGAAATAGCTGCTGCTCCCGTGGGAGAGAAGAGAAGCTGATGTTCACTTCTGTTACCCACAGATCACATACGCCTCAGAGGGAACAATGGGATTTGCTAGTGCTTAGCATCCCCAAAAAATTAAGCCACTTACTTAGGCCTTGTCTACACTACACAGTTTTGTCAACAAAAGTCAGCTTTCATTGACAAAACAAAGATGCCAAAATATGGTGTAAAGAAAAGGAGTACTTGTGGCACCTTAGAGACTAACCAATTTATTTGAGCATAAGCTTTTGTGAGCTACAGCCACTTCATCGGATGCATCACGAAAGCTTATGCTCAAATAAATTGGTTAGTCTCTAAGGTGCCACAAGTACTCCTTTTCATTTTGCGAATACAGACTAACATGGCTGCTACTCTGAAACCTGAAAATATGGCGTGACAGGGTCAGGCCAGATGGCTATAGGAGAGTAATAGAAGGCAGATATATTAGCCCCAGGCTAAGTAGGTCCCTTTTCCCTGGGTAAGATAACAGGGAAGGTTCCAGAATAATCAGGAACCTTCGGGAGACAATTAAGACAGGCTGATTAGAACAACTGCAGCCAATCAAGAAGCTGCTAGAATCAATTAAGGCAGGCTAATCAGGGCACCTGGTTTTTAAAAAGGAGCTCACTTCAGTTTGTGGTGTGCATGTGAGGAGCTGGGAGCAAGAGGCACTAGGAGCTGAGAGCGAGAATGCGGACTGTTGGAGGACTGAGGCATACAAGCATTGTCAGACACCAGGAGGGAGGTCCTATGGTGAGGATAAAGAAGGTATTGGGAGGAGGCCATGGGGAAGTAGCCCAGGGAGTTGTAGCTGTCGCACAGCTGTTCCAGGAGGCACTCTAGACAGCTGCATTCCACAGGGCCCTGGGCTGGAACCCGGAGTAAAGGGCGGGCCTGGGTTCCCCCCAAATCCTCCCAACTCCTGGTCAGACACAGGAGTCGTCGACCTGGACTGTGAATTCAGAAAAACGGCCAAGCTGAGGGCTGCCGTGAAGCTCCAAGGCGAGCAAATCCGCCAATAAGTGCAAGACCCACCAAGGTAGAGGAGGAACTTTGTTACAATGGATTTTAGGGCCTAACTTCAGGCGACCAAGTTTGAAAATTGTAGCTTAAGTGTTTTCCTTCTAAATGATGTGGTATTACCACGGTTTTTTAAAATAAAATATTATGTACTACCACTTGGGAATTCACAGCATGCAACAGAGAGGCAAATTGAACCCTGAACTCCTAGCTGAATATTTCCATCACACCTCTAGTCCAATAACTGGGAGGGAGGTATGGCCATTCCCTCTGCATTCTGAAACTCATACAGTGAAAAATGTTGTTGTATGGTTTATCATGCTCCAGGCAAAATAAGAAAATAGAATAGCTAATATTATGGATAAAGTGATTGACAAAACCCAGAGAAACCAAGGGAGATTGAGTAACATAGAGAAACGAGGTGGATATGAAATCACAGCAAAGAAGGGAAATGTTCTCAGATGTCAGTAAGAATTATAGACAGGCATATGGGCAAAAAGAAAAAAACAACTTCGCTGAATAAAATAAGAGACAAAACATCTTGTTAAATCTAATGCTGTAATAAGAATATTAGCTTTGCATTTTATAGCAGGAATTTATTAAGAATGTTAATCTATGACTAATCAATGATATTTTAAAGCCTGCCACCTGCCACTTAACCACACAAAAACAACCCAATAAAATCCAGTTTCCCATAAATCACAAGCCTTTGTATTGGTGTATTAATAAAAATAATAATGCTCTGTATGCAAAACCCATATACAGGAAACACAAAATAATATTAGATTCTGATGGGAAGTGAAACTGCTTATTGTAAGACAAGTGAAGAGAGTCCAGGACCAAAATTTTCTATTTATTTAAAGCTACAGCAATGTTCTCTTACCTAAAGCTTTCATGCATCTGACCTTCTGATTCCAAAAGGCTGGCTGTGTCCTAATTCGTTGATTGTCTGTTATGAATTCAATTTCTACAGTTTCCGTTATTTCATCTCTCAAAAGAATGAATATTTCACCAGGGTTCTATAAAGTTAGAAATATGCTCCCATTAGCCTTTCACCAAATTAAACTGAAACCATAAAATGTAAATTATATGCTTTAATGTAAGTTGCAAGAAAAGTTCTTTTACCAATAGCTTTATATCCTGAAATATTATTATATAACAGCTGTGATGCTATTTCATTAAGTTCTCCTTTATGTTTCTCTAAGTAAAAAATTGACAGGATTATTGTAATAGTTTGAATTCTGTTTACTAAAACCATATATAATTAAATTCTTTTCACTGTAAGCCTAAAATCATATATTCACTTCCAGTCCACAAAGGGTGACATTCCCCTCATGCAGGGGACCCCTACACTACTTAAAACACACTTAAACACTCAGAATTGGATTCATGGGTAAGGAACTTAAGTGGTACAATGGTCTTCTGCGGACCCTCTGACCAAGAGAGAATTTCAACATAGAGAACATTAGTGAGCTACAGTACGTGATGGGCCAAATTCAAAGGTGACCTAGGTGGTGTAAGCTGCATCTCAGAGGTGGTATAAAACTGCATCTCAGTTTTAGGGGTAAGCTGGTGCATTTTAAATACTAAAGTCAGAATTATAGTAAGGCAAGGAACTAACAAGAAGGTGTAAAATAAAATAAGCTGACTACTTTATCTTATGCCTTCCTGCGCCCGCCCCTTATTTGTGCACTGCTCAACCGTCTCTGTATACAAGTGACACCAGTTAATACTCACTCATGGTGACTCCCACTGTCATACTGGTCTGTAATGTTGCACTGTTCAACATCTTTTAACCTGGCCCACTGATTTGTGGCAAATTTATATATTTTCACTGGGAAAATATAAACACATGCTAGTGTTCTTTGAAGAACAGAACAAGAGTCAGAACAACCATTCACTATGAACAATTCACTGCGCTATATTTGCCACCCTTCAGATCAGCTAAAACTGAACTAAATTTCACCCTTAATCTCTTTATTAGTCCTTCAAAACAAAATGTATACCCTTATATCACTACATAATCTCCCTTCTGAATGTGATGGGGTGATCCGTGCATGAAAGGACCCTTCAGAACAGCAATCTGGGGGCAGAGGGATAATCTAGGCCCTTGTTTTTCTTATCTTTTTAACCAGAAAGATTTCCCAAAAGTCAAAAGGGAATATATTTGTTTCACTGTTTAGAGAAGCAGTTTAATACTTTCTAGTATATCCCCTGTTCCCAAAATAATAATTTCCTAATTTATATTATCGAAAGGTCTTATAGAACTTAACAGACAATGACAACTCTTCCAAAAAAAATCGGAACTAACCTAGAAAATTCTATAAAAGGGATATTCATTATTAAATTCAATTTGTTAGGTTAAAATTCTATTGCAAGTTTCTACGGTTTAGAATAATACTCTCCATCTTCATAATGGGGCTTTCCAGTGAGGAAAAACAGTATTTCTCAGAAGTACATATTTTAAAGCATACTAACTGTAATTCTTTATTCAATTCTATAGGTTTTAGCGTAATATATGTAGAGCCCTATTGGTTTCATCAGTGCTGATTACTGAAAGAGTTTCCAAAATAGTAAAAGTTTTAAGCTAAATATGTTCTATATGCATGTCTTTCATCTGATTTTCAGCTATAATCAGTAATCTAGGGTTCGCTGAACCACTGCTACTCAGTGGCATGGAATAGCCTATTTGTAACATAGCAGCCAAAACTGTACAACATTCCTTCCACTTCTCTGCCATGCCATTATTCACCTGATTCTTCAGCCCTCACATGACTGTGGCCACTTACTTGTCTAAGGGCTACAGGGTTGGGGTTCAGATGTTGCACTCTTTATACAGTTTTCATGCTTTTGTGTTTTCTCACATACAGTGTTGATTTTTAAAAATGAGCATTCATATGTTTGTACACACACACACACACACACACACACACACACACACATCCACACACACACATCTACCACCCCAAACCTGATTCTTACTGAGAGGCAATTAATATCTTTTGAAAGTTCCTGACTACAATTTTCCTTTACATTGCAATGAAACATGTTGAAGCGGAATTATATCTGACCCAATCTGCCAAACAATTTTTAATAGAAGTAAAGTCATGTAACGATTGTCCCAAATCCATATTAGTTTGCAGATGTTTGTATTGGATGTGACACACAGACAGCATAACTCCCACTGCAGGTAAACTCTCATTTGTGCTCCAGAGTAGTGATCTGCCCCACAGAACTGACATGCTATGAAGGAGCTTGTAGCAGTGGCAGGGCAGAAGAGTGATATTTATCCCTAACTTTTTAGCATTGAAAGGTCTTACCTCACAGGATACCCTTTCTGGTAGCACCAATACTGATGGTCTTGAAGTTTCCAACGTTTCAGAAACGACTTCAGTTTCCAAACTCACATCTGTTTTCACTGATACTCCTCCTTCATTCAACTGCAAGTTAACTTCAGAGTTATTTTGGTAATCTGAAAGATATAATATTGTTTTGAAATGTATTGTTAGTCATCCTACACAAATAAAACATGATGGGCTGAAAACTGCTAGACGATGATTGTTTACAAAATGCTACTGATGTACGTGGCATTTTGTGAAGAAATAAAAGAAAGTAGATGAAATCCTGGCCCCATTGAAGTCAATGGATTTCATCCAGTGTCCTTGTCCAAAATTCCCACAACCCATATTCATCTCAATAGTCTTTGCTCACATGAGAAGTTTCACTGAGGTAAAACGTATTTGGCTTTGTCTACAATGGGGATTTGCCACCAGTGTAGTTGCAACAGCAAACCACAGTCTATGCAGGGTAAACTGAGATAAGCAATGATTTTCATCACTGCAGCTTATCCTTGTTTCAAACAGGGCTAAGCTTTACTGATGCAAATGCCACTCACCTGACTCAACAGGTAGGAAACTTTATAGGAGCTGCTGGGGGCAGACAGCCGCTGGGAAAGGGCTGGGGGAGGGGACACACACCAGAACACAAAAGGTGGGCCCTTTCTCCTCCAGGGTTTCTCTGCCTCCCATTGGCCAGCCAGAGGGAGTTGGGAGGTAATTGGCCCCTTTTTTCCCCCCACCCCATTAATTTAAACCTTTGCCTAGGTCTTTTGGAGCTTCTCACTCCATTTTAGCTATCCTACCCTCCTCCTCTGTAGTTTTAGGATACAAGCCGTGTATTTCAGGATGTTATAGATCTAATCAATTACCTCTTTTGGGATGTTAGGAAGAAACTTTTCCCATTGGTGCCAAATGGTGAGGGGCCTTTTGGGTTTTTTCCACCTTCCTTACAGCCCCATGGAGACAGTTGTGTTAAATAGCAGTAGGACTTAGAAATAAATATTAGTAACTTGTGTGACTGTTTAGTTTGTCATAACTTTTGGCTGGTGTCCAGTGTGGATAAAAAGGCCAAAATGGCCAGTTCCCTGAAGTAAGAGACCTGGGATTTCTTTGGTAGACTTGTGCTTCTGGAAGAAGGGGAGACCTGAAGTCGTTGCAGACTGAGGTCCCTCTTTTGGTACTGTCTGTCCCCATTAGAGTGGG
The DNA here is from genome assembly GCF_965140235.1 of Caretta caretta. Taxonomy (NCBI): domain Eukaryota; kingdom Metazoa; phylum Chordata; order Testudines; family Cheloniidae; genus Caretta; species Caretta caretta. The sequence continues at coordinate 39,016,430 of NC_134209.1, read as the reverse complement.
GAGGGTGAGAAGATATACCAGAGTGAGCTGAATCCTAGGGATAGGTTGAGGTTAGTCTGCTCTGAATTGTGTTTTATGGTTGTAGCCCTGTAACCCTTGCATTGGACCCATTTAAATACCTGGCACACATAAGTCAGGAGAAACGGGGCAGATGACACTGGAGTTGTGTTCAGCCATTAAATCCACCTCTGTGCCTGTTCTCATTCACCTGTGTGTCCTGACCAACTGCAGCATTGTCTGGCTACACTAGGGGTTTGCCTCAGGGCAGCTACACTAGTGAGCTGCTACCAATGGATCTAACCAGGGCAAATCCCTGGCATAGACAAAGGTCTTTGCCATAAATATGTAGTGGATGTAATGAGCAGCATGAGTTCCTTCGTCTGTCATTCACATCTAACAAGATGGACTCACAGCATCCTAAACATATACACTATCTGTGCACGATGATATTCTGATTTTAAAATAAGACACCATCCCATTTAGTTTGTGTGCAATTTACAGTGATGGGTTTCTTCTTTATTCCACAATACTAGTATGGCCGGAAGAGCTGTAGCAGGAGCCCTTCATCCCATCTCAGAATTTTAATGTGAAAACATAAAAGAATTGGCTAAACCCCTTTAAAATCCCTCCTGGCCAGAAGAAAAATCCTCTCACCTGTAAAGGGTTAAGAAGCTAAAGGTAACCTCGCTGGCACCTGACCAAAATGACCAATGAGGAGACAAGATACTTTCAAAAGCTGGGAGGAGGGAGAGAAACAAAGGGTCTGTGTGTCTGTTGGTATGTTGCTTTGCCGGGGATAGAACAGGAATGGAGTCTTAGAACTTTTAGTAAGTAATCTAGCTAGGTATGCGTTAGATTATGATTTGTTTAAATGGCTGAGAAAAGAATTGTGCTGAATAGAATGACTATTTCTGTCTGTGTGTCTTTTTTGTAACTTAAGGTTTTGCCTAGAGGGATTCTCTATGTTTTGAATCTAATTACCCTGTAAGGTACCTACCATCCTGGTTTTACAGGGGTGATTCCTTTACTCCTATTTACTTCTATTTCTATTAAAAGTCTTCTTGTAAGAAAACTGAATGCTTTTTCATTTTCTCAGATCCAAGGGTTTGGGTCTGTGGTCACCTATGCAAATTGGTGAGGATTTTTACCAAACCTTTCCCAGAAAGTGAGGTGCAAGGGTTGGGAGGATTTTGGGGGGAAAGACGTGTCCAAACTATGTTTCCCAGTAAACCCAGTTAGAGTTTGGTGGTGGCAGTGGTTATTCCAAGGACAAAGGATAAAATTAATTTGTACCTTGGGGAAGTTTTAACCTAAGCTGGTAAAAGTAAGCTGTCATAAATATAAAGGGAAGGGTAAACCCCTTTGAAATCCCTCCTGGCCAGGGGAAAGCTCCTCTCATCTGTAAAGGGTTAAGAAGCTAAAGGTAACCTCACTGGCACCTGACCAAAATGACCAATGAGGAGACAAGATACTTTCAAAAGCTGGGAGGAGGGAGAGAAACAAAGGGTCTGTGTGTCTGTCTATATGCTGGTTTCTGCCGGGGATAGACCAGGAATGGAGTCTTAGAACTTTTAGTAAGTAATCTAGCTAGGTATGTGTTAGATTATGATTTCTTTAAATGGCTGAGAAAAGAATTGTGCTGAATAGAATAACTATTTCTGTCTGTGTATCTTTTTTGTAACTTGAGGTTTTGCCTAGAGGGGTTCTCTATGTTTTTGAATCTAATTACCCTGTAAGATATCTACCATCCTGATTTTACAGGGGGGATTTCTTTATTTCTATTTACTTCTATTTTTATTAAAAGTCTTCTTGTAAGAGAACTGAATGCTTTTTCATTGTTCTCAGATCCAAGGGTTTGGGTCTGTGGTCACCTATGCAAATTGGTGAGGCTTTTTATCCAACATTTCCCAGGAAAGGGGGGGTGCAAGTGTTGGGAGGATTGTTCATTGTTCTTAAGATCCAAGGGTCTGGGTCTGTAGTCACATAGGCAAATTGGTGAGGTTTTTTACCAAACCTTGTCCAGGAAGTGGGGTGCAAGGTTTTGGGAAGTATTTTGGGGGGAAAGACGCGTCCAAACAGTTCTTCCCCAGTAACCAGTATTAGTTTGGTGGTGGTAGCGGCCAGTCCAAGAACAACGGGTGGAATATTTTGTACCTTGGGGAAGTTTTGACCTAAGCTGGTAAAGATAAGCTTAGGAGGTTTTTCATGCAGGTCCCCACATCTGTACCCTAGAGTTCAGAGTGGGGGAGGAACCTTGACATAAGCTTAGGAGGTTTTCATGCAGGTCCCCACATCTGTACCCTAGAGTTCAGAGTGGGGGAGGAACCTTGACACCATCCCATTTAGTTTGTGTGCAATTTACAGTGACGGGTTTCTTCTTTATTCCACAATACTAGTATGGCCGGAAGAGCTGTAGCATGAGCCCTTCCTCCCATCTCAGAATTTTAATGTGAAAACATAAAAGAATTGGCAATTGCCTCTCCAGAACTGTGTTTTAGAAAAAGCCGTTCTTCACACACCCCCTACTTCTCAGCTTTATCATTATTACTCCATTCTACTGACTAGCTCTGACATAGTACAAAATGTTAGACAGTCTCGCCACCTCATCTCCCAGGACAGCAGCACATTCGTAACGATACAGGATTATTCAGTATTCTGCAGCACATTTAATGTAGTCTAATGATATTTCAGACTTCTCATCAGCCAGTCAGGATTCTGTGAGCAGTCAGAGGACCAGAGCATTTTGTATTACTGTAAATTATGGAACACTCAGTCAATTACAGTCAAGAACACAGACAACATTAAGGTGCAAACTCGTGATGGGCGGACCTCGACATTTTGGGAATATGTTTTCTTTTCAGATAAGCCCTAAAGGTGACTGATCGGGTGTCCTCCTCAGACTTGCCCAGAAAGAGCTAAGGCAGGCCAGAAAGTCCAGTTAGTGACCGTGATTGCTGGGGAGGGACCATGCTGAGATTGCTCAATCAGGGCAAACTGCAAAGAATGGGGCAGACGATCCCTAACACTGGTGGTCTGTTCTAATAATTAGATTCACCAAGCTAGCAACAAAACAGCTTCTATAATTCCTTACTGGTTACCAAGAAGCCCCAAAATAGTCTTCCTTAACTAATCCAACCTTGGGCTCCTACCCGGACAGCCAAATCAAATATGATGAGGATTACTAAAATCTTATTCACCATAAAGTTCTACCAATTCCAAAGGATCAGACACATTACCCACCAGGTCAATGAATATTTCAGATTTTACTCAAGCACACACATACAGCCAATTCTTATTAACTAATCTAAGATTTATTAAAAAGAAAAGAAACAGTACTGTCGATAAAGATCATTATACATACAGATAAGAATAAAGTTCTTGAGTCAGTTGCACATCGTAAAGCCCTACTACTGCTATATAAATGCCAGTGTTGAAAGAAGCCAAAATAATTGCTTTCGAAGTAGGAGACATTGAGCCTGTCACAACATTGCAATTATTTTGTAATTATTATGCAGTTTTAGCTCAAATATTAGTCCTCACCATAGGCAAAATCTGCCCCCTCTCTCCTCACACAAATTGTGTAGCCAGACTTGCATGCAGAGACTTCCATGGGAAAGGGGAAGTCCTCCCACCGTGCCACAACACTGCTGCTACTGCAACCCTGTGGATGCAGAAGCTTTTGCTACTGCTGTGCCCCTGCTTGATAAGGAGTGATGACCAGTGGATATACATAATTTCATATCCACAAACCCAGCTCCATCTCCTCCCCTGACCGACCCTTTTCCCATCCTCTGCAGCCTGTATGGGGTGCAAGACCTCATCAAGGACTTTCCAAATCAAACTCCTGAAACTTCTGCACAATGAATTTCATTGCAGGCAGGCACGTGTTTGGTTACAAAAACAGGTGCAGGATTTTCCCTGTTTCCTAGATGACCCAGAGAATTCTGACTGACACAGTGAACAGATAGTCATAAGACAGCTTGCGCACGTTACCATTGTGTAAAACAATACTGTACATTTATTATCAAGTCAGATTGTAGCTGATGGATTTTATTATTAATATAAACTTTTGTCATACAAGAACTAATCAATATGGAGCTTAAAGGCATGAAGGAATGTGGCAAGCTGTCTGCTCTTTGGGTGACCAGCTGTCCCGATTTTATAGGGACAGTCCTGATTTTGGGGTCTTTTTCTTATATCGGCTCCTATTAACTCCCACTCCCTGTCCCGATTTTTCACACTTGCTGTTTGGTCACCCTAGCTACTCTAGAGCCCCTAACATTGCTGACTGCTATTGGAAATATCCCTAACCTAATGAATACCAGAGAGAGATACTGGGAAAGTCTATAGAAAGAAGGTTCAATTACAAAGAGACAGAGCTGGCTATTATCAGTATATGAAGAAAATTGCAGACCAAAGTTTGTCCATCTACACAGTGAATAGAAGGGGTAAGAAAGTAAAATCCCTTGGAAGTAGATCCCTTACTGTTCATCTCAGTAAAGCTGAACCTCAGAATTACCAACACCACAGGAATGGAGGTTGTTCATAACTCTGAAATGTTCGTAACTCTGAAAAAACATTATGGTTGTTCTTTAAAAAGTTTACAACTGAACATTGATTTAATATAGCTTTGAAACTTTACTATACAAAAGAAAAATGCTGCTTTCCCTTTATTTTTTTAAGTAGTATACATTTAATACAGTACTGTACTGTATTTGCTTTTTTGCTTTTTTTTTGGTCTCTGCTGCTGCCTGATTGTGTACTTCCAGTTCCAAATGAAGTGTGTGGTCAGCTGGTCAGTTTGTAACTCTGGTGTTCGTAAGTCTGAGGTTCTACTGTATTTTATTCTTGTCATGGTGAACTGATTACATAATAATTCTAACACGTACTCTACAGTCACCTTCAGATTTAGATCAAGACATTCCGATACCCATTTCCCACTCAAACAATGCAAAATTTCAGGTGATGTTAACTCACCTATTTTTATTTTAACCTCAAAAAGCATTTTCACTGACCAAAACAAGCACATTTAAAAATACACTGACTGCATAATATAAAGAAGCTAACTGTGCAAACATATGAAAGATCATGCCAGTTTTACTGGGATAATCCTAGTTAGCCATTTGATTTCCCAGTGTCCCACAAACTTCTTTTCAGGAAGATCTTCTTCCAGGAGATCTTCAATGATCTTAAAACTCAAAAAAGAGTCCTACAAAAAGTGGAAACTCAGTCAAATTACAAAGGATGAATAAAAAAAATAACACAAGTATGTAGTGACAAAATTAGAAAAGCCAAGGCACAAAATGAGATCAAGCTAGTTAGAGACATAAAAAGTAACATGAAAACATTCTACAAACACATTAGAAGCAAGAGGAAGACCAAGGACAGAATAGGCCCATTACTCAATGAAGGGTGAAAGACAATAACAGAAAATGTGGAAATGGCAGAGGTACTTAATGACTTTGTTTTGGTTTTCACCAAGAAGGTTGGTGGCGATTGGATGTCTAACATAGTTAATGCCAGTGAAAATGAGGTAGGATCAGAGTCTGAAATAGGGAAAGAACATGTCAAAAATTACTTAGACAAGTTAGATGTCTTCAAATCACAGGACCATTAGCAATTATCTTCGAAAAGTCATGGAAGACGGGAGACATTCCAGAAGACTGGAAAAGGGCAAATATACTGCCCATTTATAAAAAGGAAATAAGGACAACCCAAAGAATTACAGACCAGTCAGCTTAACTTCTGTACCCGGAAAGACAATGGAGCAAATAATTAAGAAATCAATTTGCAAACACCTAGAAGATAATGAGGTGATAAGTAACAGTCAACATGGATTTGTCAAGAACAAATTGTGTCAATCCCACCTGATAGCTTTCTTAGAAAGGGTAACAAACCTTGTGGATAGGGGGAAAGTGGTAGATGTGGTATATCTTGACTTTAGTAAGGTTTTTGATACTGTCTCGCATGACCTTCCCATAAACAAACTAGAGAAATACAACCTAGATGGAGCTACTATAAGGTGGGTGCATAATTGGTTGAAAATCATTCTCAGAGAGTAGTTATCAGTGGTTCACAGTCATGCTGGAAGGGCATAACGAGTGGGGTCCCACAGGGATCAGTCCTGGGTCTGGTTCTGTTCAGTATCTTCATCAATGATTTAGATAATGGCATAGAGAGTACATTTACAAAAAGTTTGCGGATGATACCAAGCTGGGAGTTGTTGCAAGTGCTTTGGAGGATAGGATTAAAATCCAAAATGATCTGGACAAAGTGGAGAAATGGTCTCATGTAAACAGGATGAAATTCAATAAGGACAAATGTAAAGTACTCCAATTAGGAAAGAACAATCAGTTGCACACATACAAAATCGGAAATGACTGCCTAGGAAGGGGTACTGCGGAAAGGGATCTGGGGATCATAGTGGATCACAAGCAAAATATGAGTCAACAGTGTAACGCTGTTGCAAAAAAAGCAAACATCATTCTGGGATGTATTAGCAGGAGTATTGTAAGCAAGACACAAGAAGTAAGTCTTCCACTCTACTCGCACTGATTATGCCTCAACTGGAGTATTGTGTCCAGTTCTGGGCACCACATTTCAGGAAAGATGTGGACAAATTGGAGAAAGTCCGGAGAAGAGCAACTAAAATGATAAAAGGTCTATAAAACATGACCTATGGGGGAAGATTGAAAACATTGGGTTTGTTTAGTCTGGAGAAGAGAAGACTGAGAGGGGAGATAACAGTTTTCAAGTACATAAAAGGTTTTTACAAGGAAAAGGGAGAAAAATTGTTCTTCTTAACTCTGAGGATAAGACAAGAAGTAATGGGCTTAAATTGCAGCAAGAATGATTTAGGTTGGACATTAGGAAAAACTTCCTGTCAGAGTGGTTAAGCACTGGAATAAATTGTCTAGGGAGGTTGTGGAATCTTCATCATTGGGGATTTTTAAGAGCAGGTTGGATAAACACCTGTCAGGGATGGTCTAGATAATACTTAGTCCTGCCTTGAGTGCAGGGGACTGGACTAGATGACCTCTTGAGGTCCGTTCCAGTTCAATGATTCTATGATACCTGAAGTGTCCCTGATTTTCCATGTTATCAATCAAAATGTTTGATTTTTGTATATTACGTAATGTCTGTTTAAGACATATTGCTATATGCAAAGTAGAATTTGCTCTGAGTTTACCAGGAACAAACAAGACAGTGAATGACCATTCAGTGTGATGAAGTGTTTGGAGTGATGTCAAATGAACACAGATGCTATCATAGAATATCAGGGTTGGAAGGGACCTCAGGAGATCATCTAGTCCAACCCCCTGTTCAAAGCAGGACCAATCCCCAATTTTTGCCCCAGATCCCTAAATGGCCCCCTCAAGGATTAAGCTCACAACCCTGGGTTTAGCAAGCCAATGCTCAAACCACTGAGCTATCCCTCCCCCTAGGAGGAGCTAGCAAACAAACAGGGGACTTTAGTAGGGGAGTTCAGCGAGGGACTGTGAAAGCCAGACACACCTAATAAATATTCTCTAAACTTTGACCAGTAACACCCCCCCCCACACACACACACTCCCTGTGCAAAAAACACCACACACACTACACACACTACCCTGCAAGAGTAAAAATAATACAGGCGGAAGTCAGGCAGCAGACTGGGGGTTACCCATCTTATTGCACTGAATGCAACATGCATGATTATATGTATTGTGGTCAGGTGCTATATGTGTGCATTCGGTACAAGTCGCACATGGCCCTCAGAGACCATGTACGGGGGGCTCAAAACCAGAGTGACTGAACTGGAGGAGTTCACGGACACAGTAGAGTAGTCCCACCCCAAGGCTGACAGCCTCTGTGCTGATGAGGAGGATGAGAGTCTTAGGAAGGAGATCATCAAGTTGGAGAAGACAGAAAAGATCCCATAGTTGGGACCCTGCTTCCAGATGATCTCAAGGTATCCTCTCTCACTGAGGATACCTCTCCCCTGGAGAGGTCGCTCATATTAGGTAGATAGGTAATAGTAATTGGTGATTGAATTAATAGATATATAGATAGTTGGGTTTATGATGACGGAGAGAACCATATGGTGAATTGCCTGCTGTGTGCGACGGCTGAGGGGCCTCTCGAGACATCTGTGCAGTGCTGAGGAGGAGCCAAAGGTCGTGGTTCAGTGACATAGGGAGAGATCCTGGAGGCCAAATTTAGGCTGCTAGATAGCAGACTGAAGTCCAGGACCTCCATGGTAGCATTCTCTGAAATGCTTCCCATTCCACAAGCAGGGCCAGTTAGGCAGGCAGAACTGTACGGTCTCAATGCATGGATGAGATGATGGTGTTCAGAGGAAAGATTAAGGTTTATTAGGAACTGGAGAATGTTTTTTTAAAGCAATCCTGGCAATTACAGGCTAGTAAGCCTTCTCCTGTACCAAGCAAAGTAGTTGCAACTATAGTAAAGAATAGAATTATCGGACACATAGATGAACACAGTGTATTTGAGAAGAGTCAACATGGCTTTTGTAAAGGGAAATCATGCCTCACCAATCTATTAGAATTATGTGGGGGAGGGGGGTCAACAAACATGTGAACAAGGGTGATCCAGTGTAACTGGATTTTCAGAAAGCCTTGACAAAGTCCCTCACCAAAGGCTCTTAAGCAAACTAAGTAGTCATGGGATAAGAGGGAAGGTCCTCTCATGGATCAGTAACTAGTTAAAAGATAGGAAACAAAGGGTCAGAATAAATAGTTAGTTTTCACAGTGGAGGGAGGTAAATAGTGAGGTCCCCCAAGGATTTCTACTGGGATCAGTGTTATTCAACACTGGTAAGTGATCTAGGAAAAAGGGGTAAACAGTGAGGTGACAAAGTTTACAAATGACTCAGAACAAAGCAGTCAGCTTTGGACTTGGGTAACAGTTAAAGGGATTTCACAAAACTGACCAGTCACCCATCAAAATGCTAGATGAAATTGAAGGTTGATAAATGCAAAGTACTACATATTGGAAAACATAATCCCAACTAAACATACATAATGATGGGGTCTAAATTAGCTGTTACTACTCAAGAAAGAAATCTTGGAGTCATTGTGGATAGTTCTCTGAAAACATCCGCTCAATGTGCAGCAGCAGTCAAAAAAGCGAACAATGTTAGGAACCACTAGGAAAGGGATAGATAAAACAGAAAATATCTTAATGCCACAATATAAATCAACGGTATTCCCACACCTGGAATACTGCATGCAATTCAGTAGTTGACCCATTTCAAAAAAGAAATATTAGAATCGGAAAAAAGTACAGAGAACCAAAATGATTAAGGGTATAGAACAGCTTCCATGTGAGGAGAGATTAGAAAGACTGGGACTGTACATTTTAGAAAAGAGACAACTAAGGGGACTGGAAGACAGGGAATGGATCACTTGATGATCAGCCTGCTCTGTTCATTCATTCTGAAGCATCTGGCACCAGCCACTGTGAGATGGCAGGATACTGAGCTAGATGGACCATTGGTCCGACCCAATATGGCCATTCTTATGTTCTTATGACACTTTGTCAAAATGAATGGTAGTGTCACATGTCTAGTGTCTCATGATAAACCCATTAAAACAAGTTTTTAGAAGATATTCTCCACTCTGAGCAATATGCATATGTCACTTTAGCTTAGAAACTGGCAGCACTGACAAGAGAACAAGTACTTTTTTATTTTATATGAGTATTTCACAACTCTAAAAAATGTTGCCATAAAAATGTCCTTTCTATTGTGAAAATATTATCACCTTAAAAAAACACTGATTAGAAAATAAATGTCATTTAGATGTTGTATCTAGCTATAAAAGTTCCAAAGAGAGAGGTAATGAGCTCACATAAATGACTCTTTGAGTCAGTGTTTTATTAAATCTCAAGAAACCTAGCAGCAAAGAAAGAATGGATATAGAAATTTATGTAATACTTTCAGTTAATGTATCATTATGAACTAGATCTCATTATATACTTTTTCATATTACTTCCATATTACTTTCATATACTTTCATATTACTTAAATGATAAAGTGATCATTTATCAATCCAAAGGTGTTAGAAAGTTCAGCCAACCATTCTCTACACACACGAATAGCTAAAGAAAAAGTGTGACGGTACAAGAGCTCAACACCTTTGAAAATTATTCACTAAGAGTTTTTAAAGTAATGAAGACCCATATAAAGACAAACGTGGTAAGATATAGGGTATGAAATAAAGCTGTATTTTAAAGAATCCTTATTGAGATTACAGGGACAAACCATCCCGAAGTGTAGAAAGAATAGTCAATATGCCAGGTGACTAGTTTGGCTTAACAGTGAAATTCTTGCTGATCTTAAACACAAAAAAGTGGAAGACTGGACGAATGACCAGGAAGGGGTATAAAAATATTGCTTGGGCATGCAGGAGTGAAATCAGGAAGGCCAAATCACACCTGTAGTTGCAGCTAGCAAGAGATGTTAAGAGTAACAAGAAGGGTTTCTTCAGGTATGTTAGCAACAAGAAGAAAGTCAAGGGAAGTGTGGGCCCCTTACTGAATGAGGGAGGCAACCTAGTGACAGAGGATGTGGAAAAAGCTAATGTACTCAATGCTTTTTTTGCCTCTGTCTTCATGAACAAGGTAAGCTACCAGACTACTGCACTGGGCAGCACAGCATGGGGAGGAGGTGACCAGCCCTCTGTGGAGAAAGAAGTGGTTTGGGACTATTTAGAAAAGCTGGATGAACACAAGTCCATGGGGCCGGATGCGCTGCATCCGAGAGTGCTAAAGGAGTTGGCGGATGTGATTGCAGAGCCATTGGCCATTATCTTTGAAAACTCATGGCGATCGGGGGAGGACCCAGAGAACTGGAAAAAGGCTAATGTAGTGCCCATCTGTAAAAAAGGGAAGAAGGAGGATCCTGGGAACTACAAGCCTGTCAGCCTCACTCAGTCCCTGGAAAAATCATGGAGCAGATCCTCAAGGAATCATTTCTGAAGCACTTAGAGGAGAGGAAAGTGATCAGGAACAGTCAGCATGGATTCACCAAGGGCAAGTTATGCCTGACTAATCTAATTGCCTTCTACGATGAGATAACTGGCTCTGTGGATGAGGGGAAAGCAGTGGATGTGTTCATAGAATCATAGAATCATAGAATATAAGGGTTGGAAGGGACCCCAGAAGGTCATCTAGTCCAACCCCCTGCTCAAAGCAGGACCAATTCCCAGTTAAATCATCCCAGCCAGGGCTTTGTTATTCCTTGACTTTAGCAAAGCTTTTGAGATGGTCTCCCACAGTATTCTTGCCAGCAAGTTAAAGAAGTATGGGCTGGATGAATGGACTATAAGGTGAATAGAAAGTTGGCTAGATTGTCAGGCTCAACGGGTAGTGATCAATGGCTCCATGTCTAATTGGCAGCCGGTATCAAGTGGAGTGCCCCAAGGATTGGTCCTCGGGCCGGTTTTGTTCAATATCTCCATAAATGATCTGGAGGATGGTGTGGATTGCACCCTCAGCAAGTTTTCAGATGACACTAAACTGGGAGGAGAGGTAGATACGCTGGAGGGTAGGGATAGGATACAGAGGGACCTAGACAAATTAGAGGATTGGGCCAAAAGAAATCTGATGAGGTTCAACAAGGACAAGTGCAGAGTCCTGCACTTAGGACGGAATAATCCAATGCACTGCTACAGACTAGGGACCGAATGGCTCGGCAGCAGTTCTGCAGAAAAGGACCTAGGGGTTACAGTGGACGAGAAGCTGGATATGAGTCAACAGTGTGCCCTTGTTGCCAAGAAGGCTAATGGCATTTTGGGATGTATAAGTAGGGGCACTGCCAGCAGATCGAGGGACGTGATCGTTCCCCTCTATTCGACTTTGGTGAGGTCTCATCTGGAGTACTGTGTCCAGTTTTGGGCCCCACACTACAAGAAGGATGTGGAAAAATTGGAAAACGTCCAGCAGAGGGCAACAAAAATTATTAGGGGACTGGAACATATGACTTAAGAGGAGAGGCTGAGGGAACCGGGATTGTTTAGTCTGCGGAAGAGAAGAATGAGGGGGGATATGATAGCTGCTTTCAACTACCTGAAAGGGGGGTTCCAAAGAGGATGGATCTCAACTGTTCTCAGTGGTAGCAGATGACAGAACGAGGAGTAATGGTCTCAAGTTGCAGTGGGGGAGGTTTAGATTGGATATTAGGAAAAAAATTTTCACTAGGAGGGTGGTGAAACACTGGAATGCATTACCTCGGGAGGTGGTGGAATCACCTTCCTTAGATGTTTTTAAGGTCAGGCTTGACAAAGCCCTGGCTGGGATGATTTAGTTGGGGATTGGTCCTGCTTTGAGCAGGGGGTTGGACTAGATGACCTCCTGAGGTCCCTTCCAACCCTGATAGTCTATGATTCTGTGAAATGATACATAAAACCTAGGATGTACAAATGTAACTAAACATGGTGAAATAAAGAAAAATGATATATTCCTTAACATTACAGTGTTTTTGCAGAATTCCTTGCCCTGTTATACAAGAACAGCGTTTGTTATAAGCTGCAAATCTGTATGGGATTGGTACTGCCAGTATGTTTTCTATCTGAGAAAACAGTGAATATCTTTCAGACTCCAAGATTTTTTGTTACAAATTTTGCTTTAGAAGAAGCTGAGGAGTTGAGAGTTGGATGTATTCCTAACACATGACCAAATGTTTTTTTATTCAGCATCAGGTATAGTCACTTCCAATTAATCCTCCTCCTTGGGACTTACTTTACTTTGAGTTACAAAATGTTTGAGAGGTTTAAATATTAGTAATTTTTCAAATGCAATACAATTTTGTCCCATTCCAATTCTTAACGTAATACTTGCTAAATAAAGTAAATCACTACTTATACAATATAGTGCAGGAACGTAGAGACTGGTTATGGACATACTTTAAACAGGTTCTTTGGATCTCTGGGTTCTTTGTTACTGATAGGATGACTCAAATGAAGCAATTTATTCTTTTTCCATTTCAGAGAACAGATTTCCTTTAGAGAACAGATTCTGCTCTGTCATCTGACTACAAATGTAAAGCCTTTGCTCAAAGGATTTACGAGATGTTGGGGGAAGACAACCTTAACCAGAATTAGACACCTTGATGTAGCATAGCTGCACAACTACTTCACTGTCTTTATAGCCCATGGTCTGTGGAAGCAGCTGCAGCCTCTTTGCAGGAGGTTTAGGTGTTTGCAATCAAATAGTTCCACTTTCCCAAACCACTCTAGCTTACATCCTCCCAACCCCTCCTTTGCACAGCTCTTGAGAAAGAACATGGAGGGAGGGTGTGTGTGTGACGTGAATCATGAACAACAAATCAGTTGTGGTTCTGCTGGATTTATGGTCTTGCATTTAGACCTAGATTAGCAATCTACTTTGTTCTGAGGCAAATTTTAGGATTATTCTAGACTAATGTTCTGGGACACTCCATAAACATTATCTAGAAACATCTGGAATTTATTTCAGAATACTCCAAGCAGTGTTACGTATATCCTTCTTCTACAGTGAAAACAGCATTTGATTTCGATATAACAGGCTTTGAAACAATGAATTAAGGGGTGTCCTGTCCTTCACTGCATTAATTCAAGAGAAGGCCTTATTCTTGCAAAGACAAGAGCTACTTCACCATCAGACAAAATGAAAAGGAGAGATAATATAAAAAAATCTGGTAGGGTTAGGCCTGTCAGATGCCAGTTTCTAGTTATCATCCTTAAAGAGCTCTGTGGACACTTGCCAACCCATATGAAGTTCACCATAACTTTATTTATATAGTTTCTACTCTGTTTATCAATACTTAGAGTAGTTGGTGACATCGTGTAGTGTCTCTAGTACTTTGCCTAGTGATATAGTCTATGTTAGAGCTAAGCAACTGACAAATTAGCATGAAGTTTAACAGCCAAATTTGTATTTTTATTAATTATTTATAGTGCAGTATCACCCAGAAGACCTGAATGAGGACTGGAGTTCATGGTGTTTAGGCTCTGTATAAACTCAAAATATATGGTGCTTGCTCCAAAGAATCTAATATCCAAGTATCAGAGCCCCATCTTCTGATATTCACCAACCTTTGTGGCATAATTTTGGCAATTCAAAGACTCTGCTTCAGCTTCCCTCTTTCTTTGATGGACTGATTGCCATCTAGACACTTGTTGGTTCTTTGTAACCACCCTGGCCCACTGGCTGAGTCATTTGGTAGTCCTTTCTCCAGAGTGGTAAAGAGCCCAATATGTCAGGAGGCCAACTGCCTGAGACAAAGGGCATACGGGTCTTCTGGAGAATGCTTCACTTGTAAAAGCCTTTATGAACCCCCTTTCTGGTTTTGATAGGCAAACCACCTGCCTACTCTATTGGGTCCAGGCCAGGGACTCAGTATGACGTGGTTGGTACCACTCTCCGTAGTGTTTCCCTTGCTTACTTCTTATCACACCTCTTTTGCAGGCTGTTCCTCAGACTCTCACCCTGGAGTCCTCGCTTCCTAGAACTCCAGCTTCCTGGGTGGCTTCTAACTAGTCTACTGATGAAGGGTCCTTCTCCCACTGGCTCCTCAGCTCTCTGACAGCTGCCCTGCTCTTTTCCTGTGCAGTCCTTTTATCTCTACAGTTGTTGAGGCCACCAATTAGCCCCAGCTGAGCAGTCAGTTTCCCTATTAACCCTTTAGCAGCTGAGACAGTATGGGGTCTGCATACTCCATGGCAGTAAGAATAAAAGGATTTCCCTGTTGATAGTGAATGGAAAGCAGTGGCGATAGGTAGCTGTGTGCCAGTTACTGAAAGCCAACAGGTAAGATTCCCCCGATACATTTCATATTCACATTATATAGCTATTAATTCAAAAAGATGTTATCTGTCTTGCAATCCAAGGATAACAGTGGCTTGTATCATCACCCTATATTTTATAGTGTTCCTTCCCTCTAATTGAGCCCCCAAAACATAATTCCCAATATTCCCATTTTCACCATGAGTGCCAACAACACTGTCCCTAACATGTCATGAAACAAACACGTTATTTCTGTATTCTGAACAATCACCCTACCTGCTTTTTGAGATTGGGTGATAAGGGATGGATTCAGTAAACCTTTTGTTCTCAGCATTTGCTACAATATGTGATGTGTAAGGGATTAACATCAATGTTCTTAGAATGGTGAAATTTTGCTAATAAAAGACAGAATACGTATTGACATGTGAGATGCTCCTTTTCTGTGAGTTTTCCACTACAATCATGCTAACTATTGAGATTAGGCTGTGTTTGTCACATAGGTTTTTTGAGGACTGGGTTTTTTCAAGCCTTGATTGTGATTCCCATTTGCTGAAATGGCTGTGCCTCTACCAGAGAAGTCACAGGGTATGTCTACACTACGGAATTAGGTTGAATTTATAGAAGTCGGTTTTTTAGAAATCGGTTTTATATATTCGAGTGTGTGTGTCCCCACAGAAAATGCTCTAAGTGCATTAAGTGCATTAACTCGGCGGAGTGCTTCCACAGTACCGAGGCAAGCGTCGACTTCCGGAGCGTTGCACTGTGGGTAGCTATCCGACAGTTCCCGCAGTCTCCGCTGCCCATTGGAATTCTGGGTTGAGATCCCAATGCCTGATGGGGCTAAAACATTGTCGCGGGTGGTTCTGGGTACATATCGTCAGGCCCCCGTTCCCTCCCTCCCTCCATGAAAGCAAGGGCAGACAATCATTTCGCGCCTTTTTTCCTGAGTTACCTGTGCAGACGCCATACCACGGCAAGCATGGAGCCCGCTCAGGTAACCGTCACCCTACATCTCCTGGGTGCTGGCAGACGCGGTACTGCATTGCTACACAGTAGCAGCAACCCATTGCCTTCTGGCAGCAGATGGTGCAATACAACTGGTAGCCATCATCGTCATGTCCGAGGTGCTCCTGGCCATGTCGGCTGGGAGCGCCTGGGTAGACATGGGCGCAGGGACTACATTTGGAGTGACTTGACAAGGTCATTCTCTTTAGTCCTGCAGTCAGTCCTATTGAACCGTCTTATGGTGAGCAGGCAGGCGATACAGATCGCTAGCAGTCGTACTGTAATATCTTCTGCCGGGCAGGCAAGAGATGAGGCTGGCTAGCAGTCGTATTGTACCACCTTCTGCCGAGCAGCCATGAGCTGTGGATGGCATGCAAAGCTTCTGCACCGTCTGCTGCCAGCCAAAGATGTAAAAGATAGATGGAGTGGATCAAAACAAGAAATAGACCAGATTTGTTTTGTACTCATTTGCTTCCCCCCCCTCCCCCGTCTAGGGGACTCATTTCTCCAGGTCACACTGCAGTCACTCACAGAGAAGGTGCAGCGAGGTAAATCTAGCCATTTATCAATCAGAGGCCAGGCTAACCTCCTTGTTCCAATAAGAACAATAACTTAGGTGCACCATTTCTTATTGGAACCCTCCGTGAAGTCCTGCCTGAAATACTCCTTGATGTAAAGCCACCCCCTTTGTTGATTTTAGCTCCCTGAAGCCAACCCTGTAAGCCCTGTCATCAGAAGCCCCTCCCTCTGTCAGAGCAACAGCAGACAATCGTTCCGCGTCTTTTTTATGTGCGGACGCCATAACAAGGCAGGCATGGAGCCCGCTCAGCTCACTTTGGCAATTAGGAGCACATTAAACACCACATGCATTATCCAGCAGTATATGCAGCACCAGAACCTGGCAGAGCGATACCGGGCAAGGAGGCAACGTCAGCGCGGTCACGTGAGTGATCAGGACATGGACACACAGAAGTGTAGATTTCTCTGAAAGCATGGGCCCTGCCAATGCATGCATCATGGTGCTAATGGGGCAGGTTCATGCTGTGGAACGCCGATTCTGGGCTCGGGAAACAAGCACAGACTGGTGGGACCGCATAGTGTTGCAGGTCTGGGACGATTCCCAGTGGCTGCGAAACTTTCACATGCGTAAGGGCACTTTCATGGAACTTTGTGACTTGCTTTCCCCTGCCCTGAAGCGCATGAATACCAACATGAGAGCAGCCCTCACAGTTGAGAAGCGAGTGGCGATAGCCCTGTGGAAGCTTGCAACGCCAGACAGCTACCGGTCAGTTGGGAATCAATTTGGAGTGGGCAAATCTACTGTGGGGGCTGCTGTGATGCAAGTAGCCCACACAATCAAAGATTTGCTGATATCAAGGGTAGTGACCCTGGGAAATGTGCAGGTCATAGTGGATGGCTTTGCTGCAATGGGATTCCCTAACTGTGGTGGGGCCACAGACAGAACCCATATCCCTATCTTGGCACCGGAGCACCAAGCTGCCGAGTACATAAACCGCAAGGGGTACTTTTCAATAGTGCTGCAAGCCCTGGTGGATCACAAGGGACGTTTCACCAACATCAATGTGGGATGGCCGGGAAAGGTGCATGATGCTCGCATCTTCAGGAACTCTGGTCTGTTTCAAAAGCTGCAGGAAGGGACTTTATTCCCAGACCAGAAAATAACTATTGGGGATGTTAAAATGCCTATATGTATCCTTGGGGACCCAGCCTACCCCTTAATGCCATGGCTTATGAAGCCATACACAGGCAGCCTGGACAGTAGTCAGGAGCTGTTCAACTGCAGGCTGAGCAAGTGCAGAATGGTGGTAGAATGTGTATTTGGACGTTTAAAGGCGCGCTGGCGCAGTTTACTGACTCGCTTAAACCTCAGGGAAACCAATATTCCCTCTGTTATTACTGCTTGCTGTGTGCTCCACAATATCTGTGAGAGTAAGGGGGAGACGTTTATGGCGGGGTGGGAGATTGAGGCAAATCGCCTGGCTACTGGTTACACGCAGCCAGACACCAGGGCAGTTAGAAGAGCACAGGAGGGCGTGGTACGCATCAGAGAAGCTTTGAAAACAAATTTCATGACTGGCTAGGCTACGGTGTGAAAGTTCTCTTTGTTTCTCCTTGATGAAACCCCCCATCCCTTGGTTCACTCTACTTCCCTGCAAGCTAACCACCCTCACCTCCTCCCTTTAATCATTGCTTGCAGAGGCAATAAAGTCATTGTTGCTTCACATTCATGCATTCTTTATTCATTCATCACACAAATAGGGGGATGACTACCAAGGTAGCCCAGGAGGGGTGGTGGAGGACGGAAGGAA
The DNA here is from genome assembly GCF_965140235.1 of Caretta caretta. Lineage (NCBI taxonomy): Eukaryota > Metazoa > Chordata > Testudines > Cheloniidae > Caretta > Caretta caretta. The sequence continues at coordinate 38,998,329 of NC_134209.1, read as the reverse complement.
AATGCCACACAGCACTTTAAAAGTTTACAACTTTAAAATTTATTGAATGCCAGCCTTCTTTTTTTGGGGCAATCCTCTGTGGCGGAGTGGCTGGTTGGCCGGTGGCCCCCCCACCGCGTTCTTGGGCGTCTGGGTGTGGAGGCTATGGAACTTGGGGAGGAGGGCGGTTGGTTACACAGGGGCTGTAGTGGCAGTCTGTGCTCCAGCTGCCTTTGCTGCAGCTCAACCATACACTGGAGCATACTGGTTTGGTCCTGCAGCAGCCTCAGCATTGAATCCTGTCTCCTCTCATCACGCTGCCACCACATTTGAGCTTCAGCCCTGTCTTCAGCCTGCCACTTACTCTCTTCAACTCGCCACTTACTCTCTTCAGCCTGCCACCTCTCCTACTGGTCATTTTGTGCTTTCCTGCACTCTGACATTATTTGCCTCCATGCATTCGTCTGTGCTCTGTCAGTGTGGGCGGACAGCATGAGCTCAGAGAACATTTCATCTCAAGTGTGTTTTTTTTTCTTTCTAAGCCTCACTAGCCTCTGGGAAGGAGAAGATCCTGTGATCATTGAAACACATGCAGCTGGTGGAGAAAAAAAAGGGACAGCGGTATTTAAAAAGACACATTTTATAAAACAGTGGCTACACTCTTTCAGGGTAAACCTTGCTGTTTACATACATAGCACATGTGCTTTTGTTACAAGGTCGCATTTTGCCTCCCCCTACCGCGTGGCTACCCCCTCAACCCTTCCCCTCCCTGTGGCTAACAGCGGGGAACATTTCTGTTCAGCCGCAGGCAAACAGCCCAGCAGGAATGGGCTCCTCTGAGTGTCCCCTGAAGAAAAGCACCCTATTTCAACCAGGTGACCGTGAATTATATCTCACTCTCCTGAGGATAACACAGAGAGATAAAGAACGGATGTTGTTTGAACGCCAGCAAACATACACTGCAATGCTTTGTTGTACAATGATTCCCGAGTACGTGTTACTGGCCTGGAGTGGTAAAGTGTCCTACCATGGAGGATGCAATAAGGCTTTGGGAGTACATCCAGGAGAGCCGAGAATGCCAGGGCAAAGTAATCCTTTCACATGCTTGCTTTTAAACCATGTATAGTATTTTAAAAGGTACACTCACCGGAGGTCCCTTCTCCGCCTGCTGGGTCCATGAAGAAGCCTTGGGTGGGTTCAGGGGGTACTGGCTCCAGGTCCAAGGTGAGAAACAGTTCCTGGCTGTCAGGAAAACTGGTTTCTCCGCTTGCTTGCTGTGAGCTATCTTCTTCTTCTTCGTCCCCAAAACCTACTTCCGTATTGCCTCCATCTCCATTGAAGGAGTCAAACAACACGGCTGGGGTAGTGGTGGCTGAACCCCCTAAAATGGCATGCAGCTCATCATAGAAGCGGCATGTTTGGGGCTCTGACCCAGAGTGGCCGTTCGCCTCTCTGGTTTTCTGGTAGGCTTGCCTCAGCTCCTTCAGTTTCACGCGGCACTGCTTCGGGTCCCTGTTATGGCCTCTGTCCTTCATGCCCTGGGAGATTTTGACAAAGGTTTTGGCATTTCGAAAACTGGAAAGGAGTTCTGATAGCACGGATTCCTCTCCCCATACAGCGATCAGATCCCGTACCTCCCGTTCGGTCCATGCTGGAGCTCTTTTGCGATTCTGGGACTCCATCATGGTCACCTCTGCTGATGAGCTCTGCATGGTCACCTGCAACTTGCCACGCTGGCCAAACAGGAAATGAGATTCTAAAGTTTGCGGTTCTTTTCCTGTCTACCTGGCCAGTGCATCTGAGTTGAGAGTGCTGTCCAGAGCGGTCACAATGGAGCACTCTGGGATAGTTCCCAGAGGCCAACACCGTCAAATTGTGTCCACAGTACCCCAAATTCGAGCCGGCAAGGCCAATTTAAGCACTAATCCACTTGTCGGGGTGGAGTAAGGAAATCGATTTTAAGAGCCCTTTAAGTCGAAATAAAGGGCTTCATCGTGTGGACGGGTGCAGGTTTACATCGATTTAACGCTGCTAAATTCGACCTAAAGTCCTAGTGTAGACCAGGGCACAGTTAAGAAGTCAGCTATTCTGCAAGCCTTGCAGGAGTTTAAGCTCTTTTAACAAGATTTTGCAATTGTAGATGTATATTGGCATGTAAGTGACATGATATGGCAATATGAAATAACATCCACTGCTTTCCTAAAGTCAGATCCTCAAACACAAATCCATTTGATGACCATACTTGGCAGGATTCACTTTTTTATTGCTCTGAGATCTATCAAGATCTTCAGTGTAAACCCCTTTAAAAACGATGTCACCCAAACCAAACTGTTCATCATGCCTGACGTTACTTAAATAATTGCCTACCATCAAAAATAACTCTGTTAGCTAGAGAATACCCAAATATTCTTCGCTCTTCTTCACCATAATATATTAGCTTTGAGTGGAGAAGTACTTTTTTCCAATATTTATTGTTCAGTGAACTCAAATATTTTCTTTTGCAGTGACCTATATGAGTGTATGCATTGGAGGAATAGTAGTTTAAATAATGGATCAATAAAAATGGGTCCCTTCTTGGAGGATCTAAATATCAGAAATCATTAATAGTATCTGATGATGCTTATTTAGACAGTTAAAAAGAAGCTAAAAATAAATTTAAAAAAAGCTATTATTCTTTTCCCTAGGGTATTTAAGATACTCCTGCGAATTATAGGTTTCAGAGTAGCAGCCGTGTTAGTCTGTATTCGCAAAAAGAAAAGGAGTACTAGTGGCACCTTAGAGACTAACCAATTTATTTGAGCATAAGCTTTCGTGAGCTTACGGATGCATCCGATGAAGTGACCTGTAGCTCACGAAAGCTTATGTTCAAATAAATTGGTTAGTCTCTAAGGTGCCACTAGTACTCCTCTTCTTCCTGAGAATTATAGTCCATTATAGAAGGTAATGCTCTATCTCACAGGCTGCTTTCTTTGGCACGCTTTGGAAAATATCTATTGGTATTTTTCATACTTAAAAAGGATTAATATAAAAAGTTTAGCTTCATAACTCAGTAACCAAATATTAGTTATGTATCTGTTACATACACTTTAAGAGTTATTTGTTTAGTTGGATTCTGTACTGATGCTTTCAATTTTATTTCAATCTCTCTTCCTAATTCATATTATGCAACACATTATTTCAGTATATTTTATGTAAAACCTTTTGGAATGCATTATAGCTTTCAATTCCACATTCTCAACTGAACTTATGAAATTTCTTTGAAATTGTATTCCTCTGCATAAACAGAATTTTTCATGAATGCCTTACCACAGCTCCTGACAACCTACACTTGACATCCAACTTCCTTCCCAAAATGAATTCTAACCTTTCAAATGTACTCTATTTAATCCTTATTGCAGTCTACAAGGTTCACAAATTATCTCTGTTTTGATATTTGATGCTCGTTATATACTTTGAATCAACAATGTGTGTAACAGGCTCTGGGTGTTAAAATCAGCACAAGAACTAAATGAAACATGCATATGTTTTCTAAGGTTACCATGGTAAAAGGCTCATGGCCAAAGCCTGAGATCCCTACTCAGTTTTTACTCAGCCTTTACACATACAAACCTCCCTGTGGTGCTCAGTAGAAAACTGAAAATGCTACAGCAATGTTAATTGAAGAGCTAAGGTGTATGTTCAACTACTGAACAAGGTCCCTATGTTCCCTTACATCACATAGCAATAGAGAGGATCGAAAGTGACTTAAAATCATACATGGGCTAAGGCGGCAATACAAATTGGAAAGGTGTTTATGCAGTACAGGTGCTTCAGATTGTGGAGCGTTCAGCCCCACTGTATTTAGCCTTAATTCAGCAAAGTTCTTAAGCAAATACTTAGCTTTACGCTCGTGAGTGATCGAACTAGATTCAATGGTATTACTCATGTGAGTAGAAATATGCATGTGCTTACGTGTCCTGCTGAATCCACCAAAAGGCTTGTAAAGCATATGTGTAAGTGATTTTCAGGATTGGGAATTTAATCCCTCAGAGTAGTTTTGTGGGAAAATAATTCATAGCCTGTTGGAGTGTGGACGAATCAAGGAATCATTTCTATACACTTTGTGTTCCCTTTATAGTCCAGCATAAATATATGCCAGGTAAATATGCCTGCTGGTGCTACTTGGAACAGGGATAACTAATTCTAAATGCTCTCTGCCCCATTAGAGGGCTCACATGAGTATATCTGCTAGGTGGGAACCAATGGCAACTCTGTGAGCCATTTTGCTACTGATGAGGGGAGGGCTGAGAGGGACACGGAGGCAGTAGGGGTTCCTATATGTAACCTGAGAAATTAAGGGTTTAATTTCCTTTTTACTACAAATCTCTTGAAATCACATCATTTCAAAGCCAATCCCTTCACGTCTTTGGGACTATCACTAGCCTGACTCTTTCTGCTCTGTTGAGAAGGAAGACTTCTTTTGTTAATGGTCAGAGGCCCTGAGAAACTCCCCATTTTAAAGCACTTTAAGTGCAAATACAAATCTGCGCTACATATTAACAGAAATTATTCCCAATTTTGTAAAAAATAAAAAAAACAAATCTTTATGATCCTTATGCCAAAAATATTAATCTTCCTTTGAAGCAGTCCTGATATCTGAGCAACCTGACAATTCCATTGGCATTTAACGGATGTGTAGGTGAACAAAGGAGAGATCATACTTGAATGCCTGTCTCACGCTATCTGGAGTGGTTTGTTTTGCTCAAAATCATTTTCAATCCCATTTTCTACTTCCATGGTTGAGCTCTTCTATCAAAAATTAATGTTCGTTTGTGTTATCTGTGAGCTGGCTGGTATTGTCTATGAATCCAAAATGGTCCTGTTATCTGAAAGAAAAGTTGCTCACCAAAAATAAAGTAAGCATCAGGCAGACAGTTTCTTTAAAAGCCGTAAAACTCCCAGCAAGACACAGTTTACTATCTATCATTTCTCACTGTTCATTGCCAGCCACACACTGATCACATACCAGTCTATGGGTGTGACATCACGAAGACTGTAATTACTAACCACACTATGGCTTTAGAATAAGGGTATGATTTCCAGCTCCGAAGTCTGCACACACAATTGCATACATACTTTGTGCATGCACAACCACATGCATATACATATGGCAACATCATTAATATAAATTACATGTATTTACAGTCACTCACAGGTTTTTAACACTCTTGGGGCCTCCAAGCACTAATTTAATACGAATTATGTGGCCAAAGTACCATGCACTGTACCAAACACATAGTAAGAGACAACCCACTCTCCCAAAGAGCTTACAAACTAGACACACAAGATAGATGAAGTGTGGGAGAGGAAACAGTGGCACAGAAAGGTAAAGTGACTACTTGCCCAAGATCACATAGGTCAGTAGCAGAACTGGTAATAGAAACCATGTATTCTGAGTCCCAGTCCAGTGTTTCCTATCCACTAAACCATGTTGTTCCTCCTCTACATGGTGACATAGCCTGGCATATGGGAAGAGATGCACCTCAAGAAGTCAGAATCCATCTTCCAGCCTCTCTACATAAATGGGATACCTGCCCAGCTATTCAGATGAAATATAATATTAAGGAATCATAAGCTACCAGCATTAGACTGACTAAAGTTTTATCTGAGTAAGGTCTTCAGGTTTGGACCCATTGCCAACCTGAGAGACCATCTCTCCTCATGCTATACTGTCCACAGAGGCTGTCAGCAGAAGAATTGAGGCCAGAAACAACTTTATTTTTAAAGTGGATTGTCAGCAGACAATTCTCCATAAGGGACTCTCCATGTTGGAATTCACTCTCACCTTTGGTTTGAAATAGCCCAAACTTGTTGACCTGTACGGTATGCTACAAGGCCTATCACTTTACTTACGGATACAATAAGGACTGATTGTCTCTAGGTCATGCAGAATACTGTTTGTGTTTGATTTCATCTTTTGTTGGTTATTTTCTGGTTTGGGAATGAAAGTAAGCTGCAGGCTTTTTTTTGGCATCATATTTTCATTTATGTCAATAGTGCCTGGAGTCTGGGATAGGCATTTTTTATCAAAAGGGGTTATAAAGAAAACCATCAGACTACAGCATGGGCTACTTTGATCAGAGGTGGTCTGGGAGCTCTTCTGCCTAACTTTCAGAAGCTGCGCCATCAATTTTGTTATGGAGCTCTGACCTATCCTTCAAGAAACCAGGCTGCTCATGGTTAGATCAGATTTCTGAGCAGACAAACCATATATCTGGAGTTAAACTTTCCAGTGGCCAGCAATTAGGCATCAATATCATCTTGTGATGCCCAGTTTATCGAGCTCTTTACTTCAATGGCACCATCACTCTTTAGAGAGCATGGTGTATGTGCCAATGAGTTTTTTTATGGTTGCTGAGTCAGATGCGTGAGTGACAGTTCCATTCATAGTTAGGGTACTCCCATGCACTAGCAATGTTCTGAATCTGAGCAGCAGATTCTTTCCTCCTCTGACACTGGTCATCAAAAAGCTTGATCCAGTCTGCCTTGCTCCATCTACAAGCTAACTCCGCCAACCAGATTCTGCACTCCTTTCTCAATCATCCACAGAGATTCCAAAGGATACTAAATCATATTTGGCAAATCTGCGCAGCGGTCTGCCTCCCTTTTTAGACTCTTTGTGAGTTTCAGAGTACAGCTTACATATCCAAGCCACCTGAGTCTTTTCTTACTATGTTCCCATAAATGACATACCAGTTCAATTTAACACTTCCACATTTGTCACACTGTGTTGCCATTTTATGAGAAGAATTTTTTCCAAACATCTGATATGAAAACTGTTTAGTTTTTTGGTATGTTTGGTGTAAGTCATGTTTCTGAGCCATAAAGAAGAGTGGATAAAACAGGTCTCATAAATACAGATTTTTACTTTAGTTAACAATTTGTTATTGTTCCAGGCATTGTCTTGCAATATAGTGCTCGTTCCTGGCTGCCTTGCCAATTCTACTATTAAGCTCAGCATCAAGATCTAAATTGGTGGTAACAGTAGAGCCAAGGTAGCAAAATTGGTTAACATCTAGAGGAATACCATCTAAGCCGATATGTGGAACTGGTTCTGAAGAGCCTTGGTGCATGATAACAGTCTTCTTCGAGCTTATTGCTAGCTCAAAGATTTTGCATGAATCAGAAAAATTGGTAATAAGATGTTGTAGGGCATATACGTTATTAGCCACACGAGTTGCATTATCTACAAACAACAGGCCCCTTTCGATGATTTCCTTCACCTTAACTCAGAACTTCACGATGTTAAACAAACCTCCATCATGTCTCATGACAAGAGAGACATCCTCTCGAACATCATGGAATGAATACTGAAGCAGGAATGAGAGGTAAATATTAAACAATGTAGGAGCCAGTATGCAACCCTCCTTCACTCCATTGTTTGATGTCAAATGAGTCAGACTCTTGGTTTTCATACATTAAAGTTGCCTTTATGCCATCTTGTATGGATTTCACAAGGTTTAGCAATATAGGTGGAAAACCAAGTTTCTTCAGAACAATGTAAAGCTCTGATCGACCAGGCTTTTGTTAAATCTATAAAAGCCATGTACAGTGGAATACACTTCTCTCTTCACTTTTTCTGCAGTTTTCTTACAGAGAAGACCATGTCTATGATGGTCCTTCCTGAGAGGAAGGCACACTGGCTCTCAGGATAGATTCTCTCAGCTAAATTTGAAGTCTAGGTAAAAGAATATGACTTAAAATTTTTCCCAAGATGTTAAGAAGAGAGATACCTCTGTGGTTATTACAGTCACTTGTCTCTTTTTTTTTATGGAGTTGGATGAAACGAGCATCCTTAAAGTCTTGCAGAACAGTTTCTTCCTTCCAGCAGAGTAGCAATACCTCATGCAATCTTTGCAGCAAGTCTTTGCACATTTGTGGATTTCAGTAGGTAAACAGTCAGATCCCGAAGCTTTCTTGTGGGAAATCTTTTTGATGCTTTGTTCAAGTTCCTCTTGTGTAGGTTTGGCATCCAGCAAAGTCATAACTTCAAACTCAGGCAATTCGTCCAGCACACGTTGGTCTACTACAGACTCCTTTGAGTATATCACTCCTTAGTGCTCAATCCATCTCTCCAGTTGCTTCCCTTTATCAATTATAATATTGCCATCCAAATCTTTCAGTGGAGCTGTCTTGTTCTTTATTGGCCCAATGGCCTTTCTAATGCCCTCATACAACTGTCGACTGTCATCTGCGTCAGCTGACTGTTGGATTCTGTCACAAAGACCCAGCCAAAATTCTTGACCACACTTCCTGGAAGCTATTTGAACAACCTTACGAGCTTCTCTTAGGTTGTTGAGCAAATCAGTAATAGTGGACTTGTAGGTGATAGGGCAGATCTTTTCCTCTCAACGAGTGGCAGCAGAATCTCCAAATGGTCTAAGAACCAGTCAACATTTTTCCTAGTACTCTTTCCAAAGCTCTTGACTGACGCATTGTTCATACTTGTCTTCAGGACTTCCCATGCCATCTGACGCAGTTTCATTCCTTCCAGCTATCTTTGCTACTTCTTCATTAAAAAGCCATTTCTTGACAGGATCATGGATTCGACACAAGTCAATACAAGGCTGTACAGCAGTTTTGTTACAGTGGATCTTCTTAGCTTGAAATTTCACTTTGCAGCAGACAAGAGAGTGGTCTGTGTCACAGTCTGCGCTTTAGAAGGATCATGTATGTAAGACATCTTTCAAATATGTATGTTTTTTCAATACCAAGTCCAGCTGGTGCTAGTGCTTGGACCTCAGGTGTCTCCATGATGTTCTTCTGATGTTATCAGCAAAGAAGGTGTTAGTCACTGATAAGCCTTGACTGGCACAGATATCGAGAACTCTCTGACCATCGTCATTTATACATTCAATGCCATGCCTACCCAGAATCCCAGGCCAGATCTCAGCATTGGACCCAATACTTGCACTGAAGACTCCAAGTACTAGGATGGGTTCCTTCCGTGGATTCCTGCCGATCAGTTCTTCTAGCTGTTGGTAAAAGCTATCCTACTCACCACTAGCCTGAAGAATTGGAGCATAGACACTGAAAAGGTTGATGAATCCCTTCTGTAAACTAACTCAAAGTGTCATGATATGTAAGGACACTGCAATCGGAGCATCACACAACCCCATAAGTTCATTTCTGATAGCAAAACCTTCATCATACTCTCTCCTTACTCCTTCAGGTTTGCCGTGCCAGTAAATGGTGTAGTCCTTCTCCCTTATGAAGCCTGTATCTGAAAACTGAGTTTCCAAAAGAACGGCAATATCAATTCTGAAACATGCAAGTTCATTACTCAACATCGCTGTTTTCCTCAAATCTGAATTCAGATCAAAGTTGTATCCAGAGGACAAACTCCAAACATTCCAGCAAACAATTCTGGAAAACAGTTGAGCCAGAATGTAAACGATGAGGCAGGGCTTTTTTAACCCACCTTTTCTAGAGCCACCCTCATGCAAGGCAAGGAAGCCATCCCTAAACAAGGCTGCTTAGAAATCTTGGGATTTCCCCCAGGGCCTTTATGCCTCTCTCGGATCCCTGCGACAATCTTGCTAAGACCTTCAGCTCATATGCCTAGGCAAAGTTATGGAGGAGCGGAGGCTGCCATAGAACTGTTGTCCCCCCTTTAGACCACTGAGCCAGAATCTAAAAGCCAGAGTGAGTCTGGATGTTCAGTGACACAAAGGTTGTAGCATCTGCCAGAGAGCCAACCTAGATAGAGCTGCTAACTGCTTATCACTTCAGCGTCAGCACCTTTTCTGTCAGGGTGAGATCCTTTAGCCATTCTTCACCAACAGGTATCCACAAGGCAGTGGAGGATGCAGTTTAACATCATGCTAAGAACTAATCTCTTTATTTACTTAATACAGGTCCAATAGGTCAATGGTAAAAAGGCAAAATTGTAATATAAAACTGGAACAATCTCTGTTTAATTATTCTGAATGTGTATTTTAATTTTAGGTAGCTCTAGTTTTTGGGTAAATTAATTAATGTCAGTTCAACAATGGCCTGAAGAAGAACTCCATGTAGCTTGAAAGCTTGTCTCTTTCACCAACAAAAGTTGGTCAAATAAAATATATTACCTCTCCCACCTTGTCTCAGTTCAACAATAATGCATAAACATTTTCAACTCCATGGTTAAATGGTTATTATAACCAGTATACCTGGAAGCCAGCAAGATTACTTCATTTTTCCAACTCAGTTTATAAATTGCCATAATGGCTATACAGGGTGGGAAAAAATGGAACTTTTTTTCCAAGAACTATAAGATCTCTTGAAATAAATTTTTTTAATATAGCTTGGTCTGTTTTCTTACATGGAATGAAAACACTGAAATGAAACAAAGTAAATATATAAGAATAGTTGTGAGAGGCTAAAATCATTGATTTGTTCAGACTATTTTGGCCTCAAAATTATTCAGCTTCACTTTCTATATCTTTGACTTAAATTGCTCATGAGAATTCTTTTATCAGATACAGGAATGAACCCTCATAAATATACATTATTATGATTAGCATTCTACCACTGGATATTTTCCACCACTCCCAGGTACTAACAAATCAGTTGATTTCACATCTGCCTGCAACTCATATTTCCCGAAAGGATCTCAGAGATCATATTTGTTTCCATTTTCCAATGTACACTCCCACCTTTTCCCTTAAGGACTTACACAATTCACTTTAGTCAATCAGTTCTTCTTGATTGTTAGGTCTCACTCATTCTCCATCTATCTTTGCTTTATTAGATACATTATTTGCTGTCTTTCCATTTGTCTTGTCAGCTACTTGCTGTTCTTTCGACCACTGTTGCCTCATAGTTCTCATTTAAGCTTTGTTCTTTTGATCTGTTCACCTTTCATTCCAGCCAAAGCCTAAATTATCCTATTCTTATCTTGTGCCTTTTCTATGCCAGACTGTACGCTTAAGAGAGAAAGTCCAACTTTCAGTGGGCCAAACTACCTCTTTTTAAATCCTTCCCTAAAAGTTAGTTATTTCATGATATCATCCCAGGTTTCTCTCTCACATAATGTTGCCATAACTACTTGTGTTTTAGCTGTTTATCCCAGAGATCATATTTGTCTAAGGTAAACCGGAAGCTCCTTGGCATCTATGTAGCACAGGCTTTATACATTTTTGTGACTGGATAAGCTCCCTTTTTATAAGAGATAAGCAAAGCTGCAGGATTCAGTTTGCAACTGTCACCACTGAGCCAAACCATGCTGGTTTGTTTGTGAGGTTCACATACTTCTTCAAGGGCATCACCAGCTGCCTCTTGACACCTTATCTTGCCTGATTGCTAGTGGCCAAACATCCCATTCCCTCTTCTTTCTTGGGCAAGGTTCCCCCATCCATGGATCTCCAGGGATGTCAAGTGACTATTTCCTATTGCAACATCAAGGAGGCAACCCTGATCCCAAAAACCAGTGCTAAGGAGGTGCTAAGCCAGGAATTCCGAAAGACACTTAGTAATCTCACCAAAGCTTTTTCATCAGCCAGCAAGTTGATTGTGCTGAGCTAGTAACTTCACATAGTGGTGTAACTTGACATCAGCCCTGCAATAAAGATTTACTGAAGAGGCCTTTAAGTAAGGGTTAGTAGCAGAGGCTGTGCTATGTGGGAACTGTTTTGCTAAAAGCAGAGGGAAAGTTCCACCTTCTCTTACTCTCCTGGGCTTGGGAGGGGGGAATTCATCTCTCCAAGTTCCATCTCCTCCTGTTTCTTAGCAGTGACTGACGAAATAAGCATTCATTAAGCAAATAATCTAGAATGGAAAGCACCAGGAGGAGCTGGTACCTGGCTGGGGAGTTTATTGGGCTCCATGCCTACCTGCCTTTAAGTGAAGCAGCATTGACATTTGACAGGAGAAAAAGTACTGTCCAAACTGAAAGACTCATATAAACCTCATTTCCTCTACAGCAGGGGTAGCCAACCTGAGCCTGAGAAGGAGCCAGAATTTACCAATGTACTTTGCCAAAGAGCCACAGTAATACGTCAGCAGCCCCCCCCATCAGCTTCTCCCCCACCCTCCGCTCCCAGCGCCTCCTGCCCACCGGCCAGCACCTCCCCATCCCTCCCTGCACCTCCCGATCAGCTGTTTCATGGCATGTAGGAGGCTCTGGGGGCGGGCAGAGGGGGAGGAGCGAGAGCACAGAATGCTCAGGGGAGGGAGCAGGAAGGGGTAGAGTGGGGGCAGGGGCTGTGGCAGAGCCAGGGGTTGAGCAGTGAGTCGCCCCCCCCCCGGGGCCACCCCTGCTCTACAGGAAGATCCTTCCCTCCCCACCAGGGAGAAATGGAGAGGAAAAGCTCTCTCTCCCCCCTCCCTGCATGGAAGAGGGAGGTCCTTCCTCTGCCCAACACTACCTGGATTTGAGGGGGAGAGCAATGGTTCTGTCAGCTCCTTTTCCTCTTCTGGAACCCATGGAGGGATGGGCAGGTGGATGTGTGAGTACGAGACAGGTTCCTCTATGTAGTTCCACATTCTAGAAAGATTAGATCACTTCCTTTCAGGTCACACAAGATGTAAAGACTCTATGTGCTCAAGAGCCCTTTGCTCTACTTTCATGTAGTTTAGGGAATTTCAAACTCACCATCCGCAAGAACTGTTTCATAGATGCAAGACAGTGACTCTTTGGCTTCTTCATTCTGTGGTTCATCTAAGAAAAGAAAGATACTTTTATGGATGACATCTCCCTGAAAACATCTTGAAATGAGCATCTCCCTGGCCAGTCTCCCACTGCTTCTTAAGTTGTTTCTTAAAATGTTTAATTCTGTACTCCAGCAAGGACAGCTCTGATGACCATTGGTGGGATGAGAACTACTTTAAGAACAACTTATTTTGGGACAACTAGTTAATTCCAGGGCATTAGCAATATATATTACAGATTTTTTTTTAATTGAAGCTATAACAGAGGTTTTCTTCCTAAAAATATTAAAACCTGCTTGTTATTCAGCTACATTCCTCAACTTACATACTAGGAGTGAGTAATGTATTAAATGTTAGTTAATCAGTAATTTATTTTTTTACTATGTGGAATAAGTAATATGATAGCACAAGTGAGAAAAGAAAACTATACTGGCACAGTTTATACTATGAAATGCAAAGCTTTGCCACTCTAAGCCAATATGGTCAGTGGTTCAGTCTTCACAGCAGCATAATGATGTGGAATTAAGGTAGAAGTCCCACTGTAGTCAGTAGGAGTATGTGGAATGATGGCAGGATTAGGTCCTAGTTAGTTTTCACTTTGAACTTCCTGGTTTTTGTTCAGTTGTATCCCTGCCTCAATGCTACTGTCAATAGTTTAAGTACACAAAAGGAGACTTCTGAGAAATGAAATTCCTACAGAAGGGAATCACAACAGATGAGGTTCCATTCGAAATCTTCATTTTGACACACTGTTCTCCATCGATGGGCATTTCACACAATCACATAGAAAACCTGCACTTCTCATTTGACTATTAGGTATTATTGCCACTGAAATGATTCTCTGCAAAAATTAATACAAATTCTTTTAAATCTGTTATATGAAAGGAGAGATATAATAAAGCATCACCGTTTTCTTAAAATCAACGAACAAGTGTATTAATGACTCTTCTGTGAGTAAATTATGTATACATTTCTTCATTGGCAAACTTGTGGTATAACTGGAGCATCCGATGGGCAAGTAACCACAATATTAAAGACCATTTTGCACAAATTCAATATCAGAAACTGAATGGAACAAAATAAAAAACTGTAATTTGACAATATATAGAAAGATTAAAAACAACAAGAAATGAATCTTAGAAATAAGGCAGGGCCGGGTCATTTATTTTTGCTTGCATTTCCACCCCCACCTCCCTTTTGAGGCTAAATCCTGAGGTTTCTTACACAAAGGCCAAAATATCTTAAAAGTGGTGGGCCTGCTGCGGAAGAGAAGATGAGGAGGGGGACAATCTGGGGAGATCCCTCACAAGCCTGTATACACCCTTCTGGTACATGCATCATCATAGCTTACCAAAAATGATGGGAATGTGGGCTTGTGCAGGATTGTGCCTGAGGTATGTATAGTATGAATCTACATGGGTACAGCTTGGTAAGGTGGGGAACAGCAGCCTGTGCCCTTTATTCTTCTCTGTTCTACCATTAACTGAATGTGACCTAGCTGCATGAGTGCCTCAAGATCTACTCTTGGACTAAGGGTGAAGATTCCATCCCCACAAAATCCCTCATATCTTTTGTGGGCAAGGCTATTTTCTTCAGAATTAGACCCTTGATTTCTCCATTTGTTTTCTTGCCTGATAAAACTGTATTTGTGTTTTTCTTTGTGTTATGGTCCCCACTGAAATCTTCAATGCTTTTACAAATAATTATTACTGCAGCAACTCACAGTATTCCTTGGGTATTTCCTAGATACTGTATAGGGAATACCAAGAATACGGCGGTAATCTTATCTACTTGCAAAGGCAAAAGCAAAAAAAAGGTTGCCATCAAGTTAGACTTTGACCTAGTTCAATCTGATGTGCAGGCTATGCACTCTTCCTTCAGTCTACCTGACAGGAGCAGTTAAACCCCTTCATGTAGTGAAAAGCTGCTACCTAAGGCAACTCGCTGTATGACAAGGCCTGCGGAAAAACTAACGTAGGTAGATTAACAGAGGGTTCCCTGATTGCCAAGGCAGAGGCCAAGTTTTGGGCTGGTGTGTATGTGTGTGTGTTTTAGAGGCAGAAAGCCAGCAGAAAGTGAAAAAAAAAACAGTGATGAGCGTGACCCTGAGGTGAACCACAGAGACAGAGCTTCTTGGGCACAGAACTTGCAGGAGAGGCAGGCTTGAGGATTTATGAGCAAGGAAACTTCCTGCTGTTTGTTTCTACTGTGTTCAAGGAAACAGAATTTTGCGTACATTCTTTGGAAATAAACAGGATTGCACCAAAGAATATACCTGATTCAGATCACCAATTTCGCCTCCTAAGAGAAACAGCCCCGCAAGGACACAAATGTTGACTAACCACTTATGTCAGAGGAGTAGCAAGCTGCTTGTACCAAGATAGGTGAAAAATACAAGTAAGTCAGGTTTAAAACTGTTATGGGCAACCACCTTAATATCAATTGCATTTAAAATAAAACCTGACAGAAATATTATTTATTTGTATTATAGTAATGCCTACAAGCTCCCACTAAAATTGGGACCCATTGTGCTACCCACTGTACAGACACAGTGAGAGATATTGCCAGCATAAAGAGATTGCAATCTAAATGGATAAAAGAGACAAAAGATGGGAGGAGAAACAGAAAAGTAAAGTGACTTCCCAAAGTCACGTGGGAAAACTCGGAACAGAACCCATGTCTCCTTATTTCCAGATCAATGCCCTAGCCAGTAGGCTAAACTGCCTCTCTATGAGACAAAAAAACAGCCCACTACACCCCTAAATTGAAGATCTGAGTTCTGTGGTGACTTTTCAACACTATCTTGAAGTGAGAAAAATGGGACTGATGAGGACATAGGAACAAAATAGGTGCAGGAATTATTTGTTTTCTGTCTCTACCTGTCACTTCAACCCCAACATTCTTCTGCACTCCATCACCTCAATGAGTAGTGTAAGCAGCTATGCTGCTGTAGGAGCCTGGCAGGGACAATACAAAGCGTGTTTCACAGTTTATTATTCGCTTGCAAACAAAAGTAAACTTTTGTGGGGATGGTCTCCTTGCTTTTCCCTGCCGCAGAAGTCCTGAGCAGCATTTGGTAAAAGAAAAAAAACCAATAGCTGCTGGTGGGGGAAAAAAGGAGGGTAGAAACTAAGACACTACTTAGATGCCACATGATGGAATCTCTCACTCAAAAATTAGGAAATGCCAGAATTAAGATTGCCTGTGCAACTTTAATTCAGCCCCCTTGAGCATGTGAATTAATTACAAAAATCACAAACTATTTTTTTCATATGACCCAGGAGGATGGACCTGCTCTGGAGGTGATTTGTGGCTGTGTAGTGAAGCAGGTTGTTGTCTGTAGGACCTCTGCCTCATTTGTTACGGAAGTTGGAAGGTGTGCAGTGAGTGAGGCTGGGGATTGCAAAAAAAGAAAGAATAGTCTCATGGTTAAGGTCTTGTGGCTAAGGCAGTTGAATGCTGTTCAGAAGAACTGGATTCTATCCAAAGCGGGGATGAAATTTTTCAACCAAAATTTTTTGTAAAAAAAAAAAAAAATGCAGATTTGGTAATCCGCAAACATTTCATGAATTTCTGTCAGTTTTGCCAAAATGTTTGCTTAGAAACAACAAAAATATTCTGAGAAAAAAATCAAAACATTTTGTTTTGACCTTTTAAAACAAAACATTTCAATTTTTCAGTTCAAAATTTTCTTTAATTTATTTTATAACAAATCAAAAATGTTTTAAAATGCTCAAAATCTAAAACAAAATGTTTCATATTGGATCAAACAGAACATTTTGTATGACCCAAAAGGTATTTTATTTTTCAACTTCTTGAAACTGCCAATGAAGAAAAAACAATCAGTTATTTGCTTAGCTCTAATTCTATTCCTGCCTCTGCCACGGAGTTCCTATGAGATACTAGGTAAGTCACTTAAACCAAGCTTTTCAGATTTGGAAGCGGAGCACCATGGCTGGGAGCTGGCGGAGTGGAGCGGGCTGGGGCCGGGCTACTCCGCTTCCGCCACTGCTGTGAGTGCGGGGGGATCCCTTCTCCCAATCCCCCTCCCCCAAGCGACATGGTTGGGGCTGGGGCGAGGGAAGCAGAGTGGGCTGCTCCCGGCCCCCTGCTAATCCCCAGGGCCACTCTGGGATTGTGGGGCCCCCAAAAGTGCCCCCCACAGCTCCTGCCTCCCAGACCTTGTGGGGGGGGGAGCCTCTGACCGCTCCCGAGACCCTCTGCCCCTTATCCAACCCTTCGGCCCCGGCCCGGCAGCGTCTCGGAGCTTTACCGTGTTGTATGCAAACCCGCGTTATATCGGGCCACGTTATATCGGGGTAGAGGTGTATTTAAGTGCTCAATTTTAAATTTCTCCTGTGGGTCACGAAAAAAGGGCCCTCTTTTTCTTTGGGAACAGGCTGTAGGAGAAGAGAAGAGAAGAGGACTGCTGTGTTTATTTTTGCCAACACCATCAAATAAAATAGAGCCATTAAAGAGAGTGCTAGATGCTAAGATTCCCAAGTCCTCGATAGATTCAAAGTCCTACCAAACAGTCTCATAAAATAATAAGCTCATTTTAGAAACATAACCAGAGAGGTATCTATAGAGTGTAAAATTTTCAAAATCTACCCTCTCTTTTTGCATCTGCAAGATGAGGACAGAAATAACTGTGGAAACAATTTAAGGCATTTAGAGATCTAAGTACCTAACTGCACGTGCAAATCAGTTACTTAGACATTGAACCTGTCTAAATTGTGCCTACAAATGATTGTGGGAATAAAAACAGAGGCCCAGTTAAGTCTAGGCTGAAAAACCAAGCCCATAGGATCTCTTTCTTAATGAATATATAACAGTAACCATCATTTCTAGGAGAAAGTACATGCCTAGAATCTTGGCTGTCTGCAGTGTCAGGTTGACAGCTACTCTAGAGTGTTGAGAAGTGGCAGGGGAAAGAGAGGAGGGGTAAGGCATAGAGTAAAACACAGTGTTGAACTGTACTTTCATCAATATTAAGAAAAGCTGAGGCAAAGAAAAGTCAAAATACTAAATTAATAGAGTCACCTTGCATTAAAATTAAACGCACAGTTATGTAGAAGAGTAAACAGAATCTTAGTTGCTAGCTTGGGAAAATACAACCTCCTAAGTCCTAACTTTTCTGTACATTTCTAATGACAAACGAGTATTCAGACAATTAAAAAAAAATGGAAGAAAGGTTTTAATTAGCTGCTCAGGATAACATCACTGTAAAAATGTTCACACCTTTTAAGAAGTCTTGCTATGCCAATCTCTTAACAGCAAAAATATTTGCATTCTTGCTAGCACTAAACAGGAACATAGTAAAATCTGCCACCATCCAGGAAACATATGTTACAAAGCATAATGCCTAAGTCTCAGTTCCTCATTTGCTCCCCCTATGAATGCTCTCAACCACAGACAGCAAATCCTCCTGATTTTAGGTTTTCTTTGAATCATGCTTTTCTGTAAACTGGATCTCTAGTGGGTACATTATCTAACTATCAACTAACACCTTTATTTGAAGTGTGCATGTTAATTAGTATTATTTATTTGGCTAGCATTATAAGAGTACACAGCTGGAGAACAGTGCCAAAGGGTTGAAGTTGGCACAATCTGGTGTGGTAAAGGATATTTCGGCCAAATGAAGAGATATGGAGTTGGATCTCTTGGTCCATTCTATCCACTTCATGCTGCTCAGACAGCACAAAGAGAATAGAGTCCAGCTGCAAATTAACTAGCAGAGAATCCCCTTGCCCAGAATTCCCTCCAGGCGTAAAGCAGAAAACCCTGCTTCTGTGCCAGTCAGCCACTCGGACGTAGTGGCACAGCATGGCAGACTTTGTTAACACCAAATCTACATTGATGTAAAGTCTGAGAGATTGTAAACCAGTGATAGAAATTAGAACAGGACCTCTTCTGTTCTATCTAATGCCAGGACTAGCCCAGTACTGAATCATGGAGCCAAAATCAGCTGCCAAATGGCCTCCTGTGCCCTGCAATGAATGGAACTCAGTTGCAGAGGAGAACTGATGCTGTGGTGTCAGGTAGTCAATACTGAAATGTGCCATGGAATACATGGGTTTTAAGGAGAAGAATGGGAGAGTTTTATGAATATTGACTAGAAGGCGTTGTGCAAGGTGGTACAAATGTGCAGAATGAACAAATTAGCAGCAATTAATAATGTTATGAGCAAATGTAAAAGGAAGGAGTAAAATACATACAATATTGTGTTCTGTTTGGTCACTGTGTCAAAACTTGTTGCAGAAACAGAGGGGATCAGAGATAGGTGATGAAAATAAGAACAAAAGAATGGCCATACTGGGTCACACCAAAGGTCCATCTAGCCCAGTATCTTGTCTTCCGACCATGGTCAGTGTCAGGTGCCCCAGAGGGAATGAACAGAACAGGTAATCACCAAGTGATCCATCCCCGTCGCCCATTCCCAGCTTCTGGGAAACAGAGGCTAGGGACACCATCCCTGCCCATCCTGGCTAATAGCCATTGATGGATCTATCTTCCATGAATTGATCAAGTTCTTTTTTGAACCCTGTTATGGTCTTGGCCTTCAAAACATCCTCTGGCAAGGAGTTCCACAGGTTGACTGTGCATTGTGTGAAGATTAAAATGAGGTGTGGCCGGGCAGGCTTCCACATGAAGAGAGACTGAAAGTATTTAGCTTAATGAAGAGTAAAAGGAGACATGATGGGGCATACAAAACATTGGTATACAAAAGGTAAATCAAATGTACCTCTTGTTCTTTCATTGAAAAGCAACAAATTTCAAACTGATAAAAGGAAAAAATTGTTTTACAACATCCGAAAATCACCGATACAGGTTATCATTGAGACCGAAAGCTTAGCAGGATTCTGAATAAAAGATTAACATGGATAATGCAAACATCCACAGCTACACTAGTCAGAAGTAAACAATATAGAAGATGTAAACCTTTACACTTCAGGGCATATCACTAACTGATACAGATTAGGAAGAAACTTTCATTGTAACCAAGTGATTTTCATATTTGTCCACTACAGAATTTTTTTTTTGCACCTTCCACTGAAGCAGCTGTTACTGGCCACTATTTGAGACAGGATATTGTGGATGCCTTGCCACTTTATGTTGTCATATTCTGTAGTCTGACCACTGTAAACAAATGCTTTGTGAAAACTGACCAAAATGAAGAAATACCTTTCTACTAAGAAACTATATTTGTTTTTTTTTTAACAAATGTTTGCAGTTTCCTGTTTGCGGTTCCCACTGATATGGAAGTACAGTCCCTGTGCTAAATTCTCCTCTTAGCTATACTGGTGTGATCCCATTGATTTCATTCCCATGAATGACAAGGTTACTGAGCCAAAGAGCTCTTTCTCCCATTCAATAGTCAAGCATCAGTAATGCACCGTAGGAAGGTGCAGAACTTTTGGGATGCCAACTTTCTGGAAGCCAAATCGGGTGACTCTGATTAGCTTTACTCCAGAACATAAAAGAAAGATCTAGAGGAGGGGATCTAGGACTTCTGTTTGTAAGTACAGTCGTGTCTGTTCACTTGGGTCCAAGCATGCTTTCAGTTACACACCAGTGTTATTGCAGAGTAAATCCATGTTCATGTAATTAAAGACTGGGTCTACTTCTCCACACCACTGCCATAGTTTTATACTTGTGCAACTCCACTTCATGACAGCATTTTGGTGGAGTTGCTCTAGCATAAGACTGGGACAAGGGAGTGAGGAAAAAAATCTGACACTAGGTTTTAATTCATATTCCCGGAATTTTGAGTACTTCATTTTCCAACCTTCAAATGTTTAATGTCAAGTTTTTGATGGACTTTCCTTCCTTTATTTTTTTTTAAAGTAAAAGAAAAGAAAACTCTGATGTGGAGCTACTTGCTAGATAGCAGCACAACATTCTACCCTGCACTTACTGTGCAATTTCTGAAGTCAAGGCTCATGTCCTGCTTCACTGAGTATGCACTTTGCATGCTGAATGAAAGTTTTCAAACAGCAGCTGTAACAAAAAACTAACTTATATGGGGGCAAGAGTGTGTGTGAATAGTATAACCACACAAAACAGAAGGAGTTTGGGAGCAGACTGAGGACTGAGAGGCCATGAAAAAGCAGCAGCAGCAAATGCCTATCAGGAGTGCATATCGGGTGATGTGTGTGGAGCCTGTGATAATATTACTGGAGTGGCCTCCCCAAATTGATTGCGATACAGTCTTCCTACAAAACAGACTGCAGGCAGTGCTAGGTACAAAGTGACTCCTCAGTTCCATTTCTACAGCACAGTAAAGTACTTGCAAATGAATTTCAACCCTGTGCAATGGGCCAGCACAAGACCTATTCACTACTTAAGCTCTTAAAATAATTCTTATGTTGACCTCCTGCTCAGTGCTGATCTGCCTCAGCAGTCACATAACAAACATATACAGGATGCAATTCTATTTAGCAGAAACTTCTTGTTTCAGCTGCTGCAGAAGATTAGCATACTGTTTCAGCTTGTGTGTGCTTCGGAGAGAAAAAGAATGACTGAAGTAAGCCCAAACTTTGTGGACAGCATATTTTCCATATTAGCACATTGCCTAGGAAGTTCTGAACTAGGAAATTAAGACAATTTGAAAGTTATAACAAGTTTCAGAGAGGTTGCCGTGTTAGTCTGCATCAGTAAAAACAAAGTGGAGTCCTTGTGGCATCTTAAAGACTAACAAATTTATTTGAACTTAAGCTTTCGTGGGATATAATACATGGGATGGAAAGATAATTTTCTCTCTGTTGATACTCACACCTTCTTGTCAACTGCTGGGAATGGGCCACATCCACTTTGATTGAACTGGCCTTGATAGCACTACAAAAAGTAATTTTCCCTCTGTTGATATTCACCCCTTCTTGTCAACTGTTGAGAATGGGCCACATACACTTTGACTGAATTGGTCTCGTTAGCACTGACCCTCCACTTGGTAAGGCAACTCCTATCTTTTCATGTGCTGTATATTTATTCCTGCTTACTGTATTTTCCACTCCATTCATCTGATGAAGTGGGTTATATCCCACAAAAGCTTATGCCCAAATAAATAATAAGGTGCCACAAGGAGTCCTCGTTTTTTTTACAGAAAGTTATGAGACACGCATACACATTTTTCAACCATACTAATGGCAGGCATTAGATTGTTATAATTATCTGAACCCAGGGGTCAGAGAGACAAGAGTATATCATCCCTTTAAGCTCACCAGACAGCTTCTGAAGAACATTCACTGCAGTGCTAGACTTTCCAAAGTTGCATACTCCTTACTCCGGATCTAAGAGGAGGATAACTTTAATCATAATTAAGTGACAAATATATCATTAGCAGGATTAAACTTTAAAATTACCTTGTTGAATAATGCCAGCAACAATGGAGAGATATTCCTCGGGATCCTGATCGGTGGAGATCTCTTGGCTGCTCTGGTCTAAGGTCAGTATCTCATGTAGAATGTCTGAGTTCTCCACCCCACAAAGTAGAATCACCACCCTACCGGAAGGCTTAAGGACCCTGTCCAGGAAATATCTTCTCTTTTGATTCAGGCATTTTAGAAGTCCATTTGATAGTATGAGCAGTTTACATCTATAACAGGATAGAGAGAGTGACTCTAGATGCTGAATAGACAAAGTCTCTAGGTTGTAAAGTAAGATTCCTTGTTCCTTTATAATGTGTTTGAAAAGCGATTTTAAATACAGAGCCCATTCTTCTGCCTCTTCTTCATAAATCACCAGAATGTCCTTTGTATTTTCTGTAAAAAAAAAAACATTTTAAACCTCCATTTTATCTAATATCCACAGTTAGCATGTTAGATTTTTTTCTCTTTGTAATTTGAAACAGAATGGTAGAGATAGAAATCTGGGTTTTCAACTGTTTGCAGAAAAATTTGAAATTTATGTTCCAAACTAGAATATAAATATTTTTGAAATTTTGTGTGGAATAGAAATTCTGATAAAATATCCCTTTTGAAAATTTTGTTTAGTAAAATTTTTTAAATTGTTTCAAAACAAAATATGTTTAATTTTTTCCTTTTCATATTATTTATTGTTTTTATCATATAATATCAGGGTTAGAAGGGAACCTCAGGAGGTCATCTAGTCCAACCCCTTGCTCAAAGCAGGACCAATCCCCAATTTTTGCCCCAGATCCCTAAATGGCCCCCTCAAGGATTGAACTCACAAAACCTGTGTTTAGCAGACTAATGCTCAAACCACTGAGCCCTCCCTCCCCATATCTGTCATTATGTCTCAGCAGTAGTAGTAGTAGTAGTGCATCTCACATATCACATGTCATATTGTGCAGACAAAATATAATACTCAAAACAATTACTTTCTTATTTTTATTGTATTTTATTTACAAAAAAATATTGGGGCAGCTGCTACTTAATACAGATTAAAGCACCTTATTTTGTTGTTGAAAAGTCAACAACTTGTTTGTGATGTAATGAAGTAGTTTAACACTTTCAACAAGAAAATAATTGTTAAAGCATCAAACGGTTTAATTACAACTTGAACAGGAGACACTAATCTAAAGGAGTATATTCTGTCATCATAATATAACATGTCATTTGATGCACTACAGCAATTAGAATCACAGGGTTGGAAGGGACCTCAGGAGGTCATCTAGTCCAATCCCCCGCTCAAAGCAGGACCAGTCCCCCATAGTTGCCCCAGATCCCTAAATGGTCCCCTCAAGGATTGAACTCACAACCCTGGGTTTAGCAGGCTAATGCTCAAACCACTGAGCTATCCCTCCCCCGAACTGATGTGTTGCGAACTGGGTTGGTTGTTTTTTCTATATATTTATTTTAAAATATTAATGTAAATGCTAATCTAATAAAAATAGGAATAGTTCAGCATTTGGCAAGTTGCGGCAGCTAGAGAAACAAAAGGAAATGTCAAATAAAGTAGATAAAGGCACACCCATGATGCTGATATTATAAATGATAGGATGCCACTGATATATTGATCAACAACAGTATGCAGCAAAATACAATATGACATCAAATTAATTAATACGGTTCTATTGTCACAAAGTTAATCACAGGTGGGTCTAAGCAACAGCATCCACAGACTACATACTTTTAGCTTAGTAATACAGGTTTGTATGCTATGGACCATATTCTACACTCAGTTTTCATGATGTAAATCTGAAGTAACAACACAGACAAAATTATACCTCTTTTATGCCATTTTAAGTGTGAACAGAATTTGGTTTGATAATTATATTAGTGTAAAAGCTCCAGTTTTAGATTTCTTTTAATAGAAAGCACCAAATGAATAGAAAGTTCATTTCTATCCCACTATACACTAGTTATTTTGATTTTTTAAAATACTGTAAACAAACAAAGCTTAGACATGGGAGCTGCATAGCTCTTATAGGCATATAAACACATACCACATAACAGCATACACCAACAATAAATACTAACCAATTAGAGAATTAAAAATGCATAAATCAAACATCCTCTGTCATTTATATAATATTACATATGCAGTAGAACGGTGGCATAAGTACAAGACCCTTTGTGCAAGAAACAATGTTGTGTAATGAAGATTTTCTGCAGAGTCCATTCAGGCCAAATCCTAAAGTCTAACTTGGGTAATTATAGAGCTCCATCACCATAGTTACTGAGCACCTCACAATCTTTATTATATATACTCAGAGAGAAAGAGAACCTCACAACACCCTAGTGATTATTCCCATTTTACAGATGGGGAGCTAAAGAACAGATAGACTAAATGACTTGTCCAAAGTCACACAGGGCTCAGCAATGAAGAAAGCCCAGATCTCAGAGTCCTAGATTAGTGATATCACGATTTCAGGTAACTGCTCCTGTGTCCCCACTTCTGTGATACACTCTAGGAGTTTCTAGTCACGTCTCCGGTTTCCAAAATCACCTGTGTCTGTGTAGGGACCCTTATAACACTGTCTTCTGACCAGGGGTTTTTAAGCCTGTCCAGGACCCCCGCTGCTGCTGAGGTGAGCACGGTGGCCTGAGACCCGCACTGCTGCTGTGCGGGAGGCACAGTTGCCCAAGACTGACACACCAGCCGCTGCAGAAGTCACAGAGGTCCCAGAAAGTCACGGAATCCATGACTTCTGTGACCTCCTTGACAGACTCGCAGCATTATCTCTGGGGCCTTAGTAGGTCAAAGTCTTTCCAACTCTTTGGCAAGGGTCAGACCTCCCTCCCTTGGACAGAAAGTTCTGTCCGTTTGCTGGATCAGAAAAAAGGCTTTGAGTCAGTTTACCTTTTTCTGCCAAAAGCCCTTTGTCTGTTGGTCACTGGAAAACCCAGCTTAAACCAGTATATGCAAAGCACTCCAGGGTATGGTACGTCTCTAGAGTTCTTTAGTCTTAATGATTCACTTAATCACCTCCCACCATTTGTAGTTCCTAGAGAAGCTGTGCTAACCCTCCATCATGGAGCAGAACACAGTCATACATAATACTATTCACAGGTATAAAATAATATGGTCTGCAAAGATATTGCGATCGCATGCAATATCTGTCAGGTGTATTACCACTGGACCATCATTCCTTTCTTAGCTTCTAATCCAGGGGTTAACATGCTGCAGGAAGTGGCACAGGCTGGAACTGCGAACCGCGGCCACTGGGAGCTCCGGGGGGCCATGCCTGCATATGGTCAACGTAAACGGAATGTCTCACGGCCCACCAGCAGATTACCCTGATGGGCCAGGTGCTGAAGGTTGACAACCTCTGTTCTAATCATTCATCCTTTATACACAGTATAGTGCATAATGGCATCCCAGAATGGTCGACAATGAACTGCTGCTCTCTCTCAAACCAGAGTTGATTGAAAATTTTCAAAATATATTTGAAATAGAGGCCCCCATATTTTCTGTGGTCAACATGCGAAATCAGCCTTATGCAAGATGGCTCTCTATCCCTGTTTTAAAATGCAATTCTAATAAAAAGTTTTTTATAATACTATATTTCTCATTTTACTTAGAGCTAAAATTGAGTGCTATGGGTAGGGCCCTACCAAATTCACGGCCATGAAAAACGCGTCACGGACTGTGAAACCTGGTCTCTCCCCATGAAATCTGGGGTTTTGTGTACTTTTACCCCTATACTATACAGATTTCACAGGGGAGACCAGCGTTTTCCAAACTGGGGGTCCTAACCCAAAAAGAGGAGGCGGAGTATTGCAAGGTTATTGTGGGGGGGGGTCACACTGTTGCCACCCTTATTTCTGCATTGCCTTCAGTGCTGGGTGGACAGAGAGCGGTGGCTGCTGGCCAGGCGCCCAGCTCTGAAGGCAGCGTCCCTCCAGCAGCAGTGCAGAAGTAAGGATGGCATGGTATGGTATGGTATGGTATTGCCACCCTTGAAGGCAGCACTGCCATCAGCAGCAGCACAGAAGTAAGAGTGGCAATGCTGCAACCCTCCTACAATAACTTGCGACTCCACACAATCCTCTTTTGGGTCAGCACCCTACAGTTACAGCACTGTGAAATATCAGATTTAAATAGCTGAAATAATGAAATTTACTATTTTTAAAATCCTATGACCGTGAAATTGACCAAAATGGACTGTGAATGTGGTAGAACCCTAGTAAGAGGACACTGGGCTAAGCAAAATGGTTTCAGTTTTACAGTAGTTTAAGGAAGAGGAGAGGCCGTGAGGCTTTTTTTTTTTTTTTTTCCAGACCCTTATCTTGATTTTGGTCAATTGTATAGAAGAAAAGGATAAAAGAAAAAATGTTGTTAGTTACATAAGGAATATCAGAAGAGAAGATAGAAGTTCACAAATTGTAGGGATAAAAAAGACCCTTATAATTATCTAGTCTGATCTCCTATACCACAGAACCTCACCCAGCAATTTCTGCAACAAGCACATAATTTGTGTTTGAGCTACAGTATATCTTTTAGAAAGACATACAGTCTTGATTTAAGGACTTCAAGTGAAGGAGAATTCACCTATGTAAATTATTCCACTGGTTACGTATACATTGTTAAAAATCTTCACCTTCTACTCTGAATATGTCTCTCTTGTTTTTTCATGGTATTTCATTTTGCCTTTTTCTGCTAGTTTAAAGAACCCTTTACTATCAGAAATCTGTTTCCCATGTAGGTACTTTTAGACTGGAAATAGTGACTTCTCAGCTGGCTGTTGGATATACTTTGCAGACCTCAAATCATTCTTGTAACTTTTTTCTGAATCTCTCTCGGTTTCTCACTATCCTTTTTGTGAACATCAGAACTGGACATAGTCTTCCAGTAATTAGAGAAGAGAAGAGAAGAGAAGAGAAGAGAAGAGAAGAGAGATTGGTATCAGCAAGAGTTCTATGCATGGCAGACATGCAGCATTGGATCCATGGCTAGAAATGTCTTCAAAGTGCTTTTGAGTCCTTTAGTGTTACATAAATATAAATCATATACACAAAAAGGTGAAAATCACATCTGTGCAGAGGGACATCAGAAAAGTTATGCACTGTCTCAGTCCAAGACTTAAGAGAAGCCGCAGTCTGAAGATGAAGGAATGGTGGGAAAGTTGCCTTGAAGTTATGAAATATGAAAAAGCCTTATATTTTTCCAAATGCATGTTTTTATTTTAAAATAGTGTGCAAACAACTGGAACACATGTGGGTATGATATACCTGGATGGAAATTTCATACTCAAAAGAGCCTAAGTGATTTGGGAACATGTGACATTCTATACCTTGGGAGCGTCCTGTAACCCCCATATTCCTCATTTCTATATAATTGTGATCTTACCTATAAAGCATGCCTTGTAAGGTATCGGTGAAAGGCTATGATCTGCTGAAAGTCATTTCTCTATCCATGTATGTATATCATTAACGCACATGAAGTTATGAGAATTGTGTTGTATGGTTGTCACTAAAACATGCTGTACGTTGGGGAATCAGCCGGATATTAGCTCTCCGTAGGCAAGATCAAGGAAAGTAGATACACTGGAGGGGAGGGATAGGATACAGAAGGACCTAGACAAATTGGAGGATTGGGCCAAAAGAAATCTGATGAGGTTCAATAAGGATAAGTGCAGGGTCCTGCACTTAGGACGGAAGAACCCAATGCACAGCTACAGACTAGGGACCGAATGGCTAGGCAGCAGTTCTGCGGAAAAGGACCTAGGGGTGACAGTGGACGAGAAGCTGGATATGAGTCAGCAGTGTGCCCTTGTTGCCAAGAAGGCCAATGGCATTTTGGGATGTATAAGTAGGGGCATAGCGAGCAGATCGAGGGACGTGATCGTTCCCCTCTATTCGACATTGGTGAGGCCTCATCTGGAGTACTGTGTCCAGTTTTGGGCCCCACACTTCAAGAAGGATGTGGATAAATTGGAGAGAGTCCAGCGAAGGGCAACAAAAATGATTAGGGGTCTGGAACATATGAGTTATGAGGAGAGGCTGAGGGAGCTGGGATTGTTTAGCCTGCAGAAGAGAAGAATGAGGGGGGATTTGATAGCTGCTTTCAACTACCTGAAAGGGGGTTCCAAAGAGGATGGCTCTAGACTGTTCTCAATGGTATCAGATGACAGAACGAGGAGTAATGGTCTCAAGTTACAGTGGGGGAGGTTTAGATTGGATATTAGGAAAAACTTTTTCACTATGAGGGTGGTGAAACACTGGAATGCGTTACCTAGGGAGGTGGTAGAATCTCCTTCCTTAGAGGTTTTTAAGGTCAGGCTTGACAAAGCCCTGGCTGGGATGATTTAACTGGGAATTGGTCCTGCTTTGAGCAGGGGGTTGGACTAGATGACCTTCTGGGGTCCCTTCCAACCCTTATATTCTATGATTCTATGATTCTAAGTAACCAACACCCGGGCAGGGTGTCAAACAACCCATCAACAGCCAGTGTCTAGCAAGGGAGCTACAGTGCAATGACTCACCTGCATGAGGCCACACCAGGGGAATTGCTCAACCTTACCTGGAGACTCAGCAGTGCCCCCAGACATGCCTGGACTTGTGCTCCCCGAGCACATAGGACTGAGGGTATAAAACAGACACAGTGGCCACATGCTTGGCCTTTCTCCTTCACCCATCTACGCTGCAAGCAACAAGGACACTCTGAAGACTCCAACTGAGGGGACTGGCCCAAATTTCGAGGGGGAAATCCGTGTATTATGAGCTGCAATATCCAGTGGAGTGAGAAAAACTGCTTAGTCTTGTTGTTGCCCAGTCAAATAGGGTTGAGAGTTTAGACTGTGTGCTTATATTTTATTTTATTTTGGTAACTAACTCTGACTTTTTGCCTATCATTTCATATCACTTAAAATCTATTTTTGTAGTCAATAGATCTGTTTTACTGTTTATCTTTACCAGTGAGATCGTATGAAGTATATGGCAAATCTGCTCAGGTTTTGCAAAGGCTGGAGTATATCCACTTTCCATTGATGAAGTGGTGAACCAATTAATAAATTTGCACTGCTCACACTGAGCAGTGCAAGATGGTATATTCCTGAGGTACAAGGCTGGGAGTTGGGGGGATTTGGCTGGTGCCTTTCTCTGTGTGATTCATGAGTGGCTCCGGGAGCATTCATACAATCTACGTGGGTGTGAGGCTCCACATGCTGTTGTGCTGAATGATCACAGCACCTGGAAGGGTTTGCTGCTGGTCACTAGCAAAGCATTGTGAAAGACAACCCAGGCTGGAGAGAATTAAGGGGGCACAGTGGTCCTACAGTCCCAGGCTGCACCCTGAAGATCCTGTGACAGAATACAAAACTCCAAATTCCACCCTGAGTGTGTGACTATGTCCTCTGCTGAGTGGGGATGAAAAGGATTGAAGTTTGGGGGAGGGGAGGGTTTAAGCCTTTTATTATGGCAAAATTACAATAATTTTTTCAAATACTACATCATACAGTACTTATTATGTATGAAGGATCAGGTTAATATTCAAAGTGTTAAGTTGTTTACTGAGAGGTGGGCTGTATCTCTTTTTTACCATATTGATGTTTTTTAAAGAGAGAAAACACACAATGGCGTATTTATGTAAGGAAAGGGGGTGAGTGAGATGTATATTATACATTTGCTGGAGAAAGAGATTTAAGACATGTATCATATAAACTTTAATTTAACACATTTTTCTTTCCTGATCTTTTGTTTATGGGGAGACTCATAGGACTGGTACTTCATTACAGCTGTTTGGTGAAATGTTGGTTGTTTAAATAAGAAGGCAAGTGCTATTAAATTACATACAACTGTCTTTCATTTAGAGGTGGGAGAAAAAGTGGGTTTGTTTTGCATTATTTGTTTCTCTTATTTTTTTGATTTGTGCCATTTGATTTGTTGCTTTCTAAGATATTCTTCTCAGTCTCAATTTAACTTTTGTTAATAATGAATGTAAGAGCTGTGTTTGTTAATTACCGTGATAAACTCAGGACAGAAGGCTGCAAGGGGGAGGTGGGGTAGAAGACAGTCCCAGAAGGTTAAAAGGCCCTCCTCCCTATCAACTGAGGAGGGGTGACTACAGGTCAGTGAGGATCATCTGAGAGGGAGTTACATGAGGTCAATTAGGATCAGCTGATTCCAACTAAGGGCGGTCTGAGACCTGTTTAAACCCTCCCGGGGGGGGGGGAGAGGGAGGGAGGAAAGGAAGGGAGCGAGCGAACAAACGAAACGAAATGAAATGAAATGAAACTAAGCTAAGCTAAGCTAAGCTAAGCGTAGGTGAGTAGCAGCAAGGAAACAAGCCTCTCCAGGAGGGGAGGCTGCATTTTCTCCCATAAGGGCGAAAAACAAGCCCAAAACACTGATTGAGAGAGGGACAGACTGCCGCTATGCAGCCAAGAGGGACTGTTTTACTCCAAGCCTGTCTCTCCAAGGCGAAAAACAGCTGAGGCTGGTGAGACCCAGAAGGTGGCTTGCTACATTAGATTTATCATAAAGCAGGCAGGAATCACTGTTAAAGTGGTATATGTGCTCAAACGTAAGGCTAAACACTACTCAGTTACTTATCCAGAGTAACTTCATTAAAGTCAGTGAAATTACTATGGAATTACAATGCAAACTGTGAGCAAAATTTTGCCCCTACTTTGAATATTTGCAAAGAGCCTACAGGAAGGTGATCAGGAGAGATATCTTCCCCAGCCATAGTGAGATTCAACAACCCATTGTGACACTAAGTATCCCTGTATTCACACCCTCCACACTATTGTAATAATCTTTGTACAAAATGTGCCTTGTAAGGTATCATCTGAACACTAACAACTCACTGATCATTAATATTCTTGCTTGATGTATGTACATGATGTATATTAAGAGTTATGAATATATGCTGGAATTAAGACTAAAGTATGTGAAAACCAGGTACAGCAAGGGACTTGTTAAAACAGGTCTATCCTAAAGAAAGGACTGTGTTTACTTCAATTTACAGATAAGCAGTAAACAGCACCATCAAGACAGCTGGGGGAGGATATGGCAGAAAACAGAATAATTTTCATTTCAGCAAACACAAATGGGGGAAGAGAGAGCATGGAGGTTCCTTCATCAGACTCAGTGTTGCCTTTCTCACAGCTTGAATAAACTTTACTTTGAGGGGCTTCAAAGGTTTATTGGTCTATACAAGGGATCTGAACCTTAAGTGATAAGCAATTGGATTAACTAATTTATACAATATTACTTAGTATTACAAAGTGTATAGAGTGAAGTCTTTTCTGAAAGCTAATGACATGCTGTTAATTAACAGCATTTTGAAATGTTTGTATTAACACTATATGAGGAAATATGGATACTTAGTGATATTCTGTTTTACAGTCTGTGACCAAACAGGAAGAAACAAATGCTCTCCCAGACAGGAGAGAAGGCAGCTATTTACCCGTCTCCTGTGCAAATTAAGCACGGTGGAATCAAAACAACAGAAGCCCCAATTTACATGCAAGTGGATAGGAAGCCAATAGGAAGGGAAAAAACAGCATGAGGTCATCCTGCCTATTAAAGCAAGGTAATTGAAATTTGGAAGATATAGGCAAGGACAGGAGACATCTTTGGCATCCATCACTAAACAGACACAAGAGGCCAGAACTCTTGCAAGGTGAGAAAGATGGGTCCTTCAACCAAAGATTGATATATTCCCAGTAGAAATATTCCTCTTTAAAATATAAATGCAATTCTCTAAGGAAGCTTACTTGAAAACTACATTACACCCAGACTTCCACCTCCACCTTCACTCCTCAAAGTAAAATAATTATTACAGGGTACAGGAAAAGAAGTCCAGATATAATTCAATAGAACTCAATAGTGAATACAGTATAGCAGGTATTTCACTTTTCAGTCTCCGTGAACTTAATATAGATGAGAAACCTACTTACGCAAAGAATGTACCTTGCTAGATTAAGCTTTAGACATTTTGATGCATGTTTATACTTTGCCTGTAAACCTTTCAAATTATTTCTTTTACTTAACCTATGTCCAATTGCTAATAAATTTGTTTCATTTTTTTCCATTATAAACCAACTCAGTTCTGTGTTTGAATGGAAGGGTATATTTAAGCTGCCATGTGCTTTTGTCTCTCTACATGAACAAACCTTATTTCTCTGAACTGTCCAGTGGAGGGAAAGACATTACAGAACACAGGGTTGGGGGAAAATTCAGAACTGGGAGTGTGCACTACCCTGCAAGTAGTAACCAAGGCTGCTGCAAGCCAGAGGGTGGCCGTGGGTCTGTAGATAGGCTGCTGGGGTCCAGGCTGCTGAACCACATCTGCCTAGCACACAGACACTCAGAGTGTGACTTGCATGCTTGTGAACTTGTTGTAAACATCCCAGGTTGGCAGCTACAGCAGCAAAACATTGTGAGACACCTAGGGTTGCAGGGCAAGTAGTGACGCAACTCCTCATTGCACCCTGAACTGC
Organism: Caretta caretta; assembly: GCF_965140235.1. Taxonomy (NCBI): domain Eukaryota; kingdom Metazoa; phylum Chordata; order Testudines; family Cheloniidae; genus Caretta; species Caretta caretta. Next base: position 38,965,829 of record NC_134209.1, on the reverse strand, counting down.
TGTCACAACCACCCATCATTCACAAAAGGAGAGACCACCAGTCTATTCCTTGTAAGGCACGAAGTGTTGCCATTTATGTCAGTGGAGCCAGTATTTCACATATAACACTCAACAAATAGGATTTATTTGTTTCTTTCCCCTAGGTTGGTTTTGACTCAGTTTCTTGCAGATGAAAGGTTCTGCAACTGTTCACCAACTCCCTAGTTACAGACCAAGCAAAAGTTAAAAGCCTACAAAGCCAAAAACCTACTGGATGCCCCAAACATTAATCTTTGTATATCACAATATTATTTTTCCCTGTAGAAATATTTTTCTTTAAAATATAGATGCAATTTTCTAAGGAAGCTTACTTGAAAACTACATTACACCCAGACTTCCATCTCCACCCTCACTCCCCAAAGTAAAATAATTATTACAGGGTACAGAAAAAGATGAAGTCCAGATATAATTCAATAGAACTCAGTGGTGAATACAGAATAGCAGGTATTTCACTTTTCAGCAAGAATTTTTCCCTTCATTGTTTTTATCTCTCACTATTTTTCTTCTGTGTATAATGCAAGTTGAGAAGAATTTTGTTCCTCTGAAAGTTAATGTAATAGAAACTATCACCACCTGACAAAATTAAGCTATGCTTTAACTGTTCGTACTTGGTAGCAGAATCAAAGGTAGAAATAAAATGTATTATTAATTCTGCAATGAGAAATAATAGGAAAGTTTATGTCGTCATCCATAGCAGGAAAAGACTTTTCTGTCAGGCCAAACTATTCTGTCAGGCCAAACTAATCAGTAGGTTACTGATGTGTGGTCACCCATAAAAGCATAACACAACACTACCATAAAATGTGCCCTCTAAAACATGGTTTGAAAAGAAAAATGTTAATCTAGTATGCTTCAGGAGAGATAAAAAAAAATTTTTTTTGGGTGGTGCTGGTAAAGAGGAAAATCAGGAACTTTTGCAGGGGGGAGGGTGAAATTTAATTCCAAGGTAAGGATTAGAATTATGGATATAGGATTATGAAGAAAAGTAGAGTAAAAGAGAGTAGGAAATAATTGGAAAACTGAGGAGAAAATTACTTTAGAGAAGTGTGTGGTGTACCAAACAAATTTATCTGGGCAGGGAAACATCTAAAAGGTTTGGTGGTTTTTAACTGCTTTTAAGCCTGTACATTAGATAATTAGTTTCTCTATTAATCTGATTTATAACAAGCTTCTGCTTTCTTCTTCATTTCAAATTAAGCAAGAAACACTCAGGGTCACTGATCCTTCAGGTTAACATCAAAATAGAATCACAAAAACAGGGCCTTTGCACAGATTACATTATATTCTCTACAGTATACATTTTCCTGACTGTATAAAGAATTTAATAAGATATGTTTAGCTCTTCTCTGTGATGAAAGGAGATCTTTGGCAACCTACAGGCACACACAGTTTTCTTTGGCTCTTTCTACACAGCAATTTGAAATGGTGTTTCCACTTTTCTAGAGAGCTGCCTTTGAATATGGTATTTGCCAACAAAAAGGGCATAACAGAGCTTCCTTGGATAGCATAGACAGGATCTAACCATGTTAAACTGGCTTGGGACAATTCCATTTTCTCAGCCTGTTTTAATAAAACTAAGGTTTTATCTCAGTGTGACAGGGTGGATTGGCCCTGCACTGGTATGGAGGGGGTTAATCCTTCCCTTCTACCAGAGGAAGCCCCACCCCTGAGGCTCTGCTGGGCATGCTCCACCTGGAAGTCAGCTATAAAAGCCTGCAGAGCTGCCCAGTCAGGGTGGATTGCTGAGGAGGAAAGATGCTCTGCAGGAGTGTCAGCCCAGGAGCCATTATAGCCCTTACCTACAAGAGCTGAAGAGCCAGAAACCTGGACCAGAGGCCTGCCACTACTGGAACCCCAGGGAGTGTCTGGTGCTGAGGAGCCTAGAGCTGAAGAGCCAGAAACCTGGACCAGAGGTCTGCTGCTATCAGAACCCTAGGAAGTGACAGAACGAGGAGTAATGGTCTCAAGCTGCAGTGGGGGGGTTTAGATTGGATATTAGGAAAAACTTTTTCACTATGAGGGTGGTGAAACACTGGAATGCGTTACCTAGGGAGGTGGTAGAATCTCCTTCCTTAGAGGTTTTTAAGGTCAGGCTTGACAAAGCCCTGGCTGGGATGATTTAACTGGGAATTGGTCCTGCTTTGAGCAGGGGGTTGGACTAGATGACCTTCTGGGGTCCCTTCCAACCCTTATATTCTATGATTCTAAGTGTCTGGTGCTGAGGAGCCTGGAGACTGCAATACCATATGGACCACTACTACAGGAAAGCTGGTTGGAAGTGACCCAGGGAGGGTAAGGGAATGGTACCTCCCATCCTTATGAGGTCAGTGTGTTTTGGTAGGATTCCCTGCTGACCCTGTGGTGGACTGCTCTGCTGCTAGTAGGGCCCTGGGTTGGGGCCCAGTGGGGTTGGGTGGGCCTACTGGGGGCTGCCACCCCCTTGTGATGGCCCCCAGGCACCAGCCACTAGGCCACCTGTTTTGCCTCCAAAGGTGGCTGTACTGACTCTGGCCACCAGGCCATACTATCCCACTAGAGGAGGAGAATTAGGTGGACTCTTGCCATTGGGCCACACTGCCCTAGGGGCACATTGAATGGACTCTGGCTGCTAGGCTGTGCTATCCCACTCAGGAAGAGGCAGTAGGTGGCCTCTGGCCATTGGGTCCCACTGTGCTGATGACTGGAGTGGGGGGGTTAGAAAATGGACATAGGCATAGAAGTGGGGTTACCTCCTGGCCCCCTTCTGCCCCCCTGTCTTAAGGGGCTGATGAGGTACAAAGCCTGCCACACCCAGTTTCAGAAGAATCTTGATCAGCATATTGTTCTGGGTACACTACCATTTGCTGTAATTTGCCCCACTTCTTTTAGTCTGGAATGGGGAAGGGAGATCAGCTACCAACCCTCTAGCTGTCCAAATCTCCCCAACTCAAGGAGTCCCTAGTTTTTCACTTAGAAAACTTTGTCATCTAAATGACAAGTCTCTGCCTTATGAGAGATGCTCAGTTTCTCTCTCTCATGTATGGCATCTACAGAGAAACATTCTATAGATACAGCTGTAGGTCCATAAGCCACTTTAAGGCATCCTCTCTGTTCAGTGACCGGTGTGAAGCAAATTGGTGCTCTGTGTCTAGTGGACAGCTGTCCATGACCCAAAAACCTCTAAAACAAGCAGTCTTGTTGGCTGTCTCAGCAGAGGCACCAAAGACAGAGTGGACATTGTTGCTGAGTATCTTACACAGCTCTAAATGAAATGAGGAAGATTGGATGAATGTCACCTAGGCTAAACTCTTTGGTTGATAGCTGATGGTTGATTCTCCATAGTTGTCAATACAGTACTTTTCACCAATGCTAAAAATTAAAAAACTCACATTTTCCTGGAACAGAAGGATGGGGCCAGGGAAGTGCTAGGCTTTTAATAGTCAAATATGCACCTATGTTGTTTATACCTGGATTTCCACTAGCAGAGAAGCTACGCAGAATGCCATCATAGGTGAAGATGTGGCATGCCCTCCCACTATCCCCAATTCCACTGAAACCCCTCCCTCCTAGTCTGCAGGGTCCTGACTCAGCAGTAACTGAGAGCTGCTTGGGATTGACGAGTGTGTAACGGGGAGTGGGTGCTTTCTGCTGCTTTATCCCTTCTTGAACTTACCTGGATAAAGCTTAGCAGAAAAATGCTGTCCATCCTGCCTACCAAGGAGCAATTAGGGCAGTCAGGAACCATGCTATAAAGAGACAAGAGTGTGATGGAGAGATGTGCACAGGTACTGGTCTCCATGCGAAAGTTGCAGCTTACCATAGATACTGAATTTCTCCTCAGAACTCAGTATAAAATCCCTCTCAGTTCCGTGTGTGCATGCAGGGTGAGAGGAGAGGGTTGACACACCAGGACCACCTAGTTAGAGCAATTAGGATAAAACTTGACAAGCTGAAACTCTGGCGTCTCCTGGCCCATACACAGACTGACTCTCCACGAAGAGTAACATATGGCCATTAATCTGTACATGTGCCTTGCTGTGACAATATAATATACTATGCTATACTATTCAAGAAAAGTTCTACCAGAAACCAGAGCAATCCCTGCAATTTCTTGGTGAAAACCAAATGAGACTATTAAATTTAATGTTAATCAGTGTCCCTGAGATGACACTTTCCTCCCACATCAGGAATAAATTTACCAGTCAAAGTACCTGGCACACAACCAGTAACATAGATGCATAGTGAGATATCTCTGACCTGCTAGACCTCAACAAGGCAAATTCCCTGAAGCAAGCCAAAATGGATTTGTGTGGGAGGGACAGCAGAAAACACTTTAGAGCTACTCTTGGATAATGGAAAATGTTTTCCTATGTTGCTTCTCAGAGATTTGCCACTAATGGAAATGAAGATTTTTACAACTGTTTGCTTCTAAGCTTTATAGTGAGATGATGAAGTACCTAAAATGCAGTGAAGCAGTGGCACACCTGTTTCAGTTAAAGCAATTATCTTAGAGGAAGCACATTCCTGCCACCACCACATGAACTGGCTCAGTGATTGTATTTGTATTCTCAAATTGCTGTTAAACTATTGTGTCATGTGCACATAGGCTGCATTTCTTTGCCTTCAATTGTTAATTGCAATGACTTGTGTAAGTAAATGCCTTCTCTTACTGTACATAACTAGCCTTCACCTATTGCATTCAGTGATATTCAGTAAGGCTTTTGATACTGTCTCGCATGACCTTCTCATAAGCAAATTAAGGAAATACAACCTAGATCGGAGGTGGGCAAATTATGGCCCCCAGGCCACATCTGGCCCGTGGGACCGTCCTGCCCGGCCCCTGAGCTCCTGGCCGGCGAGGCTAGCCCTCTGCCCCTCCCCTGCTGTACCCCCTCCTCCCCCCCCAGCCTCAGCTCGCTGCACCACCCGTGCTCTGGCCCACTGCTCCTGCCGGGTAGCACGGCAGCGTGGCTGGCTCTGGTGAGGCTGCAAGCTTCCGCTGCTCTGAGCGGCATGGTAAGGGGGTGGGGGTTGGATAAGGGGCAGGGAGTCCTAGGGGGCAGTCAGGGGACAGGGAGCAGGGGTGGCTGGATGGGGTGGAGGTTTGGGGGGGAGGGTGGTCAGGGGATGGGGAATGGGGGAGTTGGCTAGGCGTAGGAATCCTGGGAGGGCCGGGCAGGGGTGGGGGCAGTCAGAGGACAAGGAGCGGCGGGGTTGGATGAGGGTGGGGTCCCGAGGGGACGGTTGGGGCAGAGGTCCTGGGAGGAGGTGGTCGGGGACAAGGAGCAGGGGTGTTGAATGGGTCGAGGGTTTTGAGGGGGGTGAATAGGGGGCAGGCTGTTTGGGGAGGCACAGCCTTCCCTACCTGGCCCTCCATACAGTTTCGTAACCCAGCTGTGGCCCTCGGGCCAAAAAGTTTGCCCACTCCTGACATAGATGGAGCTACTATAAGGTATGTACATAACTGGTTGGAAAACCATTCCCAGAGAGTAGTTATCAGTTGTTCACAGTCAAGCTGGAAGGGCATGACTGCCTGAGAAAGGGATCTGGGAATCCTAGTGGATCACAGGCTAAATATGAATCAACAGTGTAACACTGTTGCAAAACAAGCAAACATCATTCTGGGATGTATTAGCAAGAGTGTTAGCAAAACACGAGAAGTAATTGTTCCACTCTACTCCACATTGATAAGGCCTCAGTTACAGTATTGTGTCCAGTTCTGGTTGCCACATTTCAGGAAAGATGTGGACAAACTGAAGAAAGTCGAGAGGAGAGTAACAAATTATTAAAGGTCTAGAGAACAAGACCTATGAGGGAACATTGTGTGTGGTTTAAAAAACCCAAACAAAATTGGGTTTGTTTAGTTTGGAGAACATAAACCTTTTCAAGTACATAAAAGGTTGTTACGAAGAGAAGGGTGAAAATGGTTGTTAGCAGCTGAGGATAAGACTAGAAGCAATGGGCTTAAATTGCAGCAAGGGAGGTTTAGGTTGGAGATTAGGAAAAGCTTCTTGTCAGGGCAGTTAAGCACTGGGACAAAATTGCCTAGGGAGATTGTGGAATCTCCATCGTTGGAGGTTTCTAAGAGTTGACAAACACCTGTCAGGAATAGTCTAGTTACTATGTAGCTGTGACATACTGTACCTCCTAGGAACACTCCACACCCCCATGTTCATCCTTATAATATGATTGTGGTATCTAATGCAAAGTTTGTCATGTCAGGTGTCTTTGGAAGGCTCATGATATACTGAGCTTTGTTCTAGTAATAAGTTGCAACTTCATGTATGTAGTTATACAGCTAAAAATATGTCTTCATGGCTGAAAGCAAGCCCAGGCAAAAACTCTCCAAGAGCAGAGGAGCAGTTCACACCTTGTCAAGGCACGTATGGGACAAGCCCAGCCTCACAGAACAAAGGACACTGGGCTAGGCAACAACAAAGGATCTGTTGGACCCTCCAGTGAGTCACACCCCTTCCTTTGGTCAGTTTGGGACCACGATGAGGTGATGCTCACCTGACTCTGAAAAGAAGGGGGGCAAAGCCAAGGGGGAAAAATAACATGATAAAAGGGAGAAATGTTTGCCAGGCTCTTCCTCTCTCTTCCCACCTCCATCTACAGACATCGCCACCAAGTGACTAAAGCGCTGATCAAAGGGAAGAGCCTGGCTCAAGGGCAGCCAGCCAGCCTATGGTGAGACGCATCTAAAATTGTGAGAGCACTGAAAGTGTTAAAAGCAAAATGTATTCTAAGCTGATCTTATTTCATTTGCCCAAATTTGACTTTGATTATAAGTCAGAGCATAACAAATCTTTGTAGTTAATAAATCAGTTTGTTTTAACTGAAGCAGTGTGTTCGCTTTGAAGTGTCGGACTCCCCTTAGCCTGGTGCATATCAACTTCTTTGTTAAATTGACAAACTCATATAAGCTTGCAGTGTCCAGCAGGCATAACTGGAACCAGCAAGACAGAAGTTCCTAGGGTTGTGTCTGGGACCCAAGATATTGGCTTGCACAATCCAAGGAGCAGCTTACATGCCAGAAACTGTGCGTGATCAACCCAGGAGTAGGAGCTCTCACAGTAGAGCAAGGTAAAGTTGGCTCCTAGAGTCAAGGATTGAGGTGACCTAGCAGATCACCAGTCCAGATAACACCAGAGGGGAATGTCACAGTAGCCCTGCCTTGAGTACAGGGGACTGGACTCTAGGTGCCAGAGTGGTAAATAGGTCAAAGTTCAGATCCTCAAAATCACCACTCAATTGCCACCTAAAATTCCTGGGTGCCTACATTTCAGCTGCTGCCATCCCCATAGGCACCTAAAAATCTGCCAGTGAGTGTTATAGCTGCCTAAGTCCTGTCTTCTGCTTAAACCTGCGAGGCAGTCTTCAAATTAAGTATTCCCCCCAACTGTCAAGCTCGTGGGGCCTTATCCACTAGATCTTCTCAGAGGCTCGGTAACAGATTGGGTCTGGCATACACACAAAGGCTGCCAGAGGAGTAGGTGGCAGTGCTGCTTAAGAAAGATTAATTCAAACTGAAACAGGTGCAGAGAAGGGCTACAAGGATGATCCAAGGAAGGGAAAACCTACATTATGAGAGAAGACTCAAAGAAAGTTGAGGGGGGATATGATTGCTCTCTATAAATACATCAGAGGGATAAATACCAGAGAGGGAGAGGCGTTATTTAAGTTAAGCACCAATGTGGACACAAGAACAAGTGTCATCAACAAGTTTAGGCTCAAAATTAGGCAAAGTTTTCTAACTTGAGGAGTGAAGTTCTGGAACAGCCTTCCAAGGGCAGAAGTGGGGACAAAAAATATAAATGGCTTCAACACTGAGTCTGATAGGTTTATGGAGGGGATGGTATAACAGGACTTCCTACAATGGCATGATTGGTGACTACCTATAGCAAAAATCCCAAATGGCAGGGAATGGGACACTAGATGAGGAGGGATCTGAGTTACTACAGATAATTCTTTCCCAAGTATCTGCCCCGTGGGTCTTAGAATCATAGAAGATTAGGGGTGGATGAGACCTCAGGAGATCATCTAGTCAAACCCCCAGCTCAAAGCAGGACCAACACCAACTAAATCATCCCAGCCAGGGCTTCCAAACCTCTAAGGATGGAGATTCCACCACCTCCCTATATAACCCATTCCAGTGCTTCACCACCCTCCTAGTGAAATAGTGTTTCCTACTATCCAACCTAGATCTCCCCCACTGCAACTTCAGACCATTGCTCCTTGTTCTGTCACCTGCCATCACTGAGAACAGCCGAGCTCCATCCTCTTTGGAACCCCCCTTCAGGTAGTTGAAGGCTGCTATCAAATCCCCCTTCACTCTTCTGCAGACTAAATAACCCTAGTTCCCTCAGCCTCTCCTTGTAAGTCATGTGCCCCAGCCCCCTGATTATTTTAGTTGCCCACTGCTGGACTCTCTCCAATTTGTCCACATCTTTTCTGTAGTGGGGGGCCCAAAACTGGACACAATACTCCAGGTGTGGCCTCACCAGTGCCGAATAGAGGGGTATAATCACTTCCTTTGATCTGCTGGCAGTGCTCCTACTAATGGAGCCCAATATGCCGTTAGCCTTCTTGGCAACAAGGGCACACTGTTCATGTCCAGCTTCTCATCCACTGTAATCCCAAGGTCCTTTTCTGCAGAACTGCTGCTTAGCCACTTGGTCCCCAGCCTGTAGTGGTGCATGGGATTCTTCTGTCCGAAGTGCAGGACTCTGCACTTGTCCTTGTTGAACCTCATCAGATTTCTTTTGGCCCAATCCTTCAATTTGTTTAGGTCACTCTGGACCCTATCCCTACCCTTCAGCATATCTACCTCTTTCTCTCCCTACCACCCCAGCTTAGTGTCATCTGCAAACTTGCTGATCCATCCCATCATCTAGATCATTAATAAAGATGTTGAACAAAACCGGTTCCAGGATCGACCCCTGCAGCACTCCGCTTGATACTGGTTGCCAACTAGATATGGAGCTGTTGATCACTACCCGTTGAGCCCGACAATCTAGCCAACTTATAGTCCATTCATACAATCCATACTTTTTTAACTTGCTGGCAAGAATACTGTGGGAGACCTTATCAAAAGCTTTGCTAAAGTCAAGATCTATCACATCCACTGCTTTCCCCATATCCACAGAGCCATATGTCTTGCCCACATGCCCAGGATCATTTGGGAGCAGGAAGGAATTTTTGCCCCAAGTCAGATTGGCAGAGACCCTGGGGGGAGGGGGGTGCCTTCCTCTGCAGCAAGGGCACATGTCATTTGCAGGTTTAAACTAGTGTAAATGGTGAATTCTCTGTAACTTGAAGTTTTTAAACCATGATTTGAAGACTTCAATAACTCAGCCAGAGGTCAGGGGTTTATTACAGGAGTGGGTGGATGGGGTTCTGTGGCCTGCAATGATCACGGTGGTCCCTTCTGACCTTAAAGTCTATGAATCTTATAACCGTAAGCCCAGTGGTTGTCCTGGGTTCAAATCCCCCTTCTCCCTAATTTGGAACAGGAATTTGAACTGACATCTCATCTCTCAGTGGAGTACCCTAACCACTGGGCTTTGAGAGAGACCCATCCCAAAACATCCCAATCTCTCCTGTTAATTACTTATACAAAGTGGAATGGTTTAATTAAATATTCATTAGAACAGGTTAATGTCCTAACCACTGGGCTATAGAGTCACTCTCTCTGACCCAACGAATATTTAAAATGGAAGGGCTTCAACAGGCTTCCTCCTCCCCCACGTTTTTTTTTCAAAAAAGGGGCTAAGCGACTAATGTCAGGGGACGGTTCATGGCTGTGAATCCCCAGTGGAGACTGGGGAGGCTTGGATCACATCCCTATCCTTGATGTTTCCTAGTGGCTAGTTTAGGTAGCCCCCTGTTCAGCTTCCTGGCTTTTGTAGATTCCCGTTTGTAAGTTTCTAACTCTTCCAGTGCGTTGTATAGGATGCCTGGGCACCTAAATCAGAGTGCCGAAAGTTAGGTGTTGTAGTGCTGAGCTTAAGTTGTAGTGCTTTTCCCTCCTACAATTGAGAACATGCCCAAGGAAAATGGCATATATATATATAAGGGCCCCAATCCAGCAACTGACAGCTTCCAGGCAGCCTGCTTTGATCCCATAGAGCCCCATTAATTTAAATGGTGCTGCATGTGGGATTCCGTGATTGAGGCTTAATCACTGAACAGTTAAGATTTCCTGTGTGCGGGGAATTGTTAGAAACTGAAATAATCCAGAAATCACCACAGCACAACAGTGCCTTGCTTCCTGCAGAGTGAGATCTCTTAAGTAACTCCGGAAACAAATCCTTCACTTTTCAGCAATCACCACTACTTACCGCGATTCTTGCTCAAAGCAATTTCTATTTTCAATTCATTATAAAGTCGAGCCAAGTGTGCTGTATTAAACAATGACAACACTACAACAATTCTTAAGAAAAACAAAGACACCATCACTGACACAGGAAACCTACATGGTACAAGTCCCCTAGAAACAGAACTCATACCAGTCACAGCCTCTAATATAATAATCTTATGTCCTCACTGCCATAAAATCTGTTGCCAAATATGTTTTAATTTTTGTCAGAAGTCAACAGAGTATCCTCAGGGTAGGCAAGAAGGCTCTGGCTACTTTTGTGCATGATCTTCATCTACTTCTGTACATTGGCTTTGAATCCATCCTTATTTGTTGGTTTTGTCTGTCGTCTTCTAGATGTTTTGAATCTCCACTATCAGCATTTAAAAGGACAGTGAAAAGTAATTTATGTTCAATATGTGATATGTCTTTAATGTAGTGGGGAAGATCCTCTGGATTCAAAATATCCTCCCCACTCCAATCCCTCATTCAAATGTACCACTAGCGCAGAGGGGGGAAAAATCAAAGCACTAGTCAGTGTCTATGTACAGTACCTTTAATAGTCTATGCTGTTTCTATTGCCAGTAAATGGTGCACAAGTTAGCTAAACCCAATCCTACAGCTGAGCTCTATTGACATCATTAATGACAGTCATGCACAAAGGAGGAAGTAAGTGAGACAGGAGTATAGTGTGTCAGTAAACCAAAGAAAACAAAACACATAGTTTAACAAAATTGCAATGATGAGTCTAGTGGTCAGTTGGAAACCAAGTTAAACAAGCATTTTGTAAAACTTTTGAATAGTTTTATCAGAAAGCAGACTTTCCTACACAGAAGCCCAAATTAATCCCTGCACAGTCACTTAAGACAGTGGACTCAGGATTCCACCCATGTAATAACCTAGATATTTTTATTACTGCCCGCCAGTCAGCAAAAAAACAAACAAACCAAAAAACTCCAAACACCAGCCAACCAACCCAACCCAACCCACCCCAAAAGAGCTAATCAATCACAGAATCGTAGGACTGGAAGAGACTTTGAGAGATCATCTAGTCCAGTCGCCTGCACTCATGGCAGGACTAAGTATTATCTATACCATCCCTGACAGGTGTTTGCTCTTAAATATCTCCAATGGTGGAGATTCCACAATCTCCCATGGTGATTTACTCCAGTGCTTAACAATCCTGACTGTTAGGACATTTTTCCTAATGTTCAATCTAAACCACCCTTGCTGCAATTTAAGCCCATTGTTTCCTGTTCTGTCCTTGGAGGTTAACAAGAAAAATTTTTCTCCCTCCTCCTTGCAACAACCTTTTTATGTACTTGAAAACTGTTATCATGTTCCGTCTCAGTCTTCTCTTCTTCAGACTAAACAAGCCCATTTTTTTCAATCTTTCCTCATAGGTCATGTTTCCTTCAACCTTTAATCATTTTTGTTGCTCTTCTCCATTTTTTCTCCAATTTGTCCACATCTTTCCTGAACCGTGGCACCCGGAACAGGACACAATACTCCAGCTGAAGCCTAATCAGCACGGAGTAGAACAGAAGAATTAGTTCTTGTGGCTTCCTTACAACACTCCTGTTAATACATCCCAAAGTGATGTTGGCTTTTTTGTCCGCAAACTTTATAAGTGTACTCTCTACGCCATTATCTAAATCACTGATAAATATATTGAACAGAACTGGACCCACCACTGATCCCTCTGGGACACCATTTGATATGCCCTTCCAGCTTGACTGTGAACCACTGATAACTGCTCTCTGGGAATGGTTTTCCAACCACTTACACACCCACCTTAGAGTGGCTCCATCTACATTGTGTTTCCCTAGTTTATTTATGAGAAAATTATGTGAGACAGTATCAAAAGTCTTACTAAAGTCAAGATATACTGCATCTACTGTTTCCCCCCATCCACAAGACTTGTTATCCAGTCAAAGAAAGCTATTAGATTGGTTTGACACAAATTGTTCTTGACAAAACCATGCTGACTATTACTTAACACCTTACTATCTTCTAGGTGTTTGAAAATTGATTGCTTAATTATTTGCTCCATTATCTTTCCGGATACTGAAGTTAAAGTAACTGATCTGTAATTCCTTGGATTGTCCTTATTTTCCTTTTTATATATGGGCACCATATTTGTCCTCTTCCAGTCCTCTGGAATCTGTCCGGTATTCTGTGACTTTTTAAAGATAATCGCTAATGGCTCAGATACCTCCTCAGTCAGCTCCTTGAGTATTCTAGGATGTATTTCATCGGGCCCTGGTAACTTGAAGACATCTATCTTGTCTAAGCAATTTTTAACATGTTCTTTCCCTATTTAATCACTTTACACCATCATATATTAAGACAATTCATACATTATATTGCAAAATCAACCAACCTGCCCAAATAACATTCAAGTTTATGAATGATTTAAGATACATTCTTCCAGCAAGCACTTTTTTCTCAGTAGAAAGTTAACATCATGTGATCACTGACTTCTCTTACAAACTGCGAGTTCTCATATTACCGCTTTATACCCTGATCTTACAAAAGGAAACACATGAGCAAACCCCTGTGTAGCACACATTAGCACAGTCTGGCTTTGTTTTCCCCTAGTTGCCAGACAACAAATAGAGGGTTACAAGCAACCTACTGCCTATGAGTGAACACGCCTGGTCCCTTAGCTGAAGCAGTAGAGACTTATGCTTTTCAGTTGTACTGCTGATTTCTATAAAAGGCTTCAGAAGTGATCCTTTCAGTTACAGGGTGATAAGCCTAACTTCAGTACCAGGCAAATTCATTGAAACTATAGTAAATAACAGGATTATCAAACACATAGATAAACATCATATGTTGGGGGAAGAGTCAACACAGCTTTCGTCAAGAGGAATTATGCCTCATCAATCTATTTAAATTATTTGAGTGTGTCAACAAGCATGTGAACAAGGGTGATGCAATGGATATAGTGTATTTGGACTTTCAGAAAGCCTTTGACGAGGTCCCTCACCAAAGGCTCTTAAGCAAACGAAACAATCATGGAATAAAAGGGAAAGTTCTCTTATGGATCAGTAACTGGTTAAAGATAAGAAACAAAGGGTAGGAATATAAATGGTCAATTTTCACAATGGAAAGTGGTAAATAGTGGGGTCCCCCTGGGATCTGTACTGGGACTTACTTATTCATTTAAATGATCTGGAAAACAAGGTAAACAGCAAGATGGCAAAGGTTGCAGACAATACTAAATTACTCAAGGTAGTAAGTCCAAAACAGTCTGTGAAGAGTTACAATGGGATCTCACAAAATTGGGTTACTGGGAGACAAAATGGAAGATGAAATTCAATGTTGGAGTCATGGATAGTTCTCTAAAAAGATCTGCTCAATGAGCAGCGGCAGTCTAAAAAGCTAATAGAATGTTGGGAACCATTAGGAAAGAGACAGATAGTAAAACTGAAAATATCAGAATGCTGCTAAATAAATCCATAGCACCCACAACTTGAATACTGTGGAACTTGAAAAGGTATACAGAAGGGCAACAAAAATTATAGGGGTATGGAATAGCTTCCATAGGAGGATAGATTAAAAAGACTGAGACTGTTCATCTTAGAAAAGAGACGACTAAATGGGAGATATTATAGAGGTCTATAAAATCATAAATGGTGTGGAGAAAGTGAATAGGGAAGTGTTACTTAGCCCTTCACATAACACGAGAACAAGGGATCACTCAGTGAAATTAGCAAGCAGCAGGTATACAACAAACAAAAGGAAATATTTCTTCACACAACACACAGTCAACCTATGGAACTCATTGCCAGGGAATGCTGTGAAGGCCAGAAGTACAACTTGGTTCAAAAAAGAATTAGATAAGTTCATGGAGGACAGGTTAATCAATGGCTATTACTAAGGATTAGGTTAGGTCATTGTGATCATGGTAGTCACGGATTCCATGAATTTCAGAGACTTTGGTGACATTTTCCTGCTTCAGCACTGGGATGGCGGGGGCACCCAGACCCATTGGCCCACAGCTGGGGAAACTGGAGCTCTAAACTTCTGGGGCACCCAAGCTGTCAGTCACTGTGGGAGGTGCTAGACTCCCTACCCCCTGCAGTGACGCTAGGGCTCTCTTCCTCTCCCCGCCTGCAGGGCACTTCAGTCCTCCACTTTGCCCATGAGGCCCCCACCATTATATATATATATATATATATATATACAATTTTTTTTTAGTAAAAGTCACAGATAGGTCACAGGCTTCAATGAATTTTTGTTTATTGTCTGTGACCTGTCCATGACTTTTACTAAAAATAACTGTGACAAAATCTTAATCTTAGCTGTTAGCCAAGATGATCAGGGATACAATCCCATGCTCTGGGTGCCCCTAAACCTTTGACTGCCAGAAGGTGGGACTGGACAACAGGGGATGTATCACTCAATTTCCCTGTTCTTTTCATTCCTTCTGAAGCAGATGACACCAGCCACTGTTGGAAGACAGGATACTGGACTAGATGGATCATTGTATGGCATTCTTATGTTCTTAATACAGTAATATCATCATACCTGCACCTGTGAGGATCCATTTGCAGGACGTGACCCTGAAAATCTATATGTGATTGTCAAAAAAATTCTGACTTGTATATTAAAGTAGACTTTTACTCCAGCTAGGTCCTAAACTTCAAGATGTAAGGGAACAGTCTGCGTGGTTGGCTGGCTTTCCAGGAACCTGCCACAGTGACTGGAGATGCAGGGTTTTCAGCTCTCTTCTCTACCACTGTCTCATGGTTGTCCCTCTGGACATGGTCACTAGAACCAGCAAAAATCACTGGACAACACACTGGTGTCCAAATAATCCTCTTAAAATGAAAACACCTTTTTCTCTAACCCAAAGTACTGAGTTGACTAGTTCTCAACTTTCCTTATATAGACAGAAGAACTTTTCTGTTTTTCAGTCTAGATTTTCTAACCTTGTATTTTTCTTTGCGGCTGCATACTACTTGACAAGTTGTACTGACATCTATGCTCTGGTTTTCTCACATTCTACTTCACATATTTTACTTCCCTCTGCTTTCTCTTTCTGACACTTAGTTCTGTCTTGCTTCTTTCTGCTACATTTTAATTGTTGGCCTTCTGTTAACTTTGCTTTTTGTAAACTCCTCTTTTTCTTTCTCTTCTCCTTTTCCTTTTTGGAGAGTTGGAAACCACATAGGAAAACATTATCCATATGTAAATGACAAAGATTCTAACCGGACTTCGATTTTCTTTGGGAAGTTTTAGCAAATTATATTTTATCTAGGAATAGTTCAGCTCACTACACTTCTGGCTTGCTTTCCATGTTCCATATCAGGTACACAACAATTTCAACTAATACTGTTAAAATCATATTAATTCTCAATTCACGGCATATGCTCTCAAAACAAAGCCTGTATTTTTTAGAGAAAGGAAATAATAAGTTTCAAGAACTCATGGGATTTTTTTAATATACAAAAGCAAAAAAGAAAACATTTTGCACTAAAGTCCACAATCATCAATGGCAAAACAGAAAGTATTCTAGGTGCTCCAAGGTACCACGGAGGCCTGGATAGCTTGTTTAGAAGCATAAATACACCCCACATGCTGCAATAGGATCACACACTAGAAGAACAGTGGTAGTATATGTTTCTTCTTTTTTAGAAAAGCAGTAAAGTGCACTGCAGAATGCACAGTCCCCAGGATATTGTCCCAGTGCCTTTCCCTGGCACACTTTTGCAAACTCTTGGAAAGGGACTTATCAATTGAATTCACTGACTTTAATGCGAGTTGGAGTAGGCTCTCTGGCCAGGATTTTGCCCATAATATTTTACTGTTCTGAGGATTTTTCTTGGTTAGATAGCCGCAAGATGATTCTGAATAATACTGAAAAGTATCTCACAAGGGACTTTATTTTTCCACAATGCATGCAGTCTCCCATACGTACATATTCAGAAATGTGTAGGAATTAAAAGTAAAACAGCAAACCCTTACAGTACTACATTAAATTTTAATCCAGTACCTGCACTCTTTGTCTAAATACCACCAGAGAGCCAGTCCAGTGAGGTACTAAGTGTTCGCTCCTCCCACTGAAGTCAGTGGCCCTGGAAAACGTTTATGACCTCATATGTGATACTCTGCACCTAACTGTAGTTGCGTATTAAAACAAGCTTCTCATTTCATTTCTCCTTGAATGGTTAGCCAATTAGAGAGATAATAAGAAAGGTAACACCTTGAGACTATCAGTTCTACTACTTTTTTTTCTTTTTAGTCATATATTTTATTAACTCATTGCCATCGTTACAACATTTTAGCGCAGTGTAGCCAAAGTAGGTCTTCAAGTGACACTTGTGCAATCCCATTGTTTTTAACGAACTTGCACAGTTATAACTGGAACTTAAATAATTCTGTTCATGAGGCATAACAAGGAATAGAATCCACTCAAATTCAGTTGAGTTAGATCAGCAGGGATAACAGAAACAGTAAAATTTATGTTTTCTCCTATCACTAAATTCAACAGATAAGACTCTTAATGTACAGGAGTATAGTAAGAAAGCAACATGTTTACACAGTCATTTTCAGAAAAGAACCCCTCTTTAATAATAGACCCCACTTTAAAAGCCTCAGTTTTGCCTAATAAAAATACTCATGTCTGAATTGTTTGTAGACAAGGTAGAATAATAAATTCATAGGCCACTATTTTCACACCTGATTGCCATGAGTAAGGTTTGTACATCCAACTTTCTGCTCAGATCAAAGTTCAGGATCCTGACGCAGGGAAGAAAGGTAAGCAGCAGGATACGAACCCTGGACTTCAGGAAAGCAGACTTCGACTCCCTCAGGGAACGGATGGCCAGGATCCCCTGGGGGACTAACTTGAAGGGGAAAGGAGTCCAGGAGAGCTGGCTGTATTTCAAGGAATCCCTGTTGAGGTTACAGGGACAAACCATCCCGATGAGTCGAAAGAATAGTAAATATGGCAGGCGACCAGCTTGGCTTAATGGTGAAATCCTAGCAGATCTTAAACATAAAAAAGAAACTTACAAGAAGTGGAAGGTTGGACATATGACCAGGGAAGAGTATAAAAATATTGCTCGGGCATGTAGGAATGATATCAGGAGGGCCAAATCGCACCTGGAGCTGCAGCTAGCCAGAGATGTCAAGAGTAACAAGAAGGGTTTCTTCAGGTATGTTGGCAATAAGAAGAAAGCCAAGGAAAGTGTGGGCCCCTTACTGAATGAGGGAGGCAACCTAGTGACAGAGGATGTGGAAAAAGCTAATGTGCTCAATGCTTTTTTTGCCTCTGTTTTCACTAACAAGGTCAGCTCCCAGACTGCTGTGCTGGGCATCGCAAAATGGGGAAGAGATGGCCAGCCCTCTGTGGAGATAGAGGTAGTTAGGGACTATTTAGAAAAGCTGGACGTGCACAAGTCCATGGGGCCGGACGAGTTGCATCCGAGAGTGCTGAAGGAATTGGCGGCTGTGATTGCAGAGCCATTGGCCATTATCTTTGAAAACTCGTGGCGAACCGGGGAAGTCCCGGATGACTGGAAAAAGGCTAATGTAGTGCCAATCTTTAAAAAAGGGAAGAAGGAGGATCCTGGGAACTACAGACCAGTCAGCCTCACCTCAGTCCCTGGAAAAATCATGGAGCAGGTCCTCAAAGAATCAATCCTGAAGCACTTGCATGAGAGGAAAGTGATCAGGAACAGCCAGCATGGATTCACCAAGGGAAGGTCATGCCTGACTAATCTAATCGCCTTTTATGATGAGATTACTGGTTCTGTGGATGAAGGGAAAGCAGTGGATGTATTGTTTCTTGACTTTAGCAAAGCTTTTGACACGGTCTCCCACAGTATTCTTGTCAGCAAGTTAAGGAAGTATGGGCTGGAAGAATGCACTATAAGGTGGGTAGAAAGCTGGCTAGATTGTCGGGCTCAATGGGTAGTTATCAATGGCTCCATGTCTAGTTGGCAGCCGGTATCAAGTGGAGTGCCCCAAGGGTCGGTCCTGGGGCCGGTTTTGTTCAATATCTTCATAAATGATCTGGAGGATGGTGTGGATTGCACTCTCAGCAAATTTGCGGATGATACTAAACTGGGAGGAGTGGTAGATACGCTGGAAGGGAGGGATAGGATACAGAAGGACCTAGACAAATTGGAGGATTGGGCCAAAAGAAATCTGATGAGGTTCAATAAGGATAAGTGCAGGGTCCTGCACTTAGGACGGAAGAACCCAATGCACAGCTACAGACTAGGGACCGAATGGCTAGGCAGCAGTTCTGCGGAAAAGGACCTAGGGGTTACAGTGGACGAGAAGCTGGATATGAGTCAGCAGTGTGCCCTTGTTGCCAAGAAGGCCAATGGCATTTTGGGATGTATAAGTAGGGGCATAGCGAGCAGATCGAGGGACGTGATCGTTCCCCTCTATTCGACATTGGTGAGGCCTCATCTGGAGTACTGTGTCCAGTTTTGGGCCCCACACTTCAAGAAGGATGTGGATAAATTGGAGAGAGTCCAGCGAAGGGCAACAAAAATGATTAGGGGTCTGGAACACATGAGTTATGAGGAGAGGCTGAGAGAGCTGGGATTGTTTAGCCTGCAGAAGAGAAGAATGAGGGGGGATTTGATAGCTGCTTTCAACTACCTGAAAGGGGGTTCCAAAGAGGATGGCTCTAGACTGTTCTCAATGGTAGCAGATGACAGAACGAGGAGTAATGGTCTCAAGTTGCAGTGGGGGAGGTTTAGATTGGATATTAGGAAAAACTTTTTCACTAAGAGGGTGGTGAAACACTGGAATGCGTTACCTAGGGAGGTGGTAGAATCTCCTTCCTTAGAGGTTTTTAAGGTCAGGCTTGACAAAGCCCTGGCTGGGATGATTTAACTGGGAATTGGTCCTGCTTTGAGCAGGGGGTTGGACTAGATGACCTTCTCGGGTCCCTTCCAACCCTGATATTCTATGATTCTATGATTCTCTAATCAATGGTTGTCTAAAGGCTCTATGTTTCAAACATTATGAATGGTCACAAGTCCATAGTAAGGTTGAGTACAGTTCTACTTTCAGGGGGCATGTGATTTAGAGTATGATTTAGGTAGGGATCATGTGTGAGATTCATGATAAGAATTATATATGTGGTTCACCATGATCAAGGGCCTTCTGGCATGTGTGAGGACAAAATGTATTATATATATATACACACACACACACACATCTATATACACAATATATCTGAAAAGCTAAAATATAGGAATATGGAATGCCATTTAAATGAATCATATCACCTTCTCAGATGGTGAAAAATAGGCAAAGAGTCTGTCAATGAAATAGAGTTGTTTTAAACTCTCGTAGAAGACTAGGTGACAATAATTTGGCAGGACCTCTACAAGAAAATTAAAAATAAATTGACCTGGATGTTTTGTGTTAGTAGGAAAGGTTTCTGTTTCTAAATTGACAAATGTAAAAGCAACCTAAAAAGCTTCTGCAGAAAATATTTTTTCTCCAATTCAATCATTACAGGCTAGGTTTGATGCATTCAAGTCCAAATTAGATTTGGCCTCTTCTAAAATGGTTAATCTTGAACAGTGAACAGAATCTCTTGGGGGAAGAAAACCTCTGGAAGCTTTCGATAAGATTATCGAATTACAAACACAGAATGCTAGTATGAAATCTTTAAGTGGAATTTTGATTAAGGATAGTGGGCCAGATCCTGATCTGGCGTGAAATCAGCATTCTGCAATTGACTTCAATGGAGCTATAATGATTTACAGCAGCTGGGAAACTGACCCAGTACTTCTGTATGCAGGAAACTTGAAGCTATGGGAAACTTTCCGAAAGACTATAATAGTAGAATTATTGGAATTCTTGAAAATAGGGGTGGTATTGAGCTTTTTGCATTTTTTATTGGATTTGCTACATTTGAAATCCCATTCCAAGCTAGATTTATTTGTTGTGTATTCTAATTAAATCTTTATTAAATTCTACAGTATCTAGCCCTACTTTTTGTGCTAGAAGTTTTATTTTAACTTTCAGATCACTATAGGAGTGTGAATGAGATACAAATTTGGTTTGGATATTAAAACGTAATATTATGATACCGTCCCCAAGTTCCTGGCCTGCCCTCCTCAAAATGTAGTTCTCTAGATTCAGGTAAAGCCATTTAAGCTTATAAAAACATGGTTTCAGTTCCTTTGGTGTTGCTTAGGTACATAACCAACATCCACTGAAGTAAATGGGAGTCTTCCCACTAACTTCAATGAGCTTCAGATCAAACCTTAAATCTTTAGGTACCCTACTTCAATTTTGAGCAGAACTTGGATGGACTACAGATAGATTTTAAAAAAATTATGTTTAAGTCAACTGCACAGTTGAATAAAAAGTTAAGGCTTCGATTCAACTAAGTATATGTTCAAGCACTTGGCTAAACTGGGCCCTATATGAGGATGAAAGTGTTCTGGAGAATTCTATACTACTGGAGTATGATTAACTGATTGGGCTTCTTTCCGTGTGCATGCACATACACACACACTCCTAACTGATGTTGCATGTGCCTCAGCCACGGAAGAGGATCTGGACCTGGCTGTTTGGACATTACTGAAAACGTTAAAGCCTCTGGGGAGGAGGAACCCTAACACATTAGCTCTGTTCCTACAAATAACACCGTCAGGAGTTACTTCTGGTAATTACGCCAAATTGCACAGAAGGTCAGATAAATTTAAATGTCTGTAGAGCCTGATTAATAGTGCATACAGTATTTACTAGTTTTAGCGCATATTATACATTTAAAAAAGAAAAATAAACAGAACCAGAAGTTGGTATCTGACAGTTCTACTGTATGTATGATTTGTTAACTTAACATGCAGTTTCTGTCACTCAAGCATATTATGACTTGTTTAACGAGTGAACAACTGTGATTGATTTTTGAATTAATACAAACATCAGTACAATCTGGAGGATGCCACATTTTGTATTGGCTGACAGGAGTGCTATTTGTTTGCTTTTACTGCTCAGTATTGCTTTAGTGTTAAACTAATTGAGTCCTGTAGGCTTCTATTTTTAAGGAAGAAACTAATGTTATTTAAAGGTTGGGTCTTTTGATTTCAGTCCTCAAATAGTTTTCAGCTATTCTTGTTGAACTTGTTCCAGGCACACAATTGCATTTTTTCCATCCTTCAACTAACAAAGTGTAAAATGTTTCATGGGTAAACCAAAACAATAATAAGCATACATTATATGAAAATATGATGTATATATATTTCAATTCTATAAAATTTAAGTCCATGTATTGATTCATTTTCTATTCAGCAAAATCTTGTAAAAGTTTGAACACTGACAAAGACATTACCACTTCAATATGTTAAATGTTGTTAGGGATGTGATCTATATCCTATAAGAACTCTATTTGTTAACAAATAGTAGTATTTTTCAAACACAGAAATTTACCTTTGACTAACTAACAATCAACTTGAGTACTATTACTATTCGATCCACCAGCTAACCTTCCTTCATTCCATGGAGCGCTCAAGCTGAATGCTGTGATATATTGATATTCAGTATTATTTCTGTGGAATAAAATATACAAATATCCAGCAAGTGGAGCTATCATGACTTATTATTTGTGCCTACCTCGGTGTTTGCTCTGTACTAGACACAGAAGTACACACAGTCCCTGCACCAAGGAACCTAAGGTGATTACTCATAGGCATAAAGTGACATGTTTAAGTGTTTGCAGGATCATGGATGTAAACAGACAGATACAAAGAACCTGGGAGGGGGGGGCCTCAGTGTTTTCTGCTTTATGTCTTTGTTTGGGTATAAGAAAGATTGTTGGTGTTCTTGGTTAATGTTAATATTGGTTTGTTTGTTGTTTGCTAGATAGTGTTTACTTCCTCCAAAATTATGCAGATTTGGTACAACTGTCTGAACTGGCTCTGTTGTTTAAGTAAGAAAAAAAGTTACAGATTCCACAGTCTCTAACCCTGTTTCTTTGTGAGCATTCACACAATGTCCCCTCACCAGTACATAGAATATGTTAAATGCTACTGGGTAAGTGTTTAAAATATAGACAGATCATCAATGAGCTGAGTTTTTGTGAGGTTTTCTTTATTTTTAAAGTACCATTTACCAACAACAAATTTCAAGTATTAATGTCTGGGTCTTTATTTGGTACAAACTATAGGGCTCAGCTGTAGCATTAAGCTATACACCACAGCAGGCAGCAACATGAGGACACAACCACCCAGTTAAAGATCCCAGAGGCACTAGTCCTGAGGCAAATATACTCCTTCCATGAGCCCAGCTGAGAGGTGATTAGCCACTGCATTACCACTGGAGAAGTACAATGTGGCTCCCTCACAGAGCCACCTCCACTGTAGCCTCATGCCTTCACCGGGCATGTTATAGGCACTACCTAAGGGATCACAATCATGGCCACTGTGTCAGGATGCTGCACAGAAATTCAAGGAGTGGTAAAACCCCTGAATAATTTTTACAACGTATGTTTGTATTCTAATTATTATCTGTAGAAATTATGGTCTTCTGATTAAGACGCTGCACTGGAATTCTAGGTCCTCTTCCTAGCTGTCACGTGCTTCCTGTGTAATCTCGGACAAATCATTTAGGTAAGGCTGTCATTTCTTTTTTTAAATCAACACAGTCATAGTTTTTCACATGGTGTTATAGTATCCTGATAACTATTTTTTCAGGATGCCTGAAATGTTCCAATTTTTCATTTCGCCAATTAAAACATTTGGGGTTTTTTTTTATACTTACATAATGTTTGTTCAAGACAATTTGTTACACTGGTATAAGTTGTTTTGTGCACCAGTGTTTCACTCCCATTATGCAGCAAGCACACATTTCA
The DNA here is from genome assembly GCF_965140235.1 of Caretta caretta. NCBI lineage: Eukaryota > Metazoa > Chordata > Testudines > Cheloniidae > Caretta > Caretta caretta. Next base: position 38,942,610 of record NC_134209.1, on the reverse strand, counting down.
TGCCTACATAAATATTAACAAGTTTTCAGCATTTCAAAATGTGGGAGAGTTAGGGGCTCTCCTGAGTCCCCACCAGATCCTACTTCAAGTTGTTTATAATGTCCCCCCTCCAAGTTCATAGCATATGCGGGGTTCTCTAAGCAAAACAAACTAAACAAAGGTCCTTTTCTCTCTGTTTCCATTATAAGAGATGGGAAATGAATAACAGAAAAGAAAGGCAAAGGTGGCAGTCTTTCAGGAGTCAGCCCTTTGGGCTTGTGCTCTAACTTATTTATTTATTTATTTATTAATAAAACGTCAGCTCAAACTTGGAATTCAGAGTGGCCACTTATTGTCCTCCCCCCCCCACACACACCCTTTTTTAACCAGGTCAGACATCTTGGGCCTGATTTTTAGAAGGACCCACAACTCCACTTGAAGTCAAATGGGGCAATGGTTGGTTAGCACGTCTGAAGATTGGGCCCAGGGTGTCCAAGGCTAGACACACAGACACACAGAACAAGTGGACACTTGAAAAATTTGGCCTTAATCTCTCTGGATCAAATTTTCAAAAGAGCTCAGCAGCTACGGTGTACTGAGCACTTCTGAAAGTCTGTCCACTTCATTTAAGTACCTATCCAGTTTCTTTCTGTTTGTGAGGTACAGACATACTATTATGAAGAGAGTGTAAAAAAGCAAATATCTGTTTAAAAGGCTTTATTTTTTAAACTATATTAAAGATTAAAACATACCATGTAAGAGAAAATTCAGATTATTGCTTACTTTAGTATTACAGTGCTATTAATCCGTACTTATATCGAGTGCTAATATTGTATGTAATTATTGAATGACGAAAGTAATACAATTATTATTGTGTGCTTATATTGAACATAGATTATACCCAGCAGATAACTACGTAATAGTTCCTATGGATGCTCTGAGTTATTTTATCATGAAAGTTATTTCTTAGCACTGCTAAAATACAGTTTATACAATTTGGTTCTTTGATGGTATTCATTACATGGCTAAACAAGAAGTCAGTATCTGGTGTTTGGCCATATAATGAAAATGACTATTCATCACACTCCAACTTTTAATAAGGAGAGAATCAAAGCCACAAATACTTGCTATTAATAAGTACTTGTATAATGTTTCAAGGCAGTTACAGCTGCTAACCATGTGATCTAAGAGCAAAAAGGGTGCTTTCCAAACTCAGCTATGCATTCTTAAATTATACTCACATACCATGTTATATACAGGATGTCTTGATTTTTTGAGATTATACGGAGTCTCAAGGAACTTTGCAGAACTGTATAACTATGCCTTTTTTTAAAAAAAATCTAAAATTAGCTTGCCTTAAATATCAGAACCAATGGAAGTGTAAATCAGACTTTATGAATAATTAGAGAGCTTTGTTTCATTTCTAAATAGGGAGGTATCAGATGATAAATAAGGATCCATATTGTCTTAGGAAATAATATGAATCTCTATTTGACTTTCAGACCTCAGTATTTGTTTTTCCCTTCTTAACTGCATGGCTATTTTGAATATTTCAAATGTGGGTTTGTTTTATGCAAATACTTATGCACCCGATGAAGTGGGCTGTAGCCCATGAAAGCTTATGCTCTAATAAATTTGTTAGTCTCTAAGGTGCCACAAGTACTGTTCTTTTTGCGGATACAGACTAACACGGCTGCTACTCTGAAACCTGTCATTTAAAATCTGTTACTACTTTTACATTAAACAGATTATCTAGTAATATAATCAGAAATGAATGGGTCCCCTATGCAGCTAAAATTCTAACCTAGTACTGCCTACTGTAGCACTATGTTCAAATGTTCTAAATTTTGGTTGGTTGGTTTTTTACTGCACGTGTAAAAATAGAGGAGTATGTAAGCTTACCAGGTACTCAGAGACCAGCACCAAGAGAAACAGAGACAAGAGAGCAGAAGAACTGTGTTTATATTGCAATTCCCATCCCCCTGGACACAGATGCTCCTCCTTTTAGAAATTGAGACTGTTGCCCTTTCTTTTGCCTGTACTGTGGCTTCAGTGACATAATTTTTCAGTGCCAATGAAACTCAGATGTGTGTAATCTACTGCTTATTTTAAGCTTCAGTGAGCATATGAGATGACCATGCACCTAGAGACAGGAGAGAGGAATAAGAGTTCAGAGAAGGAAAGGAAACTGCTTTGGGTGAGTTCATTTCTGAAAGAACTCTTACTTTTTTCAACTGCAAGTTACAAAGAAAAATCAGTATGGGAGGGCAGATTTTCAGCAATGATTTTCAAATATCTTTGAAAACATCCCCCCTTTCTTTCTGTTCGAAGTTTATGATGCCAGTATGTGCAAACCCATGCATTCAAAAATCATAAATCAAGATTTTCAAAATCGTAAGACTGGCTTTAAAACACACCGGATTTTTAAAAATAATAAAATCTGGGTTCTTTATATTTGCCTTCTGATACTTAAGCCTTTAGGATTCACATTTTCAAGTTTTTGTCCACAAACCATTGAGACTGAAATTTACTGTTTTCTGACAAAATCTGAGATTTTCACATAAACCAAATGACTTCAGAAATTAGGACTTTAAGAGACACATCAAATATCACCAGACTTATTAAAAGATTGCAAGAAAAGGAAACACTGTGATTTGTCTTCAGCTCAGACCTCTCGCTAGGTCGGGGTGGGCAAACTTTTTGGCCTGAGGGCCACATCTGGGTATGGAAATTGTATGGCAGGCCGTGAATGCTCATGAAATTGGTGTTTGGGGTGTGGGAGGGTCAGGGCTCTGGGATGGGGCTGAGGATGGGGGGTTGGGGGTGCAGGAGGGTGCTCTGGGCTGGGACCAAGGAGTTTGGAGGGCAGGAGGGGGATCAGGACTGGGGCAGGGGGTTGGGGCATGGGAGGGGGTCAGAGGTGCAGGCTCTGGGTGGTGCTTAGATCAAGCAGCTCCCAGAAACAGCAGCATGTCCTCCTCTCCACCTCCTATGTGGAGGCGTGGCCAGGTGGGTCTGCACACTGCCCCATCTGCAGGTGCCACCCCTGCACCTCCCATTGGCTGTGGTTCCCGGCCAATGGGAGCTGCAGGCGCAGCACTTGGGGCGGGGGAAGGGAGTGGAGCTCCCTGGCTGCCCCTACGCATTAGAGCCGGAGGAGAGACATGCCGCTGCTTTTGGGAGCCATGCGAAACCATGGCACACACAGAGCGGGGCAAGCCCCCGACCCCACTCCCCAGCAGGAGCTCGAAGGCCGGATTAAAATGTCTGAAAGGCCGGATGCGGCCCCCGGGCCATAGTTTGCCCACCCCTGCACTAGGTCCTCACATCCAGACTATGTCTGAATTGTGCCAATTCTTTCTGCATCACATCTAACATATTACTTTTCCAAATCAGCCACACAGCTAAAATTCACAGCCAAGCTTTCATTATCTCACATCTCGATTACTGCAACATTCTTCTCTCTGGCCTTGAGAAATGCAAGCTTGCCCTGCTCATAGCCATCAGAATGCTGCTGCAAAGATAATTTTCCTAGTCCATAGCCTTGACCATGTGACCCCTCTCACTGAAACCCTCCACTGACTCCCCCTTCTCTATTGCATCAAATATATGCTACTTGTATTTACTTTTAAGGCCCTTCATAGTCAATCCCCACCCTCCCTATTATCTTTCATTCCTATAAAGCTGTTGATACACGCCTGTGAATGACCCATGATGCCAGCCTCTAATGCCAGTTTTGTGCAGAAAAAAACTCGGTCCTTTATATTTTAGGTCATCGGGATGTTGTTTTAATTTTTAATGGAACAGGTTTTCCTTTCCACGACCATGCTGAATGTTTTTTTTAAAAAAGGAAGTTAAGTTTCCAGCCAGTAGGAGTGGTTTGAAGACACTGGCAGCTGGATAGCATCTTGGATGGAGATGAAATGATCAACCTCGACCTTTAAGTATTAGGCGTGGAATAATTAGATTTCAATCTTTAAATCTCAGTAATACTAGATTTTTCCTTTAATCCAAAACACTATCAAACTATTTTCATCATTAATAAGCAAAATGTATAGAAAGGGCATTTTTAATACACAAAAAGGGTTTTTTGTCTAACATGATTGTGTGCACGTGTGAATGCACACCATAGGATCTTGTAAAAAATTTAGTATTTCATTATACTCAAAGAAATACTGAGAAGATATTATTATATATGATTATCAAATTCTGTGATATTATTTCTGAATCGTCTCTAAAACTCACTTTTACATATTATATTTTTAATTAAGTCAAGCGCTGAGCATTATTTATTTCCTATTAATGCATACATTTAAATTAATTAAAAAAATTAAAAATACTGAATATATATTGCTGTTTTCTGTTATTCATGAAATACAAAAATCAAATGTTTCCAAGCCTAGTCATTGGCTAGATTCCCCTGTACGATTAACACATTCCATTCAAACACAATCAATTTTAATGACTTATTTCTGTCAAGTGGGAGAAGTGCACTTTATATAAATAAAGAATACAAAATGGCTAATCTCTGTTATGACATTTATCTTCATGAATGTGGAGAAGAGATATAACTCAAGTATGGCATCACCATTAGCGGATTATCGTATCTCTGCCTCTCCCCATAAGTGAAGACAGATTTCATAAGAGATCTGCCATTCATGAATGCTTTATCTACACTAGGTACAGTATGTTTAGTGGAATTTGCATAAAGAAGTCTGTCGGAGATCGCGATTGACTGGGACATCCACTAGGATTGACAAGTCGATCGCAATCAACCGGTTGGTGACCACTGCAATACAGTATTTGCTGCCTTTTTTTTTTTGCATTTTGGTCTCCACTTACTTCCAGTCCCACATGCTAACCAGTTGATCAGTAAGGCCTGATGTAACTCTGATGTTCATATCTTTGAGGTTCTATTGTACCTCATAAGGGGCTGTGAGTGTCAGTTAGTGTATTGAACATTAAAAGTGCTATAAAATCCTAAAAACACTGGGAAAAAAGAAAAAAGAAAGTCCTGGATGTCTCATGCAGAGCGAGCGCCCAATCATGGCACCGAAAATAGCGACACTTTTACAAATTCTGGCCTTCATATCTATTTTCTCATAGGTAAGATGAGGGTAAAAATACTTTTCTGTCTCCTAGAGTTGTGAAAATAGATCCCTGCCTTTGCCACAGACTTACTATGTGATATCAAGCAAGTCTCTTAAACACAATTTTTGGCAGGTGGTCACTAATTGTGTGTTTGTCATTTTCTGGGTGCCCAATATAAAATACCAGGGGGCACTCATTTTCAGAAGTGCAGCTGAACACTCATCTCTACCTGAAGTCAATGGGAACTGTAAATACTCAGTATCTTCTTCCTCAGTTATGCAGTGTGGTCAAGGTTGGGAGTCCAGGGGTCCGAAATTCTAATCCTGGATCTGCCCCTGATTTACTATGTTCTTTGTGTCAGTTTCCCCTTCCGTAAAATGGAAATAATAATGCATTAATTTTTGTAAGGCACTTTTATGCCATAGCAATGTACTCTATAAAAAAAGAAAAGGAGTACTTGTGGCACCTTAGAGACTAACCAATTTATTTGAGCATGAGCTTTCGTGAGCTACAGCTCACTTCATCAGATGTTTACCGTGGAAACTGCAGCAGACTTTATATACACACAGAGAATATGAAACAATACCTCCTCCCACCCCACTGTCCTGCTGGTAATAGCTTATCTAAAGTGATCAACAGGTGGGCCATTTCCAGCACAAATCCAGGTTTTCTCACCCTCCACCCCCCACACAAATTCACTCTCCTGCTGGTGCTAGCCCATCCAAAGTGACAACTCTTTACATAATCAAGTAGGGCTATTTCCTGCATAGATCAAGGTTTTCTCACATCCCCCCCACCCCCATACACACACAAACTCACTCTCCTGCTGGTAATAGCTCATCTAAACTGACCACTCTCCAAGTTTAAATCCAAGTTAAACTAGAACATCTGGGGGGGGGGGGTAGGAAAAAACAAGAAGAAACAGGCTACCTTGCATAATGACTTAGCCACTCCCAGTCTCTATTTAAGCCTAAATTAATAGTATCCAATTTGCAAATGAATTCCAATTCAGCAGTTTCTCGCTGGAGTCTGGATTTGAAGTTTTTTTGTTTTAAGATAGCGACCTTCATGTCTGTGATTGCGTGACCAGAGAGATTGAAGTGTTCTCCGACTGGTTTATGAATGTTATAATTCTTGACATCTGATTTGTGTCCATTTATTCTTTTACGTAGAGACTGTCCAGTTTGACCAATGTACATGGCAGAGGGGCATTGCTGGCACATGATGGCATATATCACATTGGTGGATGTGCAGGTGAACGAGCCTCTGATAGTGTGGCTGATGTTATTAGGCCCTGTGATGGTGTCCCCTGAATAGATATGTGGGCACAATTGGCAACGGGCTTTGTTGCAAGGATAAGTTCCTGGGTTAGTGGTTCTGTTGTGTGGTATGTGGTTGTTGGTGAGTATTTGCTTCAGGTTGCGGGGCTGTCTGTAGGCAAGGACTGGCCTGTCTCCCAAGACTTGTGAGAGTGTTGGGTCATCCTTCAGGATAGGTTGTAGATCCTTGCAGCTCTCCAACACGAGTTTCTACAAGCCATTACCCTATGATCCCACTGAGAGTTACCAAAAGCAACTACAGCATTTGCTCAAGAAACTTCCTGAAAAAGCACAAGATCAAATCCGCACAGACACACCCCTGGAACCCCGACCTGGGATATTCTATCTACTACCCAAGATCCATAAACCTGGAAATCCTGGGCGCCCCATCATCTCAGGCATTGGCACCCTGACAGCAGGATTGTCTGGCTATGTAGACTCCCTCCTCAGGCCCTACGCTACCAGCACTCCCAGCTACCTTCGAGACACCACTGACTTCCTGAGGAAACTTCAATCCATCGGTGATCTTCCTGATAACACCATCCTGGCCACTATGGATGTAGAAGCCCTCTACACCAACATTCCACACAAAGATGGACTACAAGCCATCAAAAACACTATCCCCGATAATGTCACGGCTAACCTGGTGGCTGAACTTTGTGACTTTGTCCTTACCCATAACTATTTCACATTTGGGGACAATGTATACCTTCAGATCAGCGGCACTGCTATGGGTACCCGCATGGCCCCACAGTATGCCAACATTTTTATGGCTGATTTAGAACAACGCTTCCTCAGCTCTCGTCCCCTAAAGCCCCTACTCTACTTGCGCTATATTGATGACATCTTCATCATCTGGACCCATGGAAAAGAAGCCCTTGAGGAATTCCACCACGATTTCAACAATTTCCATCCCACCACCAACCTCAGCCTGGTCCAGTCCACACAAGAGATCCACTTCCTGGACACTACAGTGCTAATAAACAATGGCCACATAAACACCACCCTATACCGGAAACCTACTGACCGCTATTCCTACCTGCATGCCTCCAGCTTTCACCCTGACCACACCACACGATCCATCGTCTACAGCCAAGCTCTGCGATACAACCACATTTGCTCCAACCCCTCAGACAGAGACAAACACCTACAAGATCTCTGTCAAGCTTTCTTACAACTACAATACCCACCTGCAGAAGTAAAGAAACAGATTGATAGAGCCAGAAGAGTTCCCAGAAGTTACCTACTACAGGACAGGCCTAACAAAGAAAACAACAGAACGCCACTAGCGGTCACCTTCAGCCCCCAACTAAAACCCCTCCAACGCATTATTAAGGATCTACAACCTATCCTGAAGGATGACCCAACACTCTCACAAGTCTTGGGAGACAGGCCAGTCCTTGCCTACAGACAGCCCCGCAACCTGAAGCAAATACTCACCAACAACCACATACCACACAACAGAACCACTAACCCAGGAACTTATCCTTGCAACAAAGCCCGTTGCCAATTGTGCCCACATATCTATTCAGGGGACACCATCACAGGGCCTAATAACATCAGCCACACTATCAGAGGCTCGTTCACCTGCACATCCACCAATGTGATATATGCCATCATGTGCCAGCAATGCCCCTCTGCCATGTACATTGGTCAAACTGGACAGTCTCTACGTAAAAGAATAAATGGACACAAATCAGATGTCAAGAATTATAACATTCATAAACCAGTCGGAGAACACTTCAATCTCTCTGGTCACGCAATCACAGACATGAAGGTCGCTATCTTAAAACAAAAAAACTTCAAATCCAGACTCCAGCGAGAAACTGCTGAATTGGAATTCATTTGCAAATTGGATACTATTAATTTAGGCTTAAATAGAGACTGGGAGTGGCTAAGTCATTATGCAAGGTAGCCTGTTTCTTCTTGTTTTTTCCTACCCCCCCCCCCCCAGATGTTCTAGTTTAACTTGGATTTAAACTTGGAGAGTGGTCAGTTTAGATGAGCTATTACCAGCAGGAGAGTGAGTTTGTGTGTGTATGGGGGTGGGGGGGATGTGAGAAAACCTTGATCTATGCAGGAAATAGCCCTACTTGATTATGTAAAGAGTTGTCACTTTGGATGGGCTAGCACCAGCAGGAGAGTGAATTTGTGTGGGGGGTGGAGGGTGAGAAAACCTGGATTTGTGCTGGAAATGGCCCACCTGTTGATCACTTTAGATAAGCTATTACCAGCAGGACAGTGGGGTGGGAGGAGGTATTGTTTCATATTCTCTGTGTGTATATAAAGTCTGCTGCAGTTTCCACGGTAAACATCTGATGAAGTGAGCTGTAGCTCACGAAAGCTCATGCTCAAATAAATTGGTTAGTCTCTAAGGTGCCACAAGTACTCCTTTTCTTTTTGCGAATACAGACTAACACGGCTGTTCCTCTGAAATCTATAAAAAAAGACCATGAAAAAATGAACAATTCTGTATTCAGTGCAGGGTTTGGATGGCGTGTAGTAAATAAGGCTGAAGATCAGAAATTGAATTATGAGAGAAAAAGAAAAATTGAATTAGATGCCTTGATCACTGAACACTGTCCATCCTGTGTTTTGAATGAGATGGAAAAAATAGTATGTGATTATCTAATTAAAAAGTATGTGACAATGCACGTTCCAAGGGACCAGAATTTATATTGTCCATTCTACCCTAATTCTAGCCTTTCCCAACTTTCAAGCGCTTGACTTTGCAATAACTTTTGAAATGTATTTTTTGGTATGTAATGATACATAGGTTTAAAGTTGAACCAACATATGATTAATGGATATTTTGGAGGGGTGCATTTCTATAAAGCTATAGGTGTGGCTTGTGCTGCTAAACACTTATGAAAAATAATGGTAGTCTTCTTCAGTAAAGTGTTCAGTAAAATTTAGTTTGTCATATAAAACACTTGGAGAAATGGCACTAACAAATTAAAATGTCCAAAACAAAATATTTATGGGAATCGAGTGAAATACAAGGTGAACGGGTGAGTTGAGCTTTCATTGTGGTCCAGTGGTCTACCGAACACCCTAGCCCTGCCCCTTCCCTGAGGTCCCACCCCCCGCTCACTACATTTTCCCCTCCCTCAGTGGCTTGCTCTCCCCCACCAGCTGGGGTGCGAGCTCTGAGGTGGGGCTGGGGATGAGGGGTTTGGGGGGGCTCAGGGCAGGGGCAGGTGCTTGGGCTCGGGGCGTGGGCTTACCTCGGGCAGCTCCCAGTCAGCAGCGTAGCGGGGCTAAGGCAGGCTTCCTGCCTGTTCTGGCTCCATGCTGTGTGACCTGGAAGCGACCTGCAGGTCTGGCTTCTAGGCCGGGTTGGGGGGGGGGAGGCGGAGCAGGAGGCTCCGCGCGCTGCTCTTGCTCGCAGGCACCGCCCCCCCAGGTCCCATTGGCTGCGGTTCCCGACCAATGGGAGTACAGAGCCGGTGCTCAGGGCGGGGGCAGCACGTGGAGCCCTGTAGCCCCCCGCCTAGGAGCCGGACTTGCTGCTGGCCGCTTCCAGGGCACAGCGCAGTGCCAGGATAGGTAGGGACTAGCCTGTCTTAGACCCTCCGCATCACTGACCGGACTTTTAACGCCCGGTCGGCAGTGCTGACCAGAGCCACCAAGGTCCCTTTTTGATGGGGCGTTCTGGTCGAAAACCTGGCAAACCTATCCAGTTTTTGTGGGCATTTGACCTTGTTTTTCATTTCAATACAACCTGAAGAAGAGCTCAGTGTTGCTCGAAAGCTTGTCTCTTTTACCAACAGAAGTTGGTCCAAAAAAAGATATTACCTCATCTGCTTTGCCTAAAAGTGGTTGTACTGAGCTAGATATGATGTTAGGACCCCAAACTGGAGGGGTTGTATATTTCCAAGCCATAAGTCTACAATTATATTTCACTAAAGAAATTCTGGGTTATTGTTCACCATTTAACAACGCATATACCAGCTGTATTCATTTTGTTTAAGGAAACAACTTACTCTTTTGTAAGTAAGCAATGGTCCCTACAGCTAAGCTATTTCTCAATGCAAGAAGAAAAGTCTTCTACTACACATCTCCCTTTAAATAAAAAAAAGTTGTCTGACATTTTCACTCCTACGTTAGACACTTTGCAAAATAAAAATTTAGGCTTTGCTCTACCCATCCTTCGCTTAGGGAAGCAAAGTAAGAAATCCCCAGGGACGCACGTTTTCACTCTTCTTCCAGCATCACCCCCCGCCCGGCAATATTTGGTGGGTTGGGTCCTACTCTTTATTTTTCATTAGCAGGACTCGGGGTTCGTAATAGGGTAGCTTTGGGCAACAGCACGTCGCCGGAGGGCATGAAGAGAAGTGGGTCCCTGTCTCCCCTGCAGTGCTCACCACACCCCAAGGGCATCGCCAGGTGGGATACAGGCTGGGCTGGGGGACTCGAAGAAGAGCCGGTGCAGCACCCCCAGTTCCAGCCCCTTTGCTCCCTCCCGCTCGTCTCTCAGTCCGGTGTGGGAGCAGGGAAGGACCCGCCCCTCCTATGGGAAGCCAAGCTGGGCGGCGGGGGGAGGAAGAGACCTCGGCGTTTGACAGCTCCCTCCCCGCTTCCCACCCCCAGCGCTGGCCCGGCCACCCCATCCCGGCAGCAGCCCGGACCCACCTGAGGGGCTCGTCATCGTCCCGCCGCAGGCCGCGGCCCGTTGCCTCCCTCTCCGCAGGGCAGGTGGAGCCCGGGGGCGCGCTCAGCCAGCCGCGTCGCTCCGGCCCCAGCAGCAGAGACGCCCCCTCTTCAGCCACCGCGGAAGCACCGACCTGCCGCTGCAGCCCCCGCCCGCCCCCTCGCGCGGGTCCCGCTCCCTCCGCTGGGGGAAGTTCGGCTCCCGCGCTGGCTGCAAAAGTGAAACTCCCGCCCAAGGCTGGACGCGGGCCCTGCTTCCTCCTGTCGAGCTGAGGAGACGGCGCCCTTCCGAGGGCTCGGCGCCCTCAAGCCGTGGCGACCCGCTCTCCTGCACTGCCGGGGAAAGGGGAGAGGGTGCGGCCGGGGTGCGGGTAGTATCGCTCGGGCTTTGGGCCGGCGCACGCCCGCCTCCTTTTAAACCAAAGGCGAGTTCCTTTGAGAATCACCTTCCTCAACCGAACCCCTCTGCAGCCCTCCCAGCCCCAGCGAAAGGGATGCTGCCCTCGTTTGGCAACGGGTCCTGCTTTCCATCCCACCCCAGGACTCCCATTCAGCTTCAGGGGTAGCTTGTGGCACGCAGGGAACAAACAGAGGGCACAGGCGTGTGTAAACCAGATTCAAACGATTGTGGCAGGGTGGAGGTGGGGGAGATACCTGGATGAGTGTCTCTCTCTCCCCTGGGGAAGAGCCCCTTAATGGCAGCAACGGTCATTAGAATCATAGAATATCAGGGTTGGAAGGGACCGCAGGAGGTCATCTAGTCCAACCCCCTACTCAAAGCAGGACCGATCCCCAATTAACTCATCCCAGCCAGGGCTTTGTCAAGCCTGACCTTAAAAACTTCTAAGGAAGGAGATTCCACCACCTCCCTAGGTAACGCGTTCCAGTGTTTCACCACCCTCCTAGTGGAAAAGTTTTTCCTAATATCCAACCTAAATCTTCCCCACTGCAACTTGAGACCATTACTCCTTGTTCTGTCGTCTGCTACCACTGAGAACAGTCTAGAGCCATTAGTTGTGGCCTTCAGGTGGAAGAAAGAAAAAAATAAGTCAAAAGCATTTCTAGATCTGCAGATGTTTTGGGTCTGTTTTTAAAGGGGCCCAGATCATGAATCCAGCAGGGTACAGTATTTAAAGAACAGACTGAACGAATGGAACTTTGGAAATATGCCCTTTCATGCAGAGATCTTTATCCTGGCAATACAATTTTAATGCCCTGCTTGGAAAGTGTTCAAAATCACAATGATTTAACTCCCCGACCCTATTATGCTTTATATTAATTATTGACCTGGCAGAGAAAAAAATTGAAAAATGTTAGAAATATCAGACTGTAAGGGTGGTAGTGTTTGCAATTTCTCCTTAAGTGCACCATCCGTTAAAAATGCTTTTAGGGCTCAGTCCAACTCCCATCGATCAAGAGGGTATTTTTCATTGATTTCAATAGGCATTGGACCATGTCTGAACCTTATCAAAATAAAGGCCAAACTCCCATTTAAATCAGTAGGAGCAGGACTGGGACCTAAACTGGAACCATTGAAAAGCGTCATAGATAATGGTCAATTGATAGCACTTGGGGAAAAAAGTGTCAGTAAAAAGCATTTTTAAAAGTGTTATCTGCATGCTATAAGGACAAAATGGAGAACTGAACCATGGGCTGTTACTGCTGTCACTGTTTGTGTAGCTGTTTTTCAAATTAATGTTTTGGCAGGGGGTTGTTTTTGCTGTTGGGTGGGGGGGAGGGGGGAATGTCGAATTCTGATGTTATACCGTGAAAATCCAAAACACCACCACTGAAGTCAGTGGATCTATGAGATTGGGATGTGGTTCATTGTCAGGACTGTCAGTTTTTAAATTGTTTCCATTTTCTGAAATAATAGGTATCAGGTAACACTAAATTGCACTAACACTAAATTGTTTAATTCTTGAGTGACCATAGTCCAAAAGATCACTATTATTGCATTCTAATGGAAGTCCAAGCTAATGGCAATGAGTCAGTGAAACGGGTAAATAATCTAGAGTGAGAGAAGGAATAATCAGAAGAGATGGAAGGAGAGAATAATATCACATAAGAGGGGAGGAACATGTCAGTGATAGAAATTAACATAATTTGTCCAGCTTATTTTCTGTAAATAGCAGCAACATTTACTGCACCTTATAAACTAAAATATTAGACAAAATGGCTTAGAAGATGGTGTAGTCCACACTATGATTGTGAGCTAAATCGTGGAAAGACCACATCATAAAGAAGAAAAGCCAAATTATGTTGTTAAATAATTCAATAATGAACGAGGAAGATCAATTCAGACCTCTGTAGTCCCAGTAAGAACAAAAAAATTGTATGTTGCCTCCCAGGTACCATTCGCATCCAGGGAAAAAGAAAGATCTACCTGCAGCCGTGAGTCAAAGAGCAAAAATGAGTTGAAGTTAGTCATTCCAAGAGCAAAGAGTTGAGTTTCCAGGAATCAAATTTAAAGGTCAGTTTGACTAGTTATTTCGTATTACTCGTATTCCCTTCTAGGAACTCATACTGTGAAATTAGGCTGTTAGCTGTGCCTCCAGTGCTTGTTCTCTTGTGGAAGCACAACTGTAGGGAAATCTGGCTGGCCTGGTGGTCAACCCTTGTGTTTATTATAAACCCAAGAAATTTAAAGTTAAGATTATGCTTAAAAGAAATTCAGAAATGTTGCATAAAAAACACAGTTATGTCACCAACCTTAACTCTTTCCTGTTTTGATGCCATGAGGGGGAATAGTGTGGAAAAATCTAGATTACACTGATTTTTAAAGACATATTAAATTAAGACCTGTGACAGGGCCAGGCCAGATGGCTGTAGAAAAGTAGTGGGAGATAGATATATTAGTTCCAGGCTAAACAAATCCCTAGGACCAGGATAAGTGAAATGGCAGCTGCTCCAGGTCAATTAAGACACCTGGGGCCAATTAAGAACTTTCCAGAAGGCAAGGAGAAGGTTGATTGGGACACCTGAAGCCAAACAGGGGCTGGCTGAAACTAGTTAAAAGCCTCCCAGTTAGTCAGGTGGGTGTACATGTCAGGAGCTGTGGGAGGAAGTTGCACTGTTGGAGAGGCTCAGTAGTACACACCACATCAGGTACAAGGAAGGAGGCCCTGAGGTAAGGGTGAAGTGGAGCTTGAGGAAGTGAGGGCTGCTGTGGGGGAAGTAGCCCAGGGAATTGTACATGTTATGTTTCTAAAAGATCAGCTACCATAGCTGATACTATTAGGGTCCCTGGGCTGGAGCCCGGAGTAGAGGGTGGGCCCGGGCTCCCTCTCCCTCCCCCCCCCCACCTTTGCCCCCTGATTAATCACTGAGACTGGGAGACAACAGAGACTGTGTAAGGAAGGATAACTTCTCCTCACCTCCCTCACTGGCTTTTGATGAAAATGGCTCAGTAGACTGTGACCCTTGTCTCTAGAGAGAGAAGGGTTACGTGGAGGGTTACAGTGAGCCTCTGAGGCTAGCGAAATCCGCCAGGAAACGCGGGACCCACGGAGGCAAGGACAGAGCTTTGTCACAGACCACAAACACTAAAATGTCATAATGATCATCACAGGGTTACTGCATAACATCACTACTGTGAAGAGTTAAAGTGGTTCCGGTGCCTTGACTGTCTATTTCTTAACTTGCTTGGATTTCTTTGAAGTGTAACATCAACTCTGAATTTCCTTGGTTTATTACACATCCTTGAAATATTCTTTTTACCCTTAGTTACTGGTGCATGCTCTGAACCTTAACTTCATCCTAATTTCTCCCTCCCCTCCCCACCCCAATGTATACTACAGAATGCTGAGACACTACTGAGATGGGTGCTTTAGAAATGTAAAATATTTAATACAATAATAATAATTATTAATAAATATGCACTGGGTTGCTTTAATTACCCTCTATGATTTCAGTATTTACATTACTGGACATATTAAGTTTGTATATTCTACTAGAAGTCCAGTAAGTTCAAAACAAGATTTTCTGCTAATAGTCTGAACGTGAAGATTATTTTAGATCTACAAATGTTTCTGAAAATTCTACTCCACATTTTATTGTTTATACTACATTTCATATCTTGAAATCATAGCTTTCTAGGTATTATTGTGACTATGAGACAAAAGGGTGCTTGACTGTACAAACCTAGAATAAGACAGTACCTGCCTCAAAGAGCCTTCATTGTAAAAATCACACAGATACAGTTCAAACAATTGACACACAGTTGGAAGGATTTGGTTTGAAATTATGTGGGTTTGTTTTTTGATTTTAGATGCATGTGACGATCACTATTAGTACGTCTACATTTATTCATGCTTAGCTCATCGTGCTATCAGTTACCACAATATATTCTAATTAGGAGGTGAAAAGCCAATGTTCAAGTCCCTGCTTTGCCACAAACATCGTGTATGACCTTGGGCAAGTCACTTAGCCTCCCTTTCTCAGTTTCCCATCCCTAAAATAGAGATAATAATATTGTACTTTCCTACCTCACAGGAGCGTTGTGAGGATATATACATTAAAAATTATGAGGTGCTCAGATATTATGGTAATGGAGACCATGTAAGTATCTAAGAGATAGGTAGCTGACAGACAATACCAAAGGATTGTAGAAGCACTTATGAATTAATGTAACAGTTTTTAAAAAGGAGGAACTTGGTCTTTATGACTATCATCTTGTTCAACATCATGCTTGCTAAAATAATGAAATAAATATTAAGGGAAAAGTCTGCAAACACCAAGTGTATAATAATACCGTAACCAATAAGCAACATAAGTTTATGGAAAGTAGCCCAAACCAGACAAACCTATTAGCCTCTTTCAGTACAAATACAATAAAATTAGAGTATGACAGGAATCCAACAGATATCATATAGATGTACTGCAACAGAAAAAAAGTTTGCATCAGTCTTCAGTTTCATTCTTCCAACAAAGCATTATTCACTTCCTCCTTATTATAACCTGCAGAGCTCTTCTTGGTCACAGCTAGTAAAGTTTCATAATAAATAGTTGCAACAGTTTTACTTCAAACATACATCCATATTAGTAAAAACAGAACCCAAAAGATAGGTAAACATCTTCAGTCCTCAGCAGATACGACAGAAACATATATTTTTTTTTCCCATTGCAGCTACCCGTCATCCATGGGCTATTAATGGTTTAGAGTTGCGTGTAATTGTGACTAACCTTTTAGTAGACTTCAGATAACAATAATCCTCAAAGTGGCTGAAATCTAAGCCATCAATAACAAATTAACATGAATTACAACTACAACATGAATTAACAGTATGAGTAGAGCTGGGTGAAATTTTGCAGCCCAAACTTTATTGACAAAATGCAGATTTGGCAACACCAAAATGTTTCTTGAATTCAGGTTGTCATAAATATAAAGGGAAGGGTAAACCCCTTTGAAATCCCTCCTGGCCAGGGGAAAGCTCCTCTCACCTGTAAAGGGTTAAGAAGCTAAAGGTAACCTCGCTGGCACCTGACCAGAATGACCAATGAGGAGACAAGATACTTTCAAAAGCTGGGAGGAGGGAGAGAAACAAAGGGTCTGTGTGTCTGTCTATATTCTGTCTTTGCCGGGGATAGACCAGGAATGGAGTCTTAGAACTTTTAGTAAGTAATCTAGCTAGGTACGTGTTAGATTATGATTTCTTTAAATGGCTGAGAAAAGAACTGTGCTGAATAGAATAACTATTTCTGTCTGTGTATCTTTTTTGTAACTTAAGGTTTTGCCTAGAGGGGTTCTCTATGTTTTGAATCTAATTACCCTGTAAGGTATCTACCATCCTGATTTTACAGGGGGGATTTCTTTATTTCTATTTACTTCTATTTTTATTAAAAGTCTTCTTGTAAGAAAACTGACTGCTTTTTCATTGTTCTCAGATCCAAGGGTTTGGGTCTGTGGTCACCTATGCAAATTGGTGAGGCTTTTTATCCAACATTTCCCAGGAAAGGGGGCGGGGGTGCAAGTGTTGGGAGGATTGTTCATTGTTCTTAAGATCCAAGGGTCTGGGTCTGTAGTCACCTAGGCAAATTGGTGAGGCTTTTTACCAAACCTTGTCCAGGAAGTGGGGTGCAAGGTTTTGGGAAGTATTTTGGGGGGAAAGATGTGTCCAAACAGCTCTTCCCCAGTAATCAGTATTAGTTTGGTGGTGGTAGCGGCCAATCCAAGGACAAAGGGTGGAATATTTTGTACCTTGGGGAAGTTTTGACCTAAGCTGGTAAAGATAAGCTTAGGAGGTTTTTCATGCAGGTCCCCACATCTGTACCCTAGAGTTCAGAGTTGGGGAGGAACCTTGACACAGGTTGATTTCGCTGAATTGTTTGTGTTGAAAAAACAAAAAAGTCATAACATTTAATTTTGAAATAAAATATTTATATTTATTGGTTCAAAATGACATTTTGTTTAGAAATTTCATTAATTTTTTTAAATTAAGTGTTAAACATATTCAAAATAGAAAACACATTTTGGGTCAAAAAATGTTTTGTTTGATCCAAAACAATTTTTCAACTTGCCAGTTGTCTGAACGTTTTGAAAAACTTGTTATTGGGTTTACCTGAAACAATTTTTTTGATTTTTCTGGAATTGCCAGTGAACTGAATAATTCACTATGTGCACAGCTCTAATTATGAGTAACACAGTACCACTAGGTAAAGACAGAAACACAGTTGTCATTATTAAAAGGAGAGTTACTACAGTATGGAATGTGATATAGCAAAGTATTTCCATATGCTCAGAAAAGGTAATATCTTTTGTAGTTCAGATGCTGACACAGTAAATGTTGGTAAATATTAACTTTATATGGCTGCCATCTCTGTTGCTTTACGCATTCATTTGACAATCTAGATCAGATTATTTGCTACAACTGGTGGTCACCAACCGGTCGATCGCGATTTACTGGACGATCCTAGAGGATCTCCTAGTCGATCGCAATCTCTGGCAGTGCAGTGGGGCTGCCAGAAGCAGCGAGCATGGCCCTGAGGGTGGGCATGCACTGCTCCTGTCTGCAAGCACCGTCCCTGCAGCTCTCGTTGGCCGGGAACGGGGAGCTGTGGCCAATGGGAGCTGTAGGGACGGTGCTTGCAGAGAGGGACAGCATGTGAAGCCACGTGCCCCGCCCCAGGGACCTCAGGGGCATATTGGCCCCTTCTGGGAGCATCATGGGGCCGGGGCAGGCAGGGAGCCTGCCTTAGCCTTGCTGTGCCACCAACCGGGAGCCGCCCAAGGTAACCGCTGCCCAGTAGGAGGCCACACCCCAACCCCCAGGCCCCTCCCTGAGCCAGCATCTCATACCCCAACCCCCAGCCCTGAGCCTCTCTCAGAGCCAGAACTCTGTACCCCCTCCTGCACCCCAACACTCTGCCCCAGCCCAGAGTCCCCTCTGTACCCAAACTCCTTCCCAATGCTTGCACCCCTCACCCCCTCCTTTACCCCAATCCCCTGCCCCAGGCTCAGCCCAGAGCCCCCTCCCACTCTACAAATCCCTTGGCCTCAGCCCAGAGCCTGCACACCCCCGCCCCGAACCCCAACCTCAGCCTGGTGACAGTGAGTGAGGGTGGGGGAGAGCGAACAACAGAGGTGGGGGAGAGCAAACAATGGAGGTGGGGGAATGGAGTGAGCAGGGCAGGGCTTTGGGGAAGGGGCAGGGCCTCAGGGAAGGGGCAGGGTATATTCTGGTTTGCCCTTAAATTCAAAAAGTGATCTTGGGCGTAAAATGGTTTGAGACCACTGTACTACACTAATACATCATTTAATGCAGTGCCAATGGGTTATTATGAGAAAAATTTGATTAAATTGATGTGGACAATACTATTAAACAGATCTGATGGATTTTAAAGTAAAGCATGGCAGAAATGAACTGATATGCTATCATCTTATCTTCATGCCAAACAGCCACCAAAACAGAGGACAAACAATTGTGTTTCCCAAGTTGAGTACTAGTTGGTATAGCTCTTGCTTCCATCTCTTCACTAAATCTACAGAATGCAAAGTATAATTTTTGTAAGACAGATCCTTGTCTCATGTAAATCAGAGTATCTCCATTTACTTCAATCAAAGTTTGTGTTTGATTTTTCCTGTGCCTCTGTTTATTATTATTAGGGCTGTCAAGCAGTTAAAAAAATTAATTGCTATTAATTGCACAATTAATCTCACTGTTAAACAATAATAGAATACTATTTATTTATATATTTTGGATGTTTTCTACATTTTCAAATATATTGATTTCAATTATGACACAGAATACAAAGTGTACAGTGCTCACTTTATATTTATTTTTGATTACAAGAATTTGCACTATAAAAAACCAAAAGCAATAGTATTTTTCAATTCACCTCATACAAGTACTGTAGTGCAATCTCTTTATCATGAAAGTTGAACCTACAAATGTAAAATTTTAGAGCCTTTGAATCCACTCAGTCCTACTTCTTGTTCAGCCAATCTCTCAGACAAACAAGTTTGTTTACATTTGCAGAAGATAATGCTGCCTGCTTCTTGTTTACAATATCACCTGAAAGTGAGAACATGTGTTCTCATGGCACTGTTGTAGCTGGCGTTGCAAGACATTTACATGCCAAGTGCACTAAAAATTCATATGTCCCTTCATGCTTCAACTACCATTCCAAGGGACACATGTCCATGCTGATGACGTGTTCTGCTTGATAACAGTCCAAAGCAGTGGGGACTGACGCATGTTCATTTTCATTATCTGAGTGAGATGCCACCAGCAGAAGGTTGATTTTCTTTTTTGGTGGTTCGGGTTCTGTAGTTTCCGCATCGGAGTGTTGCTCTTTCAAGACTTCTGAAAGCATGCTCCACACCTCATCCCTCTCAGATTTTGGAAGTCACTTCAGATTCTTAAACCTTGGGTTGAGTGCTGCAGCTATCTTTAGAAATCTCACATTAGTGCCTTCTTTGCATTTTCTGAAATCTGCAGTGAAAGTGTTGTTAAAATGAACATGTGCTGGGTCATCATCCGAGACTGCTGTAGCATGAAATATATGGCAGAATGCGGGTAAAACAGAGCAGGGGACATACAATTCTCCCCCAAGGAGTTCAGTCACAAAATTTATTAACACATTATTTTTTTAATGAGCATCATCAGCATGGAAGCATGTCCTCTGGAATGGTGGCCGAAGCATGAAGGGGTATACAAATGTTTAGCATATCTGGCACATAAATACCTTGCAACACTGGCTACAAAAGTGCTATGCAAATGTCTGTTCTCTCTTTCTCCTGACATTGTAAATAAGAAGAGGGCAGCATTATCTCCTGTAAATGTAAACAAACTTCTTTGTCTTAGCAATTGGCTGAACAAGAAGTAGGACTGAGTGGACTTGAAGGCTCCGAAGTTTTACAGTGTTTTGAGTGTAGTTATGTAACAAACAAAAAAAATCTACATTTGTAAGTTTCACTTTCACAATAAAGAGATTGCACTACCGTTCTTGTATGAGGTGAATTGAAAAATACTATTTCTTTTATTTATCATTTTACAGTGCAAATATTTGTAATCAAAAGTAATATACACTTTGATTTCAGTTATAACTATAGAATACAATATATATGAAAATGTAGAAAAACATCTAAAATATTTAATAAATTTCAATTGGTATTCTATTGTTTAACAGTGTGATTAAAACTGCAATTAATCGCAATTAATTTTTTTAAATCGTGATTCTTTTTTTGTGTGAATTGCGTGAGTTAACTGTGATTAATCGACAGCCCTAATTATTATTAGGCATCACATATATGAAAAAGCTCATAAAATAGATATAAATATGACAACGTATCTATCTAAGGCCCTGTCTACACTGGCAAGTGTCTGCGCAATAAAGCAGCTTTCTGCACTGTAACTCCCAAGTTGTACACACTGCCAAGCCACTTAGTGCACAGAAACTGCGCAGTTGTAGTGCTTTAAAAAAACCACCTCAACGCGAGGCGTACAGTTTTCTGCGCCAAGGGTACAGTGCTGTGGTGCCAGTTTAGACACCATGGCGATTACAGCACTGCAGCTGGCCTCCTGGAGGTGTCCCACAATGCCTGTTCTCATCTCTCTGGTCCTCAGTTTGAACTCTACTGCCCTGCCGTCAGGTGACCAATCATCATCCCCACCACATAAATGTCTTTGCAAATTTGGAAGTCCCGTTCCTGTTTGCTCGGTGATGCGTGCAGTGGTCTCAGCACATCTTTCCAGGTAGCCATGCCTGCTCCACGCACCAGGGGATCCACAACTTGGAGCAATGCCGAACTGCTGGACCTCATCAGCATTTGGGGAGAGGAGGCTGTCTAGTCCCAACTGCTCTCCAGCTGTAGGAATTATGGTACCTACGGACAGATTTCATGATGCATGATAGAATGGGAGCATGACTGGGACACATTGCAATGTAGGGTAAAAGTGAAGGAGCTGTGGAACGCCTACCACAAGGCATGGGAGGCAACCGCCGTTCCGGTGCTGCACCCATGAGTGGCCGGTTCTACAAAGAGCTGGACACAATACTTGGTGGCTACCCCATCTCCACTGCAAAGGCCCTGTGGATACTTTGTTCGCTCGCGTGCCAGTCGAGAATGGAACGAGCTAGGAGGAGAAAATCTTGGACGAGGATGTGGAGGGGGAAGGGGACCCAGAGGCAGAGGATGACTCGGAGGCCAGGGATGCATGCAGCAAGGAGCTCTTTTCTACCCCAGAGGAGCCTACCCAGTCACAGCAGTAGCATCTGGGCGAAGCACAAACAGGAGAGGGGCCCCTAGTAAGTGGATCTGATTTTGGGAATTGCTGAAGCGAGTTGTTGGGGGCAGTAGGGCAGGAGAGTTGCAGAAAGCAGGCTCATCTCCCACCTCATGCCTAGTCTGAGTGGCGGAACAGGCTGTTGATTGACTTCCTCACCTCATGGGAATCTCCCTCAGAGATCTCCAGAAAACTCTTGTGGAGATACTGGGTAATCCACTGATACAGATTCTTCAGCAGAGCTGCTTTGTTTCTTGCCACATTAATGGTAACTTTCCCGTGCCACTGTGCTGTCATGGGCAGGGAACCATTGCTGCACACAGGCGAGCCGCATAGGGGCTTGGAGAAGACCCTCCCTTGATTCCCTGTTCACCCTCAGGAGCGAGATATCTTCCATAATGATCACATCCTGTGGAAAGTATGGGGACAGGAATGATTATCAGCCCACCCGCCATACAGTGCTGGCTCTCCCCAAGAGCCACATGCCCAGTGTATAGCAGGGTCTGGGAACAGTGATTTACCCTGCCCCTGTAGCTACTCACCATTTTGGGGGTCTTGTGGCTCATGTGTGCTTGCCTGGGGTCAGCCAGTTAGTGACAGGTGTGTGAATACTGGCTGTGTTTTAAAGCACTGAATCAGTGTTGTGTGTGTCGCAAACAATATCGCTTCTGTAAAATGTTGCATTTAAACTTCACAGAGATGACCTTGGGATCCCAGCCTCCCTCTTTGTTAGCAGCAGCAGAACGGCTGCACAGAACTAGAAGGTGGCCAAGAAGAACTAAGTAGGACTTTCTGCATGAGGTTATGATGTCCTCTGCTGCTGAGAAACAGGAATTGAAGGAGTGGTGGGACAGTGAGAAGAGGGACCAAAAGGAGAACGCGGCATGCCAGAAAGAATCCACAGAGTGGCTCTTAAACATTATGGAGCACCAAGCAGACACACTGCCGGCGATACTAGCTCCTCAAACTGAGCAGCTCCGTGCCCACCCTCCCCTGCAGCTGCTGTCACAAAACTCTTTCCCAGGTGCTCCCCAGACACCACCAACACAGTTTTATGAACCTCCTGGCTCCAGTCTCTATCTGCAGCATTCCACTCATCCCTCCTCACAGTCCAGCACTGAGGACTCCCACTACCCACTGCACTCAACACCCATCCCTCTGCAGTTTGGCCCTGCTGAAGTACAGTACCCGCTGCATTGTACTCCAGAGGAGAAGGTTGGATATGACATATACAAATCTTTAGCCACCCCTGGACCCCTCCTCTTCCTGAAACTTTCCCTTCCCCCATCCCCCTCCCTGCTGATGTATTTTTTCATTTGACTTTCCTCCGGTTGTTGTCTTTTAAAAAAAGAATTGTGTTGGTTTGAAAGCAATCTTTATTCTATTAAGTGAAAGCAAAAAGAGCATTGCAAAGCAACATACAATTATGTTAAGGTCCCTTCTTGCATCATGTGCACCAATCACCTCCTAGCATTACAAGCACTGCAATCCTGAGCATAGCAACAAATATTAGTGACTTTCAGCTTCAAATTGCTGTCTCAAGGCATCCCTGATCCTTATGGCCCCGCGCTGTGCCTCTCTAATAGCCCTGGTCTCTGGCTGTTCAAACTCAGCCTCCAGGTGCTGAGACTCTTCAGTCCAGCCCTGAGTGAAGCTTTCACCCTTCTCTTCACAAATATTATGGAGTGTACAGCATGCAGCTATAAGCATAGGCCAGGTCCAGCTTCCCATAGAGGCATCGCAGCTATAAGCATAGGCCTGTCATTGGCCAGGTCCAGCTTCCCATAGAGGCATCGCCAGCAGGCTTTTAAATGGCCAAAAGCACACTCAACAGTCATTCTGCATTTGCTCAGCCTGTTGTTGAACCGCTCCTTCCTGCTGTTAAGTTGCCCCGTGTATAGCTTCATAAGCCACGGCATTAAGGGGTAGGCGGGGTCTCCCAGGACATTTTGACTTTCCCTACGGTGATCTTCTGGTCTCTGAAGAAAGTCCCTGCTTGCAGTTTCTTGAACAGGCTAGTGTTCTTGACACAGGCGTATGTCATGTACCTTTCCAGACCAGCCTGCATCAATGTCTGTGAACAGTCCACAGTGATCCACAAGCACCTGGAGAACCATTGAGAAATATCCCTTGCGATTAATGTACTCGGTGACTAGGTGGTCTGGTGCCAGAATTGGAATGTGCATGCTATCTGTCACCCCTCCGCAGTTAGGGAAGCCCATTTGTGCAAAGCCATCCAGTTTCCCACTCCGAACTTGTTAGCGACTAGTTGGTAGCAGTCTGGAGTTGCCAGCTTCCACAGTGCAATCAACACGTGCTTCTCCAACAAAAGGGCAGCTCTCATTCTCGTGTCCTTCTGCCGTAGGACTGGGGCGAGCTCATCATACAGTCCCATGAATGTGGCTCTCCTCATCTGAATGTTCTGCAGCCACTGCTCATCATCCCAGACATGCATGACAATGTGATCCCACCACTCAGTGCTTGTTTCCCAAGACCAAAAACGGTGTTCCACTGTGGTCAGCACCTCTGTGAATGCCACAAGCAATCTCGTGTCATAGCTAGTATGCGTGGCGAGATCTATGTCACACTCCTCTTGCCTTTGTAGTTAAGGATAACTCCACTGCCACTCGTGATGAGTTGGTCAGAGCGAGGAACATACTGGTCAGCAGTTTGGGATCCATTCCTGCAGACCGAAGAGGCAGAGCATGCAGTACACAAACTGTTGAAAGATGGCGCCAAATGCAGATGGAAACACAGGGATTTCTGAGATGCGAAGCAATGCATCACGGGCCACTGGGACAGGACCCAGGATGCCGTGCGACCTCTTCTGCCTTCCCACAACTCTTAGTGGCAGAAGAGGAAGAGGTGCTCTGTGGGATAGCTGCCTAGAGTGCACCGCTACAAATACCACTGCAAGTGCTGCGAGTGTGAACATGCTATTGCGCAGGCAGCTGACAGTGTGAACACACAACAGTGATTTCCTTTCAGTGCTCTCTGAGTGGCGCTGTAACTATTGGTGCTATAACTTTGCCAGTGTAGATGTACCCTAATTGAGATGAAGTGCCGGCTGAGGCCCCAAAGGGATGATTGTTGCACTGTATTTTGATTTCGGTTTCCCATAAATGATCTGGAGGATGAGGGAAGAAACTAATTTGTATTTCAGAAAACAAGGTAGGGTGTTGTAAACACAGAGGAAGACAGGAATAGAAAGTGCAAAAGCACATATTGGGAGTGGAACAACAGATAGAAATAAACAACAATGAGGAGGAATGTTTGGGGTGGCAAAAAGAGAGAACCAGAATCGTAAATGAAATGTAATTGTTCCAGCCAGAAAGCGGGGATGCTGTTCAATTACTGAACTATAACCAGCACTTATTTCTCAATTATGAAAGCCCCTGTATTCCGATTGGTTGAGAGGTCTGATTGATTTGTCATCAACATATATGTTTCTTCTCAGTAGCCATACTGCATACAAGTCTCTGAACTTTGATTTGTTGAGGACCATTTTTAGTCACTCCAGACAGAGATTGTTTTAATCATTGTACTATTATTCCTAACTATACAAATCAGACCACTCTTTTGCCTTCAGAATTTTGCATCCACTATGTATAGAAACATGGAAGTCTCAACTTGTGCCCACCTCTTCATCATCTTATGACACCAAACCCCAGATATTAAAACCAGTGTTTGCTCTTAAAAAACTTTCAATTTTTTCCTTAATAAATAGATGCAGTGTTCCTTAAGGTTACTACATTCTTTTTAGTATTTTCTATAGAAAGTATGGGAAGGTTTATCTGAATAAGGCGAAGTTTTCATTCTTCTAAGGTTGACCACTGTACAATGAAGTAGTACAGTTATCAAAAATAAATTACTCTTACCGAAAGCCATTTTTGGTGTGAACATATATGAAAGGGTTCTGAGAGCACTAGCCAGTCAAAGAAAAGGGAATTTTTCATAGCAAGATTATTGAGTATATATTTCAGTAGAACAACTATATACAGATGCTCCCTTTTAATTCAGTAATAAGCCAGTGACTGAGGGTATACTTTGGAATGTATTTAGGCCAATATATAGTTATTATTAAGCAATAAGATACAATCACATGAAAACATTTATACTTCAGGGAATGTTTTCAAATAGCAAAAAGTCTATGGAATAGTTTTCAAATAGAAGTTGTTAATAAGTGGCTGATAAACCATAAGCTAATTATCCTGTTACTATTCTCTTACTAGAATTACCCAAAACTAGGCTGGACAAAACATTTCAGAATGAGCAGTATAAACCACCATATGGCAGGAGGAATGGATTGGATAACCTAAGAAGTCTTTGCTATGCTGTTTGTAATTTTATAATCTACTTTGCCAGTATTTTACTTTTCTCAACAGATGCACAAAATATTATGATCTAGTTATGAAAGCATATTGGAATATTATATTGCCAAATAATTGCAATTACCTGTTTCAAATTCTATTTCAATAATCTGCCTCAATTTGAGTACATTCAGTGTTTTCCAAGTCAGAATGACTAATACCCAGACCAATAATACTCTCAGGATTCCCATTAATTTCATAATAGACAAAGATAATTTCACATATATTACAAGTCGTCATTAGAGTGACAAGAGAAAAACATGGGATGATGTTTTTAAATAACAACCGGGGCAAATACACAGAACAGGAACAAGAAATTAGCACCAAAGATACATTGAGCAGGTAACCAGAGACAACCAGTTTATACTTAGACAAAATATTTCAGAATTCATCTAGGGAAGGATTTTCCCCGAAACATGATTGTGCACCCCATCCTGTGAAAGATCTCAAGGGCAGCAGCTGGTAGCAGAACAAATGGGACAGAGCTGTCATGGAGGCAGCTGTGGGCCAGAGAAAACAGGAAGGTAGGGCAGAGAAATGGCTTTCGCACTGATGGCCCTCTCCTATGTTGAATCCTCCAAGAAGCACAGAAATTTAAAAGAATCTTCATATTCTTTGGGTTGATCTCTCTTCCTGTTCTGAGGTCGGGGGAACCCATCCCCATAAAGAAGCAGTCCAGGGAATATCACCAGTGAAGACTGGAAGCATTCCCTTGCCCCTACAAATGAATAATCCATGATGAATTTAGTTCAATATGGGGAGAACATAATTCAGTGTTCTGTGGTAGCATGGCATAATATAATGCTGCTCTAGTAAGCATCAACAGGTCACCACTGGCTGAAGGAAGGGGCAATGACATGAAGTGTGTCTGTCTTCCTGGCCCATCTTCCAGCTTGTCCCCTCCCCAGATATACAGCCTGATCCCTACAGATCTTCTTCTTCTAGACTTAGTCCCATCTATATGGGCTTGGTTCTTTGAGTTCTCCTTCTCCATTCCACTCTGTTTTAAGCAGTTCCTCAGAAACTCTGCAGCTAATCAAATCCTTTTGTATAACATTCATCCATCTAGTTTTGGGTCTTCCAACACTTCTCTTACCCTCCACTTCTAAATTTAATACCCTGTTTCCTATGTATTCTTCCTATCTTCTTTTCACATTCCCAAATCACTGAAGCCCAGATTCCTTCGGCTTTTCTATAATTGGTACCATCTTCACACTTCCCCTAATTCATTCATTCCAAACGTGGTCCATCCTTGTAAATTCAAGCTTCCATCTTAACATTTTTATTTCTACTGTATTCAAGATCTGCTCCCATCACAGATTCCAAGGCCAGAAGGGACAACTGTGATTATATACTCTGACTTTCTGCATAATACAGGCCACAGAACTTCCCCAAAATAACTGCTAGAGCTGATCTCTTGGAAAAATATCCAATCTTGATTCAAAAATTATCAGTGATGGAGAATCCACCACGGCCCTTGGTAAATTGTTACAGAAACAGGTGGGCACTCTGAAATTAGGACATGCTGGAAATGACTTTTAAATTGTTTCAAGGGTTAATTACCATCACTATAAAAATGCACACCAGTTTGAATTTGTATAGCTTCAACTTTCAGTCACTGGATCATGTTATACCTTTCTCTGCTAGATTGAAGAACCCACTGTTAAATATTAGTTCCCCACATACATACTCAGACTGTAATCAAGTCACCCCTCAACCTTCTCTTTGTTAAACTAAATCGATTGAGCTCCTTGAGTCACTCTCTCTAAGACCTGTTTTCTAATCCTTTAACCATTCTTATGGCTCTTCTCTGAATCCTCTCCAATTTATCAACATCCTTTTTGAATTGTGGGCACCAGAACTGGACAAAATATTCCAGCAGCAGCTGCACCAGTGCCAAATATAGAGGTAAAATAACCTCTCTACTCCTAATTGGGTTTGTGATGACTAGGAAAACTGCATGGTGAAGTGCCTGCTAGGTGCAAAGGTTACCGATCTCACTAGACATCTAGACAGTATGTATGTGCAATGCTGGGGAGGAGCTGATGGTCATGGTACATGTAGGTATCAATGACATAGGGATAGTAGTCCTTGAGGCCAAATTTAGGCTGCTAGGTAAGAGATTCAAGTCCAGGACTTCCATGGTAGCATTCTCTGAAATTCTTCCAGTTCCACCTACAGGGTCAGAGAAATAGGTAGAACTGCAGGGTCTCAATGCGTGTATGAGATGATGAAATCGAGAGAAAGGTTTTAGATTTATTAGGAACTGGGGAACCTTTTTGGAAATGAGGAGCCGATAACAGGAAGTAACCAAACTGGAATCAAACTGCTGGGATGTAAGTTTAAAAAGATGTAGAGGATTTTTTAAATGAAGGGCTGGGAGAAAGCCGACAGGTGCCGAGGAGCACTTAGAATGGGCGGAGACATCACTTACAGATGAATTTATTAAAGGGGAAACTCTGTTCCTAGTAAAGAGGATAAGAAAGAAGTTGGTAAAGTATAGGTAAGAGCTAGTGAGAAACAAATCAATCATAAAAGTGTTCCATTTAAATATAACACACGGAGGCAAGCAACTAAATATTGACAAAATGTACAAGTGCTTATATACAAATGCAAGAAGTCTAAATACTGAGATTGGTGAACTAGATAAAGTGCCTGTAATTAAATTGGGATACTGATATAATAGGCATCACAGAAACTTGGTGGAATGAGGATAATCAATGGGACACAGTAATACCAGGGTTCAAATATATATAGGAATGACAACATAGGCTGTGCTGGTGAGGGAGTGGCATGATATGTGAAAGAAAAATATAGAATCAAAATATAGTAAAAAATCTGAAATGAATCAAAAAGTACACTAGATTCTCTATGGATAGAAATTCCATGTTTGAATAAAAACACTAGGACTATACTACCAACCACCACACTGGGATGGTATGGTTATTGTGAAATCCTCAGGGAGATTAGAGAGGCTACAAAGGCAGATAATAGGTGGGTTTCAATTATTCTCGTATTGACTGGTAATATGTCACCTCAGGATGGGATGCAGAGATAAAATATCTAGACAACTTAAAAGTCTGCTTCTTGGAGCAGCTGGACCTGGAACTGCTTGTTCTGGAGGCAATTCTTGATTTAGTCCTAAGTGGAGCACAGGGTCTGGACCAACAGGTGAATATAGCTGAACCACTTGGATACAGCAACCATAATATAATTAAATTTAACATCCTTGTAAGTGGGGAGAAATTCCAAAGAACCCACCACAGTAGCATTTAACTTCACACAGGAAAATGCTAAAAGACAAAAACAGCCTATAACCTGTGGGTGAACACTTTTCACAAAGCAATCACTCTCTATCTGATCTGTCGCTCCTCAAAGGAAACCTGCACAAGGCTTTCAAAAGATGAGCCTGAGAGGTTAAATTCATAACTCTGCTAGACACTACAAATCATGGACTAAGAGACACTGGATTTATGGTTTATTACAACAATCTGTAATCCACTAACCCCCACACCTCCCCACACACACACTTTTTTTTGTGTGCTATGACTGCAGAGATGTTAACTGCCCACTCTATCTTTAAGGGTCCCTTAAATTAATACGTGCTAACCACTTATGCTAAACAATCTGTTCCACCTTGTATTTATCTGTGACACTCACAGTACCTTTCCCAGACCTGAAGAAGAGCTCTGTGTAGCTCCAAAGCTTCTCTCTCTCACCAACAGAAGTTGGTCCATGCCCCTTATCTCTAATACCCTGAGACCAACACAGCTACAGTGCGACTGCATACATAATTTATAAGCGTTTTACATAAAGTGCTGTATAAAAATGGATTTTTTTTCACAAGACCTGGGTGTTATAAAATCCTGCTCCATTTTCACTTACACTGTTCAGAAACCTCCCAGGTAAATAATTGAAGAATGTGTCTGTCCATATTTTTTAAACTCTCTTTCTTTGAATTATTTTTACTTCTGGCAGTAAATTAACACCCACACAAGAAATGGTCTCATTACTTTTAAAAACACATCAAGAAAAAGAAAGAGTACTGACAGAGATTTCTTTCTGCAACATTTAGCTGAGTATGCGATGCAAGCAGACATCTTTGAGAAGTGTGAAACTGAGGGTAGCTCTGTTCAGTTTTAGAGGATGCATGATAACATCTTAATACATTTTCTGTTGAAAAATAACTTTGAATAAAAGAAAAAAATTTGTGTCAGAATATATAATGCATGAATGACTAGTTTTGAGACACTGATATATAAATTATACATAGCCTTGTAGATTCTGCAGCTATGTATTATTAATTAAAAGCTAAAGATCTTCATCTATGCTCAAGATACACCCAGATATATAGGCCACTCAAGTACATGTTGTAATGGTAGGAATTAAATAGCAGTTGACAGAATGCAATAAACCTGTGCTTTCTCACTTTTGGCAGTGTTTCAATATATGACATGTCCAGAACCTGCTTTCACCACAGTGGACAGCACTTGCTTGCTTTTGAGGACTGAACAAGAGTGAAATTGATATTTTAATGTTCTTACCAAAGAAAAGAAGAAACATTTATATCATGTCGTCTCTGGATTATGTAATTTCTCAAATGGCATATACTGCTCTAGGAGAGATTTTTTCTTTACAATAGATTTTAATGTATTTTATGGATTCTGTGGCTACCTATTAGATCCTTTCCCACTTAGGGGTTCAGAGGACAGCTGATGAAGACACTCATAACTGTCTGATATTCCCTATAGTTGAGCTTCTGAACTAAAAATCAAAGAGATTTTTACATAACAAAGCATACAAACCTGCAAGCCACAGTCAGCTACTATGCTCTTTTATGTTAAGATGTCAACAGTCTTTCATAGCTGGCTAAGATGTTGGTTAGTGATTACAAAGTATGTACTTAGGGAATGCCCATTGCCAGTGGGGTTTCTTGTACTGTAATCTGAAGAGGATGTGCTCAAATCACCTGATGGCATTAAATTCATCATGTAAGGGAAGATATAATTAAAGCGAATAGTCACATTTTAACAATCTGCAAATATGCTGCCCATTTCTTCAAACTATACTTGTTTACAGATATATTGAACTCGTTATGTATTCAGAGTACAGAGGCTCATAAACCTGCTGATGTAGTATATATCATTTATTATTTTTATTACAAAAACTGTTTCTATCACATAGAAACTTCCTTTTTACTGTTGGAATCATTCATGTCATGCATCTCCTACAAAGGGGTATGAACCACATACAAAAAGAATGACAATATCAATACAAGCAAATACAAGACACAAAATAACACTTTCTAAGCAGACTAAGCCACAGGCGCCAACTTTTGTTGGCGCCGATGGGTGCTCGTGCCCCTGGCCCTTCCCCAACTCTGCCCCCTCCCGGCCCCTATTGGATCCCTCCCCAAATCCCCTCCCTGGCCCTGCCTCTTCCCCAAGCGCGCTGCATTCCCTCTCCTCCCCCCTCCCTCTCAGGCTTGCCACACAAAACAGCTGTTTCACAGTGCAAGCACTGGCGGGGGGGAGAAGCAGGACACGTCAGCCTGCTCAGGGGAGGAGGTGGAGGCGGAGTAGAGGAGGAGGCGAGCTGGGGCGGGGAGGGCGGGGCGGGGAGCTGCCGGTGGGTGCTCTGCACCCACCAATTTTTCCCCGTGGGTGCTCCAGCCCCGGAGCACCCACGGAGTCGGCGCCTATGGACTAAGCCCTGGTTTACATTACGAGTTTAGGTTGAATTTAGCAGTGTTAGATCAATTTAACCCTGCACCCGTCCACATGAAGAAGCCATTTTTGTTGACTTAAAGAGCTCTTAAAATCGATTTCTGTACTCCTCCCCTACAAGGGGATTAGCGCTGAAATCGACATCACTGGGTCAAATTTGGGGTAGTGTGGACCCAATTCGATGGTATTGGCCTCCAGGAGCTATCCCAGAGTGCTCCATTGTGACCGCTCTGGACAGCACTTTCAACTCAAATGCACTAGTCAGGTACACAGGAAAAGCACTGGAAACTTTTGAATTTCATTTCCTGTTTGGCCAGCGTGGCAAGCTCATCAGCAGAGGTGACCATGCAGAGCTCATCAGCAGAGGTGACCATGCAGTCCCAGAATCGCAAAAGAGCTCCAGCATGGACAGAACGGGAGGTACTGGATCTCATCGCTGTATGGGGAGACGAATCCGTGCTATCAGAACTCCGTTCCAAAGACGAAATGCCAATATATTTGAAAAAACGTCCAAGGGCATGATGGACAGAGGCTATAACAGGGACCCGCAGCAGTGCCGCGTGAAAATTAAGGAGCTCAGGCAAGCCTACCAAAAAACCAAAGAGGCAAACGGCAGCTCCGGGTCAGAGCCCCAGACATGCCGCTTCTATGATGAGCTGCATGCAATTCTAGGGGGTGCCCCTACCATAACCCGACCCCTGTCCAGGGACACCTGCAAGGGGGGAGTCTCACGCAACAGGGATGAGGATTTTGGGTACGAGGAAGAGGAGGAGGATAGCACACAACAGGCAAGCAGAGAAACTGTTCTCCCCGAAAGCCAGGAACTGTTTAGCCAATATCCTCCCAAGGTGGGTTCCCGGACCATGAAGCCAGAGAAGGCACCTCTCGTGAGTGTACCTTTGTAAATATAATACATGGTTTAAAAGCAAGTGTGTTTAATGATTAATTTGCCTGAAAATTTGGGATGCATTCACAGCCAGTAGAGCTACTGGAAAAGTCTGTTAACGTGTCTGGGGATGGAGCAGAAATCTCCAGGGACATTATTAAGGGGACATTCAGAAGTGGCCGTTCCTGCTGGGCTGTTTGCCTGTGTCTGAAAAGAAATCATCCCCGCTTTTAGCCACATGGTTTGGGGGGGGCCGTTCACTCTGAGCTGTTTGTGTTTGGCTGGCAGGGATCTTCCCTGATACTAGTCATGCGGTGGGAGGAGGGGTGAAACAATCATCCCAGAGAATTGGGGGGTGGGGTGGGGTTAGTTGGGTTTGTGCTGCACGTTAACCCGAAAACCGCAGCCCTTCCTTTTAAATGGCCAACCCAATGGGTGCTTGGTATGGGAAAGGAGGGCGCTGCTGTTTGAAACCATTCCCACATGTTATGAAGGTTGAAGAAGCCGAAAGACTGTGGCTTACCATGGCTGCCTGCAAGCCGAATTCTGTTGCCCGGTCCTGCATGTGTGATCTCTCACACCAAACCGTCAGGCCCTCAATATAAGAGGCAAAGTGCAGCCTTGTACGAAAAGCACATGTGCTATGTAATGTTAACAGCTTGGTTCACCATGAAAGAGTCCACCCATTGTTCTCTAAAATGTGTCTTTTTAAATACTACTCTCCCTTTTTTTCCTCCTGCAGCTGCAAATGTTTCAGCACTCCCCCTATCATCTCTGTCCCAGAGGCTAGCTCAGATAAGAAGGCAAAAAACCACACTCATAATGAAATGTTCTCTGGGCTCATGCGGTCCTCCCGCACTGAAAGAGCTCAGCAGAATGCATGGAGGCAAACAATGGCAGAGTCCAGAAAAGCAGAAAATGAACACGAGGAGAGGTTGCAGGAGCAAGAGGAGAGGTGGCGGCAGCGTGATGAGAGGAGGCAGGATGCAATGCTGAGGCTACTGTGGGATCAAACTGATATGCTCCAGTGTCTGGTGGAGCTGCAGGAAAGGCAGCAGGAGCACAGACTGCCACTGAAGCCCCTGTGTAACCGCCCAGCCTCCTCCCCAAGTTCCATAGCCTCCTCACCCAGACGCCCAAGAACGCCGAGGGGAGCGGTGTCCTCCAGGCACCCAACCACTCCACCCCAGAGGACTGCCCAAGCAACAGAAGGCTGGCATTCAATACGTTTTGAAGTGCAGTGTGGCCTTGTGCTTCTCTCCTCCCCCACCCCTCCTGGGCTACCTTGGCAGTTACCTTGGCACAAACCCCCTGTTTGTGTGACGAATTAATAAAGAATGCATGAATTTGAAACAACAACGACTTTATTGCCTCTAAAAGTGGTGATCAAAGAGGGAAGGGCGGTTGGCTTAAACGGAAGTAGAGTGAACCAAGGGGGCGGGTTTTCATCAAGGAGAAACAAACAGAACTTTCACGCCGTAGCCTGGCCAGTCATGAAACTGGTTTTCAAAGCTTCTCTGATGCGTACCACGCCCTCCTGTGCTCTAATCGCCCTGGTGTCTGGCTGCGCGTAACCAGCAGCCAGGTGATTTGCCTCAACCTCCCACCCCGCCATAAACATCTCCCCCTTACTCTCTCAGATATTGTGGAGCACACAGCAAGCAGCAATAACCGTGGGAATATTGGTTTCGCTGAGGTCTGACTGAGTCAGTAAACTGCGCTAGCACGCTTTTAAACGTCCAAAGGCACGTTCTACCACCATTCTGCACTTGCTCAGCCTGTAGCTGATCAGCTCCTGACTATGGTCCAGGGTGCCTGTGTACGGCTTCATGAGCCAGGGCATTAAGGGGTAGGCTGAGTCCCCAAGGATAACTACAGGCATTTAAAAAAAAAAAGGAGTACTTGTGGTGCCACAAGTACTCCTTTTCTTTTTGCGAATACAGACTAACACGGTGCTACTCTGAAACCTGTAGGCATTTCAACATCCCCAACAGTTATTTTCTGGTCTGGGAAGTAAGTCCCTTCCTGCAGCTGTTCAAACGGACCAGAGTTCCTGAAGATGCGAGCATCATGTACCTTTCCCGGCCATCCCACATTGATGTTGTTGAAACGTCCCTTGTGATCCACCAGAGCTTGCAGCATCATTGAAAAGTACCCCTGGCGGTTTACATACTGGCTGCCAAGGTGGGCCGGTCCCAAGATAGGGATCTGCGTTCCGTCTATCGCCCCACCACAGTTAGGGAATCCCATTGCAGCAAAGCCACCCTCTATGACTTGCACATTTCCCTGAGTCACTACTCTTGATAGCAGCAGCTAAGTGATTGTGTTGGCTACTTGGATCACAGGAGCCCCCACAGTAGATTTGCCCACTCCAAATTGATTCCCGACTGACTGGTAGCTGTCTGGCATTGCAAGATTGCACAGGGCTATCGCCACTCGCTTGTGAACTGTGAGGGTTGCTCTCATCTTGGTATTCTTGCGCTTCAGGGCAGGAGAAAGCAAGTCACAAAGTTCCATGAAAATGCCCTTATGCATGCGAAAGTTTCGCAGCCACTGGGAATCGTCCCAGACCTGAAGCACTATGCAGTCCAACCAGTCTGTGCTTGTTTCCCGGGCCCAGAATTGGCATTCCACGGCATGAGCCTGCCCCATTGCTACCAGGATGTCCAAATTGCCAGGGCCCGTACTTTGAGAGAAGTCTGTGTCCATGTCCTTATCACTCTCGTCACCATGCTGCTGTCGCCTCCTCACCTGGTTCTGCACATACTGCAGGATAATGCGTGAGGTGTTTACAATGCTCATAACTGCTGCGGTGATCTGAGTGGGCTTCATGCTTGCTCTGGTATGGCATCTGCAGGAGAACAGAGTTGCAGCAGAAGCAGTGGCTGACGACAGATGCCATAAGAACAGATATTTATAGAGAACGACGAGAGGACCTGCGAGGTGGATTCATGAGAGTAGGAGAGCAAAGTTGCATCGGAAGTGGTGGAGCACGACGGTTAGCACCATGCACATTTCCCGAGGAAGAACACACGTACCCGGGAGCCCATGACAGACAACATGGAGAAATTCGCTATTGAGACAATAGCAGCAGAGCAGAGTTGCAGTGGAAGTGGTGGAGGATGATGGTTAGCACCCCGCACATTTCCCGAGGAAGAACACACGTACCCGGAAGCCCATGACAGACAGCATGGAGAAATTCGCTATTGAGACAATAGCAGCAGAGCAGAGTTGCAGCAGAAGCGGTGGATGATGACCGTTAGCAGTCCTACTACACCGTCTGCTGAAAGCAGTATGGCATCCTCACGGAAAAAAGGCGCGAAACGATTGTCTGCCATTGCTTTCACGGAGGGAGGGGTGACTGACGACATGTACCCAAAACCACCCGCGACAATGTTTTAGCCCCATCAGGCGTTGGGAACTTAACCCAGAATTCCCGCGGAGACTGCGGGAACTGTGGGATAGCTACCCACAGTGCACCACTCCGTAAGTCGATGCTAGCCACGGTAGTGAGAACGCACTCCGCCGACTTAATGCGCTTAGTGTGGACATACGCAATCAACTGTATAAAATCAATTTCTAAAAATTGACTTCTGTAATATTGACCTAATTTCGTAGTGTAGACATACCCTAAGTTGGGAGTTAACCTTCAGACATAGGCAAAGCTGTTCCTCTGGAACCAGGGGCATGATTCTTTGAGGGGCTCAGCACCCTCAGACCTTGCAAAATTCAGTAGAAGTTTTGGGTGCTCTGTGTCTCAGAGGAATGAGCCCAAAATTCTGTTTAGAATTAGGAAGGTTGTTTTGGAAGTTATTTGTGGCTCAAAATTGATCTGATCCCACGTTTCTTACTCAGGCAAAACTCCCACTGACTCAAGTGGGAGATTTGCCAGAGGAAGAACCAAGATCAAGTCCATAAAATGCAAGACTTTTAAATTACACCTTAAAAAAGAGAAAAAAGAAGAAAGATTTAGATGATGGGGGTGGGGGAATTGTTCTTATATATGTGAAGAGTTTACAGTACCTTGCAACTTTTCTTTCATGGATTTTGCTACAGCATGGAAATGTTAATCTTCACTCTAAGCCTTGTGTAAGACTTTTGCAATTAAGTTGCAGATGCAAAAGGGAAAAATCTGTTGTGTAGATTTTTTTGCTAGTTAGATTGAAATGACAAAGGTCTCAGAAATAAAACTAATAAAACAGTATTAAGTATTTATTAGTTAAAAGAGGCAAAGGACATTTCAATACTTGTCTTCCAGCAGAGAGAAGGATGTAGGATCTATATGCCTAGTAGCATCTTGACCCATTTATAATAAATACTTCCCTCCATAGAATCTGCTTCTGGCAAATGTGAATGATTTCCATTAATTTTGTATTAGTGGTGAGAAGGTAAAATGAATGCCATCTGTTTTGTGGTTAGTTAGTATATTGGTTTTTAAAATAACCATTATACTGATATGCAGTTATGAATAAGTGAAGATTCAAATAAATAAAAAGAGTAATGTTCTGTTTTGTAATGCTCTCTGTGCTGGAAGTAACTGTCTCACTGAATCACTCATTATATGTGGACACATTGTAGTGAATTAGCTCCTGTGTGTGTAAATGGTAATCACAGGAATATCGAAATAAATTCTGTTCTAGCTGAATAAGCCCATCAAGACTTCTTGAAAACCATGTGAAGAGGAAAAGGCTTTTTTACTGTGTCAGACCATGCTGGGATGGCTGCTAGGATGCAAGTCTGCTCGGATTTTTTTTCTTAGAGAAAGTTGCATATGCTTGTCTCAAAGATTAAACCATGCATGTCTAAGTACACTCGGCCGGTACAGTGAAACTGCAAATGGCTTGTAATTTACAATTAACTTTTCAACACACGTAAAATACTTTTCAACACACGTAATTAGACTGTGCAGTTTATTGCCACAACATGTCATTGAGGCAAAGAACTTAGCAAGTCTCAAAGATGGCTTGGACAGTGGTGGTCTGTATACCCCACAGGCAAGGGTAGAGTTAATGTGGATTTGAGAGGCTAATGATGCGGCCTGGGTGCACTTGGACGGTGGGCCAGGCTTAATTAAAGGTGAAGCCCCAGCTGGGTAAGGAGCTGGGTGGTGACTATAAAGAAGGAAAGTTTAGAGCACAGGGGGTTGCAGGGAGGAGAGGAACATAATAGAATGGAATGGAACTCTACAGTCACTCTCTAGGATTGGAGAGCTGACAGATGGGAAAGATCAAGCTCAGTGGTTATCCATTGGCCTGCTAAACTCAGGGTTGTGAGTTCAATCCTTGAGGGGGCCATTTAGGGATCGGGGCAAAAATTGGGGATTGGTTCTGCTTTGAGCAGGGGGTTGGACTAGAGGAGCTCCTGAGGTCCCTTCCAACCCTGATATTCTATGATTCTATTATATGTATTGTGTATACATTTCTGTATAAAGACAGATAGCTAGATGTCAATATATTGTGGCAAATTGCCGGTACGATTATGATGGGTCCCACGCTTCCTCTTCTTGAGGAGGGGGGGTTCAGGGCACAGTTTCCTGCCCTTGAACTAGGGTATTTACTGTCCCACTAGTAACCCAGAGAAGGGTAGTGGAGAGAGAGGGAGCCGGGCCTACCCTCTACTCCGGGACCCAGCCCAGGGGCCCTAGGGATAGTGGTAAACCACTTGAACTAGTGCTTCCTTCCCCTGGGCTACTTCCCTCTCCTGCTCTTCAGCTTGTGGGGCTTCCTGCCCGCTCTCTCTCTGCACAAGCTGGGTGTTTCTTTACCTAGGTTCTTGGTCTTCTAGCCAGCCACGGCACTTCTCCAAACTCTCCTCTACTTCAACTCCTCCAAACTGCACTCTGCTCCAACTCCAAACCACTCTGCTCCAACTTCTTCCCCTGGCTGATTGAAGCAGGGGTTTTTTATCAGGTGACTAGCTTCAGGTGCTCCAATTGGCTTCAGGTGCTTTTAATTCATCAATAGAAACCTTTCTTCCCTCTACAGGGAATAAGGCTTCTCCTCATCCTGGGACTTACATTTCTCTCCTATATCACTCTCCTGCTGCCTTTTGGCCATGCTGTATCACAATATGTTGAAGGAATATGATAAAATGCACAGCCACAAGGTAATATGTATTTCTTATGCCTCATGACCACCGCAATGGCACCCATTTCCACTGGGATGACTTTTAATATTCCAGATCTCTGAGCAACTTTAAACATCTTCTACTTTTTATTAATAAAAAAAATCTGCTATAGAAATTTTTCCTCCCCTTTTGCTCCCTTTCCTCCATCCTCAGCCCAGTTATACAACTCTGAGATCCAGAATGGGGAATATGTAGATCTGAGCAGTGACTACTGTATGGACTGATATGTTGTGAACCATCTAGGCTAGACACTGGCACATCTCATATCTATAAAGAAACTGCCATACCAGATCACATCAATGTTCCCTTTAGTTCAATATCCTGCCTCTGACTGACCAGGAATAAGCTGCGTCAGAGGAAGGTGCAAGAAACAATGTGATGGAATAGCCTGCCTACAGGGGAAGCGTCTTCATCCAGTTTTCATGAGCTAGTGGTTGGCTAATACCATTGGAAAGAGACGTGTCCCACCTCTTCAATAGGACACAGAGTCTCTAGCTCAGGAAGGTCTACAGATAGCAGATATAAAATCATGACATTATGTATGAAAAAGCTATTGTGGATAACTTTTAGAGGCTTGTAAAATTTTTATCAGTGATTCTTCTCTCCCTCTGAGGCCATCGCATTTGGCCAAGCCCAAATGAAATCAGTGGAAAGACACTCATTAACTGCAGTGGATTTTGGATCAGACCCTTGGTCCTATGATAACTGAACCATCTGGCTTTAGCGGCAGAAGGATGCAAAATAAAAAAGGACTAATACATCTTTTTAAAATTATTTAAGTTTAAAACATTTCTGAAGTAGTTTAGCAAAATACATGGCATATACAGAGTAATAGTTTTATTAGCAGTCATTTGTGATAACCTAACTATGCATGAGTAATGTTGCAATCCCAATTTCATACCAAAAAACCTTCATATCACAATACACCATCATGTATTTTTGTTACAGGCCACATATTTTGAGACAATATTTATCATGTATTGTAGAGCCATATGACAAATTGTATCTATAATGCATCTTTGGTTACCTAAAACATACTAAACCTCTAGAGGAGCTTCAAAGACTTGCCATTAAAACACGAAAGAGAACAACCCCTTCCCTCCAAAAAACACTCCTGTTAGAAAAGTTTACTTCTCTCCTCACAAATGTAGAATTCTCTTACAGATACAGTCACAAAAAAACAAAAAAACACTCCATTTAATGTTAGTTAAAGTTACTCTCATCAATAAACTAAACCATAAAATATTAGGAAATACTGTGTTAAGGATTAGAAAGTTCCAAAGTCAAGCATTCAAGTTAAAAATTCCATCCTGAACCCCAAGCTACCAGTAAAATTCATAATATGAAAATGCTGGAGGGCGCAAGAGATAATCTGATTATACAAACATGACAAGTGCCGATGAATATGAAATTGAAGTGCTGAGTTAATAAGTTTTTCAATTAACTTCTTCCTTTTTTTTGCATTTAAAGCTGTTGCTTTTATTATAAGTGGATTGCACTGCTTTATCAAGACAGCTGTGAAGCAAGTAGGCTCCAAAACCTATATTACTTAGTAGAGATCAACAGAGCTTCACTTACAATGTTTTGTGTTGGGGAGAAAAATAAATGGGGGGCAAACACTTCAATGGGCTGTTTGATACAGAGGAGTGAAAAGAGGGATTTTGTGGTACACAGCAGATGTACAAAGAAGCATGTAGATGTGGGATTGTCGAATGCATCCTGTATGTACAGCTATTCATGTGGACATATAGACACCAAACTATGAAACTCATTAGTTCCTCACTGTATAATGGGACTACAGGGCCAAGTTGTCAGACCCCAGAGGTACAGACTTGTATTCAACAGGTTTAAGACTCTTTTCAACAGGATCGTGTTCCTTCACCAAAGCTGTTGTGAGTACTTTTATTACAAGGATTTAGCAACAGCCTAAGATGCCACTTGTCTCTTCTGTACAAAGTATTTGAATTCATCTCAACCATGAAAGGACTTCACATGGAACTACATCCACTAACAACCGATGGTATCAATATTTTTCCTCATGCAATTTTGAGAAGACTTGGTCTCCATGTTTATGCTTGGGATGCCGTAGGGCTTCATTCCCACAGTTAAAGAAGAAAGCCTGAGACATCTTAGATTTAGCATCTCTCAGCATCACATGCTTACTAGGGCCCATTAGGATGAATATTTATCTGTGAGGCTGTCAGCATTGTTCTGATATGTTGACAATAAGCATTATCACCAGCCCCAATGTTCAAAAATCATGAGACTGACTTAAAAATCGTGATTTTTTTAAAAAAATCAATAAATGTTGGTGTTACCAAGTCTCAAGTTACTCCACTCACTGCTAGGCTGGCACCTCCTCCAGGCCACTCTGGGGATTAGCTCATGAGATCGACAAACCCTTCCTGTGGTTGCACACTGTCACTCCATCTCTCTCTCTTTCTCTGGTCTGCAGCCCCTTTCTTGCTCCAGGAACCACAGCATTCTCTTTGTGGTGTTCCCCCCCTTCCAGGGTATAGTCCTTTAAAATCTCTGTTGCTCCCACAGTGACACAGGCAGTCATTCACTTCACTGCCCCACCAGTGCCACTTTCTCAGTGGTGGGTAGGGGAACCAGGGCCTGCCCTTTACTCCAGGTTCCAGTCCAGGGACCCTAAAACATATAGCCATGGTCTGTTCAGTCCCCAACCATGTTGCTTACTCCCTGGGCTCCTTCCTTTCTCTGGGGTTTGCTGGCCTTTCTACTCCCTCCTTCCAATGAGCAACCATAGGTTACTTGTTGCTATAGTACCCAAACACAGCTCTCTTCTTCCAGGGAGTGACTGCAGACTACCTCCCTAATTTTATAGAAGCCCTGCCTTTTCCTGCTTCCCCTAATAAAGACTTTCCTCTCAGCCTTCAGCCTAATAGATTAATTGGCCCATCTGGCATCCATTAACCCTTTCAGGGTGAATGTGGGGTGGAAACCCCGTCACAGTTGGATTCTTGGCTCCTTGGTTTCTGAGCTTTAGGGTGCAACCATGAGTATTAGAAACATACTTTTAAAATAGCTGCTGTTCTTAGCTGCTGCAATCTACGAATACTAAGAGCTGAAGCTTTAAGAAAAAACCCAAGTATTGCAAGACTTGCAATAAAATCATGAGTTAGCAATGCCGCATAAGCAATTAAGCGAAGCCTACTCCAGTGACTCACATGGGGGTCATACTCAAATGGGAGTTGTTCTATAGCTAGTAAAAGCTAGTGTAAGATTATTATTTTTTTGTAGAAACTCTTAGCACATTGTACTGCTCTTTCTTTTAGTCTATTCTTTTGTAGCTGGTAGGAACCAGAAGAAATATGGCTTAAATTATACAATATCCCAAAAGCTTGGAATTCATAACTGGCAAACTAGTCCATTTCAGTGTCTCTTTCTTCTAAATTGAGAAACCATGCCTTGTAATGTTTCTGTGATCTGTTACATCTTTTCTGATAATCTGTGACAGTTCTATTGTCATCCCACTGTTCCTGAAGGATGAAATATTGGAAAAGATAAATGAGGGACATCAGGACCTCACAAAATTCTGGGAGTGAGCCTGAATGTGATTGTGATGAACTAGCATTGGGCAGGACCTAAAGTGCCAGGTGAAAACATGCGAGTCCATGACACAACTCAACAAACCTCTCATACCCACAGCATTCCTTAAGAGGCCTTGGAAAAGAATAGCACAAGATGTGTGTGAAGAAAAGGGACATATTTATCTAATAGCCACTGGTTATTTTTCTAGACTTCAAGAAATTCTACACACTAGACTTCACAGGACTGCACAGAAGCCACAGGCTGCATATGGGATCCCTGATAGGTACCTGTTTATTAACAGTACAGGTGACTTGTGGTCTGTACAGATGGCCCAGGTGTCTTTTTGTTCCCCAGAATCCCCATGGGCTCAGGTACAGAATCCAGGTCCCCTTTTTTCCCCATTATGACTTTTGGATAAAAGTCTATAGTTACCAGAATAACAACGTTTAAGTTTATATGATTAGCAAGATGCTTCCTTGATCTTTTTCCAATATAGTCACCTGAGGGAAATTTATTATTTGGTCTGAAGGAGAGTTTCATAAATCTTATCCATTTCATAAATTTCAGCTTGACATTTCACAGACCTGTTTGTAGGACATGGTTCAAAATTCCACCTCTTTATTTGTTTATATAGCATGCAGACATAAAATAAGACCAGTCCATTTCCCAAAGAACTTCTAATCTAAGCACCTTATCTAAATCCTACTGTAGTCA
The DNA here is from genome assembly GCF_965140235.1 of Caretta caretta. Classification (NCBI taxonomy): domain Eukaryota; kingdom Metazoa; phylum Chordata; order Testudines; family Cheloniidae; genus Caretta; species Caretta caretta. The sequence goes on along the minus strand of NC_134209.1, from coordinate 38,899,464 downwards.
ATGGGAGTTAGATCAGGCCCCAAAGGGACAATATAAAAACAAAGAAGTGGTGGAATGAATCAACCATCACTATTTTATACTATTTACTCCTTCTAATCTTGTTATATTCACTCTGACTAGTTACCTGATTATTGTAATTTAGCACTTGTCTTGCTGTCTCCATGCACTTTATCCTTACATTTCTTTCTCTTTTCTCCATATTCAAGAAATAAAACAAACAGAAAATTAAGCCTGATTGTCATGCAGCTTATGTGAAAACTTGCTATGAAATACTGTGACACTCTGTACCTAGGAGGAACACCCTGTGCCCCCACGTTCATCCTTATAATATGATTTTGTGGTATCCAAAGCAAAGCTTGTCATGTTGAGTGTCTTTGGAAGGCTCATGATGCACTGACCATTGTTGTTGTAGTAAATTTATAGGTTGTAATTTCATGTATATAGTTATGAGGTTGAAAATGTGTCCTCATGGCTTAAAACAAGTCCAGGCAAAACTCTCCAGGAGCAGAGGGGCAGTTTGCACTTCATCAGGGCATGTATGGGACAAACCCAGCCCAGCCTCACAGGAACAAACACTGGCCTAGGCTGCAACAAAGGATCTGTTAGACTCTTGAGTGAGTCACCCCCTTCCCTGGGTCAGTTTGGGACTACAATGAGGTAATACTCACCTGGCTCTGAAGGGGGTGCAAAGCCAAGAGGGAAGAAAGAACAAGATAAAAGGGAGAGACTTTGCCATGCTCTCTCCCTTCCACCTTCATCTCCAGACACCACCACCATGTGACTGAAGTGCTGATCAAAGGGGAGAGCCTGGCTGAAGGGCAACCAGCCAGCCTGTGGTGAGAAGCATCTAAGTTTGTAAGGGCACTGAAAGTGTTAAGATCAGCTTAGTATCCGTTTTGCTTTTATTTCATTTGACCAAATGTGACTTCTTGTGCTTTGACTTATAATTACTTAAAATCTATCTTTTGTAAGTAATAATTTTTTTGTTTATTCTACCTGAAGCAGTGCATTTGGTTTGAAGGGTGTCAGAGACTCTCCTTGGGATAACAAGCCTGGTACATATCAATTTCTTTGTTAAATTGACAAACTCATATAAGCTTGCAGCATCCAGTGGGCATAACTGGACACTGCAAGATGAAGGTTCCTAGGATTGTGTCTGGGACCAGAGATATTGGCTTGTGTCATTCAGTTGCACAATCCGAGCATCACCTGGCCAAAAATGCTCACTTACGTAGCAAGGGGGTGGTCTGGAAAAGGGAGGAGTGGCAACAGCTACTGACTGGTGGAGGAAGAGACCCTCTGTGATAAGGTAGGACCAAGTAAACCTAGACTCTGAAGGGGGGGGGCAAAGCCAAGAGGGAAGAAAGAACATAGACCATTCCTGGCAGGTGTTTGTCCAACCTGTTCTTATAAACCTCCAATGATGCTGATTCCACAACCTCCCTTGGAAGCCTATTCCAGAGCTCAACTACCCCTACAGTTAGAAAGTTTTTCCTAATATCTAACCTAAATCTTCCTTGCTGCAGATTCAGCCTGTTAGTTCTTGTTCTACCTTCAGTGGACATGGAGAACAATTCATCACCATCCTCTTTATAACCGTCCTTATAATTTTTGAAGACTGTTATCATGTCCCCCCCAAAGGCTGGTCTACACTACCCACTGGATCTGTGGGTCTAGTGGGGGTTGATTTATCTCGTCTAGTATAGACGCAATAAATCGACCGCTGAGCAGTCTCCACCAGAATGAGGAGCACAAGCGGAGTCGACGGGAGAACATTAGCTGTTGACTTACCCCAGTGAAGACACCGCGGTAAGTAGATCTAAGTACGTCAACTTCAGCTACGCTATTCACGTATCTGAAGTTGCATATCTTAGATCGACCCAGCGCAGTAGTGTAGACAAGCCCTCAGTCTTATTTTCTCAAGACTAAACATGTTCAGTGTTTTCAACATTTCCTCACAGGTTTTTTAAACCTTCTAGACATTTTTATTGCTCTCCAGTTTGTCCACATCTTTCCTAAAGTTTAGCATCCAGAACTAGACACAGTATTCCAGTTGAGGCCTTACCGATGCCAAGCAGAGCAGGACAATCACCTCCCGTGTCTTACACACAAAGTTCCTGTTGATACATGCAGAATGATATTAGACTTTTTCACAACTGTATCACGTTGTTGACTCATATTCAATTTGTGATCCATGACCTCCACATTCCTTCCAGCAGTACTACCCCCAGACAGTTATTCCTCATTTTTTAGTTTTGCATTTGATTTTCCTTCCTAAGTGAGCTACTTTGCCCTTATCTTTATTGAATTTCATCTTGCTAATTTTAGACTGATTCTCAAATTCATCAAGGTCATTTTAAATTCTAATCCTGTCCTCTAAGGTGCTTGCAACCCCGCCCAGCTTGGTGTCATCCACAAATTTTATAAGCATATTCTTCCCTCCATTATCCAAGTCATTAATTAAAATATTGAATAGTACTGGACCCAGCACTCACCCTGGCGAGACCCCACTATATATGCCCTCCCAATTTGACACTGAACCATTGATAACTACCTGTTGCAGTAACCATTTGTGCACTTACGTGACAGTGATTTCATCTAGACTGTATCTTCCTAGTTTGCTTATGAGAATGTCATGTATCAAAAGCCTTACTAAAATCAAGATACATCATTGCTACTGCTTGTCCCCTATCCATTTGGCTAGTAACCTTGACAAATTAAATTGGTTGGACATGATTTGCTCTTGACAAATCCTTACTGGATATCCCTTATACCCCAATTATCATCTAGGTGCTTACAATTAGATTGTTTAATAACTTATTCCTGTATCTTTCCAGGTATCGAATTTAGGCTGACTGGTCTATAATTCCCCCTTTCATTCCCCTTTTTAAAGATAGGTACAATATTTGCCCTTCTCCAGTCCTCTGGAATCTCACCCGGCCTCTATGAGTTCCTGAAGATAATTGCTAATGGTTCTGAGGGTATGTCTACACTACGAAATTAGGTCGAATTTATAGAAGTCGGTTTTTTAGAAATCGTTTTTATATATTCAATTGTGTGTCCCCACAGAAAATGCTCTAAGTGCATTAAGTGCATTAATTCGGCGGAGTGCTTCCACTGTACGGAGGCAAGCATCAGCTTCCGGAGTGTTGCACTGTGGGTAGCTATCCCACAGTTCCCGCAGTCTCCACTGCCCATTGGAATTCTGGGTTGAGATCCCAGTGCCTGATTGGGTAAAAAACATTGTCGCAGGTGGTTCTGGGTACATATAATCAGGCCCTCCCTTCCTCCCTCCCGCTGTGAAAGCAATGGCAGACAATCGTTTCGCACCTTTTTTCCTGAGTTACCTGTGCAGATGCCATACTATGGCAAGCATGGAGCCCACTCAGCTCACGGTCACCGTATGTCTCCTGGGTGCTGGCAGACGCAGTACTGCATTGCTACAAAGCAGCAGCATCCCATACCTTGTGGCAGCAGACGGTGCAATAGGACTGGTAGCCATCATCGTCATGTCCAAGGTGCTCCTGGTCGCCTCTGTGAGGTCGATCAGGAGCGCCTGGGCAGACATGGGCGCAGGGACTAAATTTGGAGTGACTCGACCAGGTCAATCTCTTTAGTCCTGCAGTCAGTCCTATTGAACCATCTTATGGTGAGCAGGCAGGTTATTCAGATTGCTAGCAGTCCTATTGCACCATCTTATGCCGGGCAGGCAAGAGATGAGGATGGCTAGCAGTCCTAGTGCACCATCTTCTGCCGAGCAGCCATTAGATGTGGATGGCTTGCAGTCCTGCACCGTCTGCTGCCAGCCAAAGATGTAAAAGATAGATGGAGTGGATCAAAACAAGAAATAGACTAGATTTGTTTTGTACTCATTTGCTTTCCCCCCTCCCCACCTCCCCCCGGTCTAGGGGACTCATTCCTCTGGGTCACACTGCAGTCACTCACAGAGAAGGTGCAGTGAGGTAAATCTAGCCATGTATCAATCAGAGGCCAGACAAACCTGCTTGTTCCAATAAGAACAATTACTTAGGTGCACCATTTCTTATTGGAACCCTCCGTGAAGTCCTGCCTGAAATACTCCTTGATGTAAAGCCACCCCCTTTGTTGATTTTAATTCCCTGTAAGCCAACCCTGTAAGCCATGTCGTCAGTCGCCCCTCCCTCCGCCAGAGCAACTGCAGACAATCGTTCCGCGCCTTTTTTCTGTGCGGACGCCATACCATGGCAAGCATGGAGCCCGCTCAGCTCACTTTGGCAATTAGGAGCACATTAAACACCACACACATTATCCAGCAGTATATGCAGCACCAGAACCTGGCAAAGCGATACTGAAAGAGTAGGCGACGTCAGCGTGGTGACATGAGTGATGAAGACATGGACACAGACTTCTCTGAAAGCATGGGCCCTGCCAATGCAGGCAACATGGCGTTAATGGGGCAGGTTCATGTGGTGGAACCGATTCTGGGCTCAGGAAACAAGCACAGATTGGTGGGACCGCACAGTGTTGCAGGTCTGGGATGATTCCCAGCGGCTGCAAAACTTTTGCACGCGTAAGGGCACTTTCATGGAACTTTGTGACTTGCTTTCCCCTGCCCTGAAGCACATGAATACCAAGATGAGAGCAGCCCTCACAGTTGAGAAGCGAGTGGCAATAGCCCTGTGGAAGCTTGCAATGCCAGACAGCTACTGGTCAGTTGGGAATCAATTTGGAGTGGGCAAATCTACTGTGGGGGCTGCTGTGATGCAAGTAGCCCACGTAGTCAAAGATCTGCTGATATCAAGGGTAGTGACCCTGGGAAATGTGCAGGTCATAGTGGATGGCTTTGCTGCAATGGGATTCCCTAACTGTGGTGGGGCCATAGACGGAACCCATATCCCTATCTTGGCACCGGAGCACCAAGCCGGTGAGTACATAAACAGCAAGGGGTACTTTTCAATAGTGCTGCAAGCTCTGGTGGATCACAAGGGACGTTTCACCAACATCAACGTGGGATGGCCGGGAAAGGTACATGACGCTCGCATCTTCAGGAACTCTGGTCTGTGTCAAAAGCTATAGGAAGGGACTTTATTCCCAGACCAGAAAATAACCTTTGGGATGTTGAAATGCCTATAGTTATCCTTGGGGACCCAGCCTACCCCTTAATGCCATGGCTCATGAAGCCATAGACAGGCAGCCTGGACAGTAGTCAGGAGCTGATCAGCTATAGGCTGAGCAAGTGCAGAATGGTGGTGGAATGTGCATTTGGACATTTAAAAGCGCGCTGGCGCAGTTTACTGACTCGCTTAGAGCTCAGCAAAACCAATATTCCCACTGTTATTACTGCTTGCTGTGCGCTCCACAATATCTGTGAGAGTAAGGGGGAGATGTTTACAGCGGGGTGGGAGGTTGAGGCAAATCGCCTGACTGCTGGTTACGCGCAGCCAGACCCCAGGGTGGTTAGAAGAGCACAGGAGGGCACGGTGCGCATCAGAGAAGCTTTGAAAACCAGTTTCATGACTGGCCAGGCTACGGTCTGAAAGTTCTGTTTGTTTCTTCTTGATGAAACCCCCCACCCCCCTTGGTTCACTCTACTTCCCTGTAAGCTAACCGCCCTCCCCTCCTTCCTTCGATCATCGCTTGCAGAGGCAATAAAGTCATTGCTGCTTCACATTCATGCATTCTTTATTCATTCATCACACAAATAGGGGGATGACTACCAAGGTAGCCCAGGAAGGGTGGTGGAGGAGGGAAGGACAATGCCACACAGCACTTTAAAATTTTACAACTTTAAAACTTATTGAATGCCAGCCTTCTGTTTTTTGGGCAATCCTCTGAGGTGGAGTGGCTGGGTGGCCGGAGGCCCCCCCACCGCATTCTTGGGCATCTGGGTGTGGAGGCTATGGAACTTGGGGAGGCGGGCGGTTGGATACACAGGAGCTGTAGTGGCAGTCTGTGCTCCTGCTGCCTTTCCTGCAGCTCAGCCATACGCTGGAGCATATTGTTTTGATCATCCAGCAGCCTCAGCATTGAATCCTGCCTCCTCTCATCACGCTGCCACCACATTTGAGCTTCAGCCCTGTCTTCAGCCCGCCACTTACTCTCTTCAGCCCACCACTTGCACTCTTCAGCCCGCCACCTCTCCTCCCGGTCATTTTGTGATTTCCTGCACTCTGACATTGTCTGCCTCCACACATTTGTCTGTGCTCTGTCAGTGTGGGCGGACAGCATGAACTCAGAGAACATTTCATCACGAGTGCATTTTTTTCTCTTTCTAATCTTCACTAGCCTCTGGGAAAGAGAAGATCCTGTGATCATTGAAACACATGCAGCTGGTGGAGAAAAAAAAAGGGACAGTGATATTTAAAAAGACACATTTTATAGAACAATGGGTACACTCTTTCACGGTAAACCTTGCTGTTAACATTACATACATAGCACATGTGCTTTCGTTCCAAGGTTGCATTTTGCCTCCCCCCACCGCGTGGCTAACCCCTCCCCCCTCCCCATGGCTAACAGCGGGGAACATTTCTGTTCAGCCACAGGCAAACAGCCCATCAGGAACGGGCACCTCTGAGTGTCCCTTGAAGAAAAGCACCCTATTTCAACCAGGTGACCATGAATGATGTCATCTCCTAAGGATAACACAGAGAGATAAAGAACAGATGTTGTTTGAACGCCAGCAAACATACGCTGCAATGCTTTGTTGTACAATGATTCCCGAGTACGTGCTACTGGCCTGGTGTGGTAAAGTGTCCTACCATGGAGGACGCAATAAGGCTGCCCTCCCCAGAAACCTTTGCAAAGGCTTTGGGAGTACATCCAGGAGAGCCATGAATGCCAAGGCAAATTAATCATTACACATGCTTGCTTTTAAACCATGTATAGCATTTTAAAAGGTACATTCACCAGAGGTCCCTTCTCCGCCTGCCGTGTCCAGGAGGCAGCCTTGAGTGTGTTCGGGGGATACTGGCTCTAGGTCCAGGGTGAGAAACAGTTCCTGGCTGTCGGGAAAACCGGTTTCTCCGCTTGCTTGCTGTGAGCTATCTACAACCTCATCATCTTCCTCATCCCCAAAACCTGCTTCCGTGTTGCCTCCATCTCCATTGAAGGAGTCAAACAACACGGCTGGGGTAGTGGTGGCTGAACCCCCTAAAATGGCATGCAGCTCATCATAGAAGCGGCATGTTTGGGGCTCTGACCCGGAGTGGCCGTTCGCCTCTCTGGTTTTCTGGTAGGCTTGCCTCAGCTCCTTAAGTTCCACGCGGCACTGCTTTGGGTCCCTGTTATGGCCTCTGTCCTTCATGCCCTGGAAAATTTTGACAAATGTTTTCGCATTTCGAAAACTGGAACGGAGTTCTGATAGCACAGATTCCTCTCCCTATACAGCGATCAGATCCCGTACCTCCTGTTCAGTCCATGCTGGAGCTCTTTTGTGATTCTGGGACTCCATCATGCTCACCTCTGCTGATGAGCTCTGCATGGTCACCTGTAGCTTGCCACGCTGGCCAAACAGGAAATTGAAATTCAAAAGTTCGCGGGCCTTTTCCTGTCTACCTGGCCAGTGCATCTGAGTTGAGAGTGCTGTCCAGAGCGGTCACAGTGGAGCACTCTGGGATAGCTCCCGGAGGCCAATACCGTCTAATTGTGTCCACAGTACCCCAAATTCGACCCGGCAAGGCCGATTTAAATGCTAATCCACTTGTCAGGGATGGAGTAAGGAAATCGATTTTAAGAGCCCTTTAAGTCGAAAAAAAGGGCTTCATCGTGTGGACTGGTGCAGGTTTACATCGATTTAACGCTGCTAAATTCGACCTAAACTCCTAGGGTAAACCAGGGCTGAGATTGCTTCAGCTAATTAATTAAATACCCTAGGATAAATATCATCAGGCCATGCTGACTTGACTACATCTAACTTATCTAAATATTTTTAACCTGCTCCGTCCTTGTTTTGACTTGTGTTCCTTCCCCTTGTTGTTAATATTGTGTTGAGTATCTGGTCACCATTAATCTTTTAAGTGAAGCCTGAAGCAAAATAGGCATTAAATACCTCAGCTTTCTTGATGTAATCCATTATTTGTTCTCCTTCCCCAGTAAGTAGATGACTTACATTTTCTTTCATCTTTGCCTTGCTCCTAACATATTTAAAGAACCTCTGCCTATTACCTTTTATGTCCCTTGCTAGATGTGACCCATTTTGTGCCTTAGCCCTGCATGCTTGTGCTATTTTTTTGTACTCTTCCTTAGAAATTCATCCATGTTTCCACTTGTGTAGGATTTCTTTTTGATTTTCAGATCATTAAGGGAGCTTTGATGGACCAATATTGGCCTCCTACTATTCTTCCTATCTTTTCTTTGCATTGGGATGGCTTGCAGTTATCTATCTGAGAAACTACTTTTTCCCTTGGGTTTTCTTCCCATGGGACCTTATCTACCAGTTCTCTGAGTTAGTTAAAATCTGTTTTTTTGAAATCCAATGTCCTTACTCTGCTGCTCTCACTTCTTCCTTTTCTTAGAATTAAGAAATTGCCTTTGATCTTAGGTTTGCTACCAATTCCTCCCTGTTGGTCAGAATCAAGCCTAAAATGGCTGTCCACCTGTTACTTCTATCTTGTGAAACAAAAAGTTGTCCCCAATACGTTCCAAGAACGTATTGGAAATTTTGTGTTTTGCCATATTATTTTTCCAACAGATATCTGGGTAGTTAAAGTCCCTCATCACTAGTTGGTCTTGGGGGGGGGGGTTAAATATATTTCTGTTATTTGTTCTAGAAATGCCTCATCCACCTCCTCTTCTTGATTCGGTGGTCTATAGTAAACCCTTACCATAATGTCACCCCTAGTTTTTACTCCTTCTGTCTTTACTCAGAGATTTTCAACTCATCTGCCTCTTACCTCCTTCTGGACCTTAGAACAAGTGTATATTTTCTTGATGTGTAATGTAATATCTCCTCCCCTTTTATACTGCCTAATATGTAGATAGATAAATATACATACACACACTCACACACAAACACACTGTGCACATAACAGCCATTAATGTGCTGTATACTCTGCTGTATATATGTATTGGCTAACAAAGAGATCAGATCCACTGCAAGCAAGATCTATGAAGTACTTTTACAGGAACATGGTACTACTTGGTCCTCCTCCATGCTGAAAATGCAGCTCTCACACAGTTTAGAATCCTACCGTACCAACATAGCAGCTCAGGATTTGGGAGCTCAATCCTGCTGTTCTTATACCTGCAAATAATCGCAGTGATTTGGCTCTTTTCCCCTATGCAGCAAATAAGAGCAAAGGAGACACTACTACTTTGTCTAGAAGAGCAAAGACGAGTTAATTTCTTCTTTCATTCATCTGGAATACTGAATACATTTATTTAATTGGACCTATTACATCATGTGTGAGTTATCTGGAAACAAATTTAGCTCTAATATAAATAGAGACAACTTCATTGACTTCAGTGGAGATGCACCCTCTTAAACCAGGACTGAATTTGGCCCAGTGTATCAAATTAAGGTCATGGGACATGTATGAAAAGAAAGCCCAGACCACTAGCTACAGTGCAATATACTCTCTCTCTCTCTCTCTCTCTCTCTCTCTCTGCTATTATTTTCCGTATTTGTTAAGTGGTTTAAATGGTTTCAGTTCTGTCAGATTATGCAATCAGATATAATTTACAAGAATTCTACTTAATATCAAAATAGTATCTGAGCTATGAAAAACTCAGGATTGTAGCCTGCTCTTTTGGTCTATGATTCATTTTCAAGTGTGCAAAATAATTCCCTTGTATATTATGATATATAATTGAGATATACAATTTTGAAACATTATAAACATTTTATAATATACTGTCAATGAGATTTTTGTTCACAGGAAACCCAGCAAGGTGTCATAGATTTTGGACTGAACTGTGACAATCTGTCAGCTCACAAACTGCTTGGAAACCAATGCAATACCTAGGTACAGTGTGATGGATGTGTATGGATGTTTTTCCTCAGTTTTGAGTGTCCTTTCTTTTCTAGTTCATTTACCTGCCACTTTTCCTTTCCTTAAAATGAAGAAGGGAATATTGGGATCTGCAATTCCCTACTGGATGCCCTAGCTACACACTCATATAGAGCCTGGCCCAAAGATCAATAAAATCAATGAAAAGATTCCCATCGATTTCAATGGCCTTTGTATCAAACCCACAGCTCTGTCAATGAGATTTACATTTTCATATCAACAAACTCATTCATGTTTAGCCTAAAATAAATTTGGAAGAAAGACGTCCACGCATTTAGCTTTTAGAAAGCTTAAGAAGACAATGTATGAACTCTGAAAAGCTGTAAGTCAACTGTGGTTGACAATCACCCCAAGATCTTTATATTCAATTGAAGAGTTGACATTTTTAGTAAACTTTCAAATCTGCTCTTCTTTCTAACAGAAAGAATTATTCTTATGAAGAATTGTATCTAATTCATATTGTTTGAGAGAGAGAATGCTATCAAATCCAACTCAACCAGAAACAGTATTTTCATTTTACTGCACTTGTGACCTAAATCAAATTCAAACTGAGTCTCCAGGTATACTGAGCATGTTTTCCTTAATAATCTAATATAAAACTAATTCTCAGTGGAGATTAGAAAAGCTGTATAAAAGTTATACTGAAGAAAGCTCTCTTCCTATCTGGATTATGTAAAAGCTTTTTTAAAGGAAACACTGTGTGGCCATTGCTATTCACTCAGAGGGGAGAAGTGGTAGAAAGGAGACAGAGGGGAAAAAGCCACATCAAAAGTACCAGTAACAGCAGGAAAACGGAGATAGTTTTGAAACTGCTTGCATGCATTCATTTATTTTTCTAATTACTTTGATCTTTTCAAGAGTCCATGTTGTGCACGGAAAAGCTTGAAGACAGCACATAATCTATTGCATGTATTTTGCAGCTGTAATACATAAATATATTTGGGCACTAGGAAGAGAATAGCAAGAAATGATGAGTTTTAAAGGTTTATATTCAAACTTTGGATTTTGCAGTCTATGGTGCTTCACAAAGAATATAGTTCCAGACTCTGAGCTGTTTTGTGGAGTTGGGCTGTTTGGGAAAGGGGTGTAAAAGATAGGCAGACCCAGCAGCGCTTGCTCAGCCCCAGACCTCAGTGACATCAGAGCCTATGCCCTGTAACTGACCAATAGACTCTCTGGCTTCTTGCAACTTACCTCTACTTGCTGGACAGTGGCAGCAGAGAATCCTTAATACCCTAATATCCTTAATGGCGGCTGTGGGAGCTTATGTAGAGGGAGTGGTCTGATCTGTGGGAGTTGCAAGGGTAGATTATTGTGATCGAGTGCTGAGATGTGAGAGGTGGGTCATCAAAAGGAGAGACTGACTAACCTGCTAAAAGCCAGGAAGGAAGTGTTACAAAGGGAGCATGATCATAGAATCAAAGGCTTGGAAGAGACCTCAGGAGGTCATCTAGTCCAGTGGTCTCCAACCTTTTTACGCCCAAGATCACTTTTTGAATTTAAAGGCAACCCAGGATCTACCCCACCCCTTCCCCGAGGCCCTGCACATTCCCCAAAGCCGCCCTGGGGCCGAGGGGTTCATAGTGTGGAAGGGGGCTCTCGGCTGAGCCTGGGACAGAGGATTGGGATGCAGGAGGGGGTGAGGGATGCAAGCTCTGGGAGGGAGTTTGGGTGCAGGAGGGAGCTCCAGGCTGGGGCAGGAGGTTGGGGTGCAGGAGGGCGTACAGAGTGCTGGCTCTGGGAGGGGGGTCAGGGCTGGGGTTTGGGGTGCAGGAGGGGGTGTGGCATGTGGGCTCTGGGAAAGAGTTTGGGTGCAGGAGGGGGCTCTGGGCTGGGGCAGAGGGTTGGGATGCAGGAGGGGGTTTGGGGTGCAGGCTCCGGGAGGGGGCTCAGGGATGGGGGTTGGGGTGCAGCCTCTCACTGGGCAGCACTTACCTCCAGCGGCTCCTGGTTGGTGATGCAGCATAGCTGCCGCTAAGGCAGGCTCCCTGCCTACCCTGGGCCCACAGCGCTCCTGGAAGGGGCCAACGTGCCCCTGCGGCCCCTGGGGACACAGGAGGGGGGCACGTGGCTTCGTGCGCTGCCCCTCTCTGCAAGCACCGCTCCCACAGCTCCCATTGGCCACAGCTCACCGTTCCTGGCCAATGGGAGCTGCAGGGGTGGTGCTTGCAGGCAGGAGCAGCGCGCAGAGGAAGACTCCTGTCCCTCGGGGCTGTGGGGCCGCACTGGCCACTTCCGGGAGCAGCATGGGGCCGGGGCAGGCAGGGAGCCTGCCTTAGCGGCAGCTCTGCTCCACCACCAGAGATCGCGATCGACTGGGAGATCCTCTAGGATAGACCAGTTGATGGCGATTGACCAGTTGGTGACTACTGATCTAGTCCAATCCCATGCTCAAAGCAGGACCAACACCAGCTAAATCATCCCAGCCAGGGCTTTGTCAAGCCGGACCTAAAAACCTCCAAGGATGAAGATTCCACCACCTCCCGAGGTAACCCGTTCCAGCGCTTCACCACCCTCCTAGTGAAATAGTGTTTCCTAATATCCAACCTAGACCTCCCCCACTGCAACTTGAGACCAGTGCTTCTTGTTCTGTCATCTGCCACCACTGAGAACAGCCTAGCTTTGTCCTCTTTGGAACTCCCCTTCAGATAGTTGAAGGCTGCTATCAAATCCCACCTTACGCTTCTCTTCTGCAGACTAAATAACCCCAGTTCCCTTAGCCTCTCCTTGTAAATCATGTGCCCCAGCCCCCTAATCATTTTAGTTGACCACCACTGGACTCTCTCCAATTTGTCCACATCCTTTCTGTAGTGGGGGCCCAAAACTGGACACAGTACTCCAGGTGTGAATAATCACTTCCCTCGATCTGCTGGCAGTGCTCCTACTAATGCAGCCCAATATGCCGTTAGCCTTCTTGAGAACAAGGGCACACAGTTGACTCATATCCAGCTTCTCATCCACTGTAATCCCCAGGTCCTTTTCTGCAAAACTGCCACTTAGCCAGACAGTCCCCAGCCTGTAGCAGTGCATGGGATTCTTCCGTTTTAAGTGCTGGGCTCTGCACTTGTCCTTGTTGAACCTCATCAGATTTCTTTTGCTCCAATCCTCCACTTTGTGTAGGTCACTCTGGACCCTATCCCTACCCTCTAGCATATCTACCTCTCCCCCCAGCTTAGTGTCATCTGCGAATTTGCTAACCATAATCTTTCAATTGGTGCCTAGCATACTTGGCTGTGTGGATTGCCTTCTAAGGAGCCTAACTCAGGCTATGTGGATTGAAGTGTTGTTCCTGTGACCTTTCTAGGTGCCACAAATGTCAGCACTGTAATACCTACATCTCTTTCAAAGAGCTGCTTAAGTGCTAATCAAGTGATGAAGGTAAGGTGCTGGACTGGAATTCCGGATATATGGCTTCAGTTCTTGTCTCTGCAACAGACTTCTTGCGCAAGTCATTTAATTCCTCTGTCCCTCAATTCTGCATCTCTAGAATGATAATGATAATACTTCTTTATCTTACACAACTGTTTTGAGGAGATAAATATTTAGTACTGGAAGGTGCTCAAATAACGATAAGGGCCATGTAAGTATCCAGCTTGATCGTTAACAGGTGGCATAATGTAAAAGCTCCCTGGTTATGAGTCAACTCTTAGCACACAGTAGCTGGTCTAATATTTTGAGCTACATGCCCTAGATGTACATTGTGTTTAAATAATTTGTTAAATAACTTGTCTTTGAAAACAATCAATAAAAGCCTGGAAGCTTAAGCGTTTACTTTCAGCAAATAGTTGGCATACAGTATTTTGTCAAACACAGTCATAGTACCTTTATAAGATATTAATGAAACTAGAAAACTATTGAAAACCTTTATCTTGCTGAACTGATTTGGAAATGTCCAACACTCATTCAAAACTCAGATGTCCAGGCACCAATTGAAAGATTATGGTTACAAAAGGTGGCTTTTAGTTTTTTTATAATAGTACACTAAGGACCAACCAGCATGACTGACAGGTCAGATGTATTTCTTACCAGACACACAGTCTGTTTACTTCACGCAACTTGTCTGAGTACAAGTTTCCTGAGCAAAGCTATGGAGGGTATGTGAGTGATGTTTAGCAAGTGGTGGGGTGTGTGGATTCTGTTTCTTTTGTTTGGTGGAAACACATAAAATGAATTAAGAGAACGCTTAAATCGGCATGTCTCAGGGTGCCTGTCCCTTTAAGAGGAGCTGGGCACAACCACACCTGTAACCTAATCAGCTGCCACTCAGTTGATGCTGTGAGGCCAGAGATCAGATGATAGATTGAAAATCGCCCCTCCCCCAGATCTGGGGCTGAACCCCTTGAGCTTCGGCTTCCCCACCCAGGATGGTTCAGCTTTGGCCCCTCCCTGGGGTCATGTAATTTTTGTTGTCAGAAGGGGGTCACAGTGCAAAGAAGTTTGAGAACCGCTGCTCTAGAACAAGGGAAAACTCAGCTTATAATTCTCAGGCAGGTGATCTGTAGAGTGTAGTTCCGCAGGGAACAATCTAGGGAGAAGAGAGGCTTGCCTTTACTCCCAGGCATAGAGTAATCCAGTAGGGAATAGTTAGGCTCCTGCAGAAAACCCGAGGTCAAGGGGAAAGGACATGACTAGTATGCTGATCTCATGTTACATAGTTTTATTTTGAAAAAATAAAATGTAAGCTCTGAATAACAAAGAGGGGAATTGTGTGGCTGGAAAGTTCTTTGGGCCCTGACCAGCGAGTTAGCCTGACAACTTACACAGCACTGAGAAGGTGGAGAAGCACATCTACCGAAACGCGTAAGGAGAGACTGCTTCCATGGCATCTTAGTGCAGATGTAATAAATAAAGAAGGTGGGGGACAGTGGGGGGTTCCTGATGTCTGGTATAGTGAGGTGGCCAACCTGTTTTCTAAATACCCTTAAGCCTTGTATGATGGGAGAGTGGTGGGTTTCCAGCAACAGTGCTGGGCCCAGATTAAGGGTGTGAGAGGGAGCAAGGCTGAGGGCAGCTTTCCCAAAGGTGGCATGGATAAATTAGAAGGATGACCTGCACTGGACAAGTTACTGCCCGATACCTTTCCCAGTGTGTTAATAGAGTTGCAGCCAAGTTAAACCACAATCACAGTGTCTTGTCTTCCTGAAGTGTCCAGGGCAATTACATTGAAAATGAATGAACCATACTTTCGTAGCAATCATCAATTGCAAGTGTATACCTGTATTACTACTTGTAAAACTGGGGCACTTTTTGAGTGGTTAAAGCACTGAGCCTTCAGCTTCATACCTGATATAATAACTAAGGCCCTAAAATTCTCAGTTATGACTACTTAACAATTGCCAAGCCAGCAAGGCCTTTTCAAAAAAATAGAACACAGGCTGAGAGAATAAAAACCCAAGGTCTATCTGCTGGATTTTTTTCAATAGTCTGAGGAATCTCAGAGCTGTTGCAGCCTTTTGTGAGAGAGTACTACTGGTGCACCTAAAGCTGTGGTTCTCAACCTACTTACCATTGTGGGCAGCATATGCAGCTCTCTATGGTCCAATCCACACACTATATATACTACCTGTATAACCCTGAGGATGTCACATGGGCCACAGCTGTGTGCTGATTGGGCCGCAAGCAGCCCACAGGCTGTGGGTTGAGAACCAGTGACCTAAAGACACTTCCCCCTTTTCCTTGTCTGTGAATTAATAACAAATAAATTAATATCAAACACTGATATTATAAAATGTATCAGATACAGTTGTAAAATGGCAAACTTGATGGAATCTAATATTGTAATTCAAATGTGTGAAAGGGAAGTTAACTATAAATGATACAGCACTGGCCAAAATGTTATAAATTTTAGTGACAGGGTTTACAGTAACTCCGCACTTAACGTCTTCTCGCTTAACGTTGTTTTGATCTTACGTCCCTGCTCAATTACAGAACATGTTCCATTTAAAGTTGTGCAATGCTTTGCTATAACATCTTTTGGCTGCCTGCTTTGTCCACAGCTGACAGCCCCCCTATCAGTTCCCCTATGCCCCCCCACAGCACCTCCTGCCTGCCGGCAGACCCCGTGGATCAGTGCCTTCACCCTCCTCCCCCCGCCTCCTGCCCGCGGCAATCAGCTGGGTTGCGGCATTCACGAGGGAGGGGGGAGGAGTGAGGACTTGGCACGCAGGCTCCCTCTCCCTCCCCTGCCTCCTGAACGCCGCCAACCAGCTGATTGCTGCGGGCAGAAGGCAGGGGAGGGAGGGAGGAGGCTGCATGCCGAGTCTCCCCTCCCCTCACCCTCCTGCTCCCTGAATGTCGCAAGCCAGCTGATTGCCACGGGCAGGAGGGAGGGGGAAGGAGCGAGGACATGGCGCGCCTCCCTCTCTTGCCTCCTGCCCACGGCAATCAGCTGCCTTGCAGTGTTGGGGAGGGAGGGGGAGCCTGCACGCTGTGTCCTCACTCCTCCCCCCTCCCTCCTGAACACCATAAGCCAGCTGATTGCCATGGGCAGGAGGCAGGGGAGGGAGTGGGGAGGAATGAGGATGCAGCGTGCGGAGTAAAGAGGGAAAGGGGGGAAGAAGAGGTTGGTTAAGGGTCGGGGCTTGGGGGAAGGGGTGGAGTGGACAGGCCCAGGGTTGAGCCCCCCGCACCTAGTGCTTACAGAGTAGGGGAAGCTGCCGCTGCTGCTGCGCAACGTGCTTCTCCTAGCCTACAGCACCTTCAGCATCCTTGCCTGCCTCATTGTCTCCAGTGCCAGTGGGCTGTGCCTGTGTGGGGTAAGGCAGGGGCACCTCCCAACTATAGTACTGTACTGTACTGTATGGCAAAAAAAATTTCCCTGGAACCTAAACCTCTCATTTACATTCATTCTTATGGAGAAATTGGATTTGCTTAACATCGTTTCACTTAAAGTCGCATTTTTCAGGAACATAACTACAACGTTAAGTGAGGAGTTACTGTACATCATAGGCAATCCAGTTAGGAAAGAAAGAAGTTGCATTGATAATGATTTCTTTTCGTCTAAGTGATAAAGTGAAGAAGTCAGGCTAAGTTTTGCGGTCAAGCATTCATATGATATAAGTTAATGAAATACACCTGAGCTGAAAGAGGTAGTAAATAAAAGGAACTGAAATCAAATAGTGTGTTTATAAGGACACTTGACCACAGAGTGGAATAATTGGAAATGTAACTCTTTGATTAATAACGTACAGACTCAGCTCAGTGAGATACCATTGTTAAAGCCAGGAGAACAGAAATAGAAGAGTTATATAGCTGTTCTGCCTTGCTGGAGAACAATAGTTCTTGAGGTGGCTTTGCATTGTATAACAGACAGTTAAAACAAATTTCAAGAGCATCAAAGCATATGGAGGAAATTCATATAAATTATATGAAATTCAAAGTGGACAATTCAGCACCTAGCAGAGTATTGATAGAGAAACTGCAACTTGAGCTGGCATAAATGCAAAATTGGCCAAGGGATGCATGACAAAGGGACCTGTAGAAAGCAACTAGCAGAAGTAAGTTTCTGACCCATGCAAAACAGCTTGTGTTTAAAGTATGTCCCATGATGCTTGTACCAACAGTTATTGCACAACTTGTCTTACATAAGCCGATGTGGCAGGATGTGTTACATAAAGAGAATGAAAAATTCTAGTCCCGGTGGCAAGAACTCAAGATTTTAAATCAAGATAGGATGTTTTTCTAAAAGATATGCTCTTGCAATTATTTTGGGGAAGTTCTATGGCCTACAGTTCCATGGCCTGTGCTCTACAGGAGGTCAAACAAGATGATCACAATGGTCCCTTCTGGCCTTTGAATCTATGACCTCAAAAGCTGCTGTTTCATTCTCTGATTGCATGGTGAAACAGGACAGCTATCATTTTGGCTGGACATTTCAAATCTTTGGAAGAAGTATGGGTCGCTGTCTGATTGATCGATACTTGCATCTCCAAGAAGAGGAACCAAATTGGACCAACCAGCAGAAATAGAATAAAATGGCCTATCTCCTTCAGTACATTAATTCCTGAAAGCCGAAGACACTGGGAAGGGAGAAGATTGAGGTCCTGGTCTGACCATCTGTGAGTCGTCTGGTAATAGCAAGTATCTATCTCAGATAGGCGCTTTCAACCATTTCTTTCAGTTTTCCAGCAACTTGGATTGCCTGCTGGGCTGTGGGAAAAGTGTGTCTGTCCTTCACTCTACCTGTGTTTGCAGTGCAATTAGAATCATAGAATCATAGAATATCAGGGTTGGAAGGGACCCCAGAAGGTCATCTAGTCCAACCCCCTGCTCAAAGCAGGACCAATTCCCAGTTAATTCCTGCTATGAAAAATAGCTGAGCTGTAAACTGATGGCTGAGCTGATAAGTAACACACAAATTTGCTCTTGGCTGACCACCCAGATCAGTCAATTCACCACTTCCTGAAACTGAGTACCTAATTAGTAAGGAAGTGTACACACTTGTTGTCAAGGTTCCTTCCCCACTCTGAACTCTAGGGTACAGATATGGGGACCTGCATGAAAGACCCCCTAAGCGTATTCTTACCAGCTTAGGTTAAAAGCTTCCATCACCAAAGTGTTACAGAAAGAACAGGGGAAGTGCCCACTTGGAAACGTTTCCCCCCCAAGCACTACACCCCCTTTCCTGGGGAAGGCTTGATAAAAATCCTCACCAATTTGCATAGGTGAACACAGACCCAAACCCTTGGATCTTAAAAACAATGAAAAAAACAATCAGGTTCTTAAAAGAAGAATTTTAATTAAAGAAAAAGTAAAAGAATCACCTCTGTAAAATCAGGATGGTAAATACCTTACAGGGTAATCAGATTCAAAACACAGAGAATCCCTCTAGGCAAAACCTCAAGTTACAGAAAGACACAAAAACAGGACTATACATTCCATTCAGCACAACTTATTTTATCAGCCATTTAAACAAAACAGAATCTAACGCATATCTAACTAGATTGCTTACTAACTCTTTTCAGGAGTTCTGACCTGCATTCCTGCTCTGGTCCAGGCAAAAGCATCACAGAGACAGAGAGGACCCTTTGTTTCCTCCCCCTCCAGCTTTGAAAGTATCTTGTGTCCTCATTGGTCATTTTGGTCAGGTGCCAGCGAGGTTATCTTAGCTTCTTAACCCTTTACAGGTGAAAGGGTTTTTCCTCTGGACAGGAGGGATTTAAAGGTGTTTACCCTTCCCTTTATATTTATGACACTTGTATATACGCTCTAAATATTGTCAGAGTTGCTGTTTGTGCCTCTATTTTGGAACAGATTCTGGTCAAGATTGTTGTACAGTAGCTTTAATACCAAAAAAGTTACTGTGGTTAACTAAGATTGTTGAACTGTACAATAGTTAATGGTTTCATACTGCCTTTCAAGTGCTACAGCCAGAAAATGAGACCACGTGTCAAGCTTTTTCTACTGCACTCTGTCTATACAGTCTGTCAAAAATGTAGGCATTTATTTTAGGTAGTTAGGAGTGTTAGATCCTGGGGCTGACATTATTCATTGGGAAATAGGGAATATACATCTATTGTGAAGGAAATCTTGTTGAACTGGCATGTAAGTAACTGACCAAATTGTTTTATGATCTGACTTTGAATTGTTTTTTCCCCTGTGTTAGCAACACCATAGCTGATAAATAATTGGCACTAGTGAGGCCCTATTCTGAGGGATTCTGAGTCAAAACTCTAAACAAAGTCACCTTCCTAAGATAGTAATAGAGTATAAGTGTTATTTTCTATTGTGGCTGTAAAAAGAAAAGGAGTACTTGTGGCACCTTAGAGACTAACCAATTTATTTGAGCATGAGCTGTAGCTCACGAAAGCTCATGCTCAGATAAATTGGTTAGTCTCTAAGGTGCCACAAGTACTCCTTTTCTTTTTGCGAATACAGACTAACACGGCTGTTACTCTGAAACCTGTTATTGTGGCTGTGTAATTTGAGTCAAAACCTAAATGGTTATATTGACCACTTTTCTAATTTATGTAACTAAACCATAGGCAATACCATTTTTGCTTTCTTATATCCTATGTTATTATTGGTGGCTGTTGTAAGAATATTAAATACATTCTAAAAAAAGCCAGTTTCAGCTCGAGTCCTTTCTCTTTAGTTAGGCAATCAAAGTAAAAGACCCCCAAGAAAAGTAGTATGGGTAATCAGTTAAACAGTTGCTAAACGCATGTTTTATATCTGAAGTGCACACTGACAGCTACCCTATGCACACCTTGTTACTCTACTCTTTTCTCCGTGCACTTAAATGAATTTACAGTATCTGTGAATCCTTAAAATGTTTCACGTACGCTGAACTATACTGTACAGTAGGGTCCGAATAAGTATACAAAAAAGACAATTCATCATATACAGTAACAAGCTTTTAAATTTCAATTTATATTTCATAAACAAGCAGACAAGAAACAGATAATCCGTTCATTCTTTATCCATAAATATTAAACACCAGAAAACATTCTCATATTTCAGTAATAAAAGGAAAAATATATTTTTAACAAACTGGGTAAAGAGACATGATTTACCATTAATTACTAGACTGCAAAACACATATAATAAACATTAGAGTAGTGCTACTCAAATTCTTCTACTAATTAACAAACATATCATACGTTTTGGTCATTTATGCCTGCTCTGGAGATCAGAAAAAATGGGTTTCTCATCTGGTTCCATAACCAATGGTGCTGCTATTTAATGATTCGTATTTAACACAAACAGCAGGTAGCTGCAGTCTACCTGCTGTTTGTAAATCAAATTATTTCAGTTTGCACACTTCTTACGGGTTTGCCCTTGATGTGTATGCATCTAGAAAATTATATTTTTACAAATTTCAAATACAAAGAACCAACTAAGGACCAGATCCTGTAAACACAGCTGCTTAAATTTACACAGGTGAGTAGTCTCATTGAGTTCAATGGGAGTATTCACATGTATAAAGTTAAGCACCTCTGTTACTATGTTATCTGTTTGCAAGATTGGGGCAATAAATTCTTAAGTACGTTCTTAAAGTGCCTGACTCATGTTTATTTGACTTTTGTATTCCTTTTTACATCATCATGGCTGTGGGGAAAAGCTACTCAAAATCTATAACACTTGTATTTTTAAGTACAGTATGTGCACTATTGCTGTTATGTAATGTGAAATGTGAAGAAATAACATTTGTCAAATTAAATACAAAAAAGATGTTAATGTAATAAGGCTGCACAATTAAAATCAGAAGAAGTCTGGACTTGCAGAGTATGGTCCTGATCCTGCAAAGAACTCCATGCAGACAGACTCTTACATCCAGATGGAGCCCCACTGAAGCCAACAGGAAAGATTTTCAAAAGTGCTCAGTGGTGACCAGACCTTACTCCCAGTGAAGCCTAGGACAGTTTTACCATATGGGGTGCTTACATGTAATATATCCCAGACTTCATAGGACTGCCTATGGAATGTCCAACAGCCCAGAAACCCCCATTGTTCTCAGTGCTATATTAAACTCTTCCAACGTATTCCTTCCACTCCAGTCAGCCCTGAGCCCCACATTGTGAGGCCTCTTCCATCAGCCCTACTCAGCTTTTAACAAGGACAGCTCCCAGACTGCTGCGCTGGGCATCACAACATGGGGAGTAGATGGCCAGCCCTCTGTGGAGAAAGAGGTGGTTAGGGACTATTTAGAAAAGCTGGACGTGCACAAATCCATGGGGCCGGACGAGTTGCATCCGAGAGTGCTTAAGGAATTGGCGGCTGTGATTGCAGAGTCATTGGCCATTATCTTTGAAAACTCGTGGCGAATGGGGGAAGTCCCA
This sequence comes from Caretta caretta, assembly GCF_965140235.1. Lineage (NCBI taxonomy): Eukaryota > Metazoa > Chordata > Testudines > Cheloniidae > Caretta > Caretta caretta. The sequence continues at coordinate 38,877,698 of NC_134209.1, read as the reverse complement.
GATGACTGGAAAAAGGCTAATGTAGTGCCAATCTTTAAAAAAGGGAAGAAGGAGGATCCTGGGAACTACAGGCCAGTCAGCCTCACCTCAGTCCCTGGAAAAATCATGGAGTAGGTCCTCAAGGAATCAATCCTGAAGCACTTACATGAGAGGAAAGTGATCAGGAACAGTCAGCATGGATTCACCAAGGGAAGGTCATGCCTGACTAATCTACTCGCCTTCTATGATGAGATTACTGGTTCTGTGGATGAAGGGAAAGCAGTGGATGTATTGTTTCTTGACCTTAGCAAAGCTTTTGACACGGTCTCCCACAGTATTCTTGACAGCAAGTTAAAGAAGTACGGGCTGGATGAATGCACTATAAGGTGGGTAGAAAGTTGACTAGATTGTCAGGCTCAACGAGTAGTGATCAATGGCTCCATGTCTAGTTGGCAGCCGGTGTCAAGTGGAGTGCCCCAGGTGTCGGTCCTGGGGCCGGTTTTGATCAATATCTTCATAAATGATCTGGAGGATGGTGTGGATTGCACTCTCAGCAAATTTGCGGATGATACTAAACTGGGAGGAGTGGTTGATACGCTGGAGGGCAGGGATAGGATACAGAGGGACCCAGACAAATTGGAGGATTGGGCCAAAAGGAATCTGATGAGGTTCAATAAGGATAAGTGCAGGGTCCTGCACTTAGGACGGATGAACCCAATGCACAGATTAGGGACCGAATGGCTCGGCAGCAGTTCTGCGGAAAAGGACCTAGGGGTGACAGTGGACGAGAAGCTGGATATGAGTCAGCAGTGTGCCCTTGTTGCCAAGAAGGTCAATGGCATTTTGGGATGTATAAGTAGGGGCATAGCGAGCAGATCAAAGGACGTGATCGTTCCCCTCTATTCGACATTGGTGAGGCCTCATCTGGAGTACTGTGTCCAGTTTTGGGCCCCGCACTACAAGAAGGATGTGGATAAATTGGAGAGAGTCCAGCGAAGGGCAACAAAAATGATTGAGGTCTGGAACACATGACTTATGAGGAGAGGCTGAGGGAACTGGGATTGTTTAGTCTGCAGAAGAGAAGAATGAGAGGGGATTAGATAGCTGCTTTCAACTACCTGAGAGGTGGTTCCAGAGAGGATGGTTCTAGACTATTCTCAGTGGTAGAAGAGGACAGGACAAGGAGTAATGGTCTCAAGTTGCAGTGGGGGAGGTTTAGGTTGGATATTCGGAAAAACTGCTTCAGTAGGAGGGTGGTGAAACACTGGAATGCATTACCTAGGGAGGTGGTAGAATCTCCTTCCTTAGAAGTTTTTAAGGTCAGGCTTGACAAAGCCCTGGCTGGGATGATTTAATTGGGGATTGGTTCTGCTTTGAGCAGGGGGTTAGACTAGATGACCTCCTGAGGTCCCTTCCAACCCTGATATTCTATGATTCTATGATTCTATGAGCTTCTGTGCCAGGGGTGTTCCCTCCTGGCTTCTTGCAGTTCCTTTGTGGCCCCTGTGCACAGCCAAAGTAGTGTTTGGAGGCTAGAGCAGGGGGAAACTGCAGCCATGGTATGTTTGAGACTAGAACTTGATTTATTCCAACAAAAAAGTAAAAAGTCATAAATCATATTTAAGGATTCATCCATAACTGACTCTTCATCAGAGTTCTCTCTGGTGTTTCCTTTCCACACTTTTACCGTCCCCACTTGTCACACCTTGGATTGACCACATCTTCCTGCTTATCAGAGCCAACTCATACCTAGAGCTCCTTCAAAAAAACAAAAAAATACCACAACCAAGAAACCAAACTTTAACAATGGCTACTTATTTATTATTTGTAGAAACCATTCATCTGCCGTTTCTATCAACCAGAGATTCCTTTTGAGACTTTAATTATCTATTTTGGTATCTTTCTACAACATCTTGGCTGATGTAATCAGTTAGTTTCCTGGAGCATTATTCTCAATCTAGGACATATTTTAGTTCTAAAAAAAAGAAAAACCTTGATTTTTGTCTTCCTTTCTGTGGATTGTTTTAGAATATTGGCTCTCCAAAACTGTATTTGTTGTTGCTAAGGGCTCAATTCTCAATTGTCTTCAATAGGACTATCTATGTCCTTAAAGTTAAGCACATGCATAAGTGCTTTGCTGGATTAGGGCTTGATGATCATCTGCTTGCTGGATCAAGTGGGGCTTGATTTGGGGGCGTATTTGGACACATAGCACTGTTGATTTTGATGGTACTACTCTCTGATTAAAGTAACACTGAATGTGAGGAAGGGTAACAGACTCTGGCCCATGGTAAATATGTCGACTTATTAATTTTGGAATAATGAAATGGATTTGTACATATTAATATTTTGTAAAGAAGCACAGAACTGAATATCTACTAAACACAATAGAAAAGAATGTAGAAAATGGCAATCCAAACCACTCTTTCAGTAATATCTCAACAAGCAAACAATAAAATATTTCACAGATTATATGTTACTCCACAAAAATTTTCTGTGTTTGGAGAAAATTGTTACAGGTGATGTAATGTTCTCTGAGGACTGTGACTTCATATGATATAGGATTACCACATTTCTTAACAATATGGAAGTCTGTATTCTTGGTCTTAGATTAATTGCAAAGAAATAAAAATCCAAGGCTGGCTGTGCTTGGAAACATGGAACATGAAGGACTTCTGGAAAAAAAAATAGATAAGGAAGAATTAAAAGCCCTGGATTTAGCAATACATGGCAGAAACGTATTACTTAGGGATCAAAAAATTGAGGCAGAGATATCACGAAGTGGCTAAAGTGGATATGGAATTTTGATTTAATTCTCTATATTATTACCTTGTAGATAATATAATACAGATATAGATCTATGGGTTAGATTAGTAGAAAAAATAAAGCGCTTAAAAGTGTCTCAGCAAGCAATGTAATACAAGCAGTATGAAAAGTACTGTTATTGTCCTAACTAATTAAGGACTTCTTTAAGTCTTTGTCTGTGTAGATCGCACTATGCACACATACGAGACTGGAATCTTTTCATCAATATTGTCTGCTGGGGCTGCACCTGCACCCTTTGTATCCCCAGGCTTCCCCGCAGGACATAAAAGGCAGAGCAGCCCCAACCACCTCTCAGTTCTCTCTCATTGCTCTTCATTTATGTTCCTGGAAAGAATCCTTGCTCCAGGTCAATGTGCTGGAACTTTGGGCAGTTTGACGAGCCTGCAGAGCCTTTCTGGAGCTCCTGAAAGGATCCACAGTACAGATCCTGGCAGACAACACTTCCATAACCGTGTGAGCAAAACTGGGTCTTTGAAAAATTAGGCCTCAGAAGAGTAAGATGGGGACTTTAAAAATGAGAGAGGAAACCCCCCCAAGATATAATTTAAAAGGATTACAGTACATCATTAACATCTAAAATTACCTTTTTTGTTTGCACATACATTGATTATTGTTTCATATTTAATGTTATTTATACTACAAAGTAAGGTCCTGAGCCACCAAATATGCACATAAGCAACTTTAAGCATGAGTAGTCGGATTAGGTGTATGTGCTAATAGAAAAGCATACCACCATTAGAGATGGGCCAGACTCGGAGAGATCAGTTACAGAGCAGAACTGTCCCAAAATTCAGGGATTTTTTAATCCAGTCTTTTTGTTTGACCTGATATAGAAGTATTAGGGGGTTGTGAAGTTTGCATTAGCTCTTAGCCTGCATCTGATCTTTGCTTACAGTTTGGCAAGGATTCAGAAACAGGGATTGAGTACCAGTCCATTTGTACTCATTTTTGAAAATGGCTAGAAAATCAAAGCGCAGCTCACTGATTGGTGTAAAATTGTATGGTTGTAGAGACATATAATGATATGACACATGATTGCAGTGTAGCTGCTTTCACAAATAAGTATAGGGACATGAAAACAGCCACAAAATAGACAGTACTAATACAATCTTTGAAGAAAAACCAGTGCCTTTGGACTTGCAAGTGTGTGCATGTCTGCATTACACATACTTCCTGGGCACACTGACTTGCCCAGGGCACACTTACAATTACATCTAATGTGGTTCTGAAATACTGAACTCAAAGAAGGTTGGTTCCTTAGCAACGATATCTCATAATTTTCTCACACATCTCAACAGAGGTATTCAAATAATATCACTGGCGTAAGCAGATACCAAGCATGGTGATCTACAGATCTATTGTAATGGACATTAGTAACAATAACTTTATTTGTTCAGTTCAAAAAATAACACACACAAAAATTATGGTGTAGATGATGGTTCAGTTTCAGCTCAAGTTTACCCAAGCTACCAGAGTGAACCAAGGTGCATAGTCCTCCAAGCTGCAAAGTCCACCAGGCGGAAGACAGTAGTGGTACAAAATGATTACAACCTCCCTTCTGCTTGGGCACTCAGAAAAGGCCACCACTACCCATAAAAGCTCACTCCTGACTGGGAAGCATGTGTAGCTAGGATAAGGGTTTGTGGAGCCAGATGCCCTGATTCAGTGTTTTCCCCATAGCAACTCCCACAGATGGAAGTCGGTGTGGATGCCTTATTTTAAATTAAGGAAAACAAGAAAAGAACAAGTGTATGATTGGAGAGAGAGGAGGGGTGGAGGGGTGTGTGTATGTGTGTGTGTCTTTCCTGAAGGGGCCTCGACTTTCAAAAGTCTGGAAAACTGGACTCAGGCAGCCTGTGTTCAGTTCCCGGTTCTGCCAGAGACATCATTAGGCAAGTCACTTAATCCCTCTGTATCTCAATTCCTCAGGTATAAAATGGGGAGTCCTCCCACTCCATCATGTCTATTTAGAGTATGTGTATAACACACAGTACACAGTTGGGGCCTCTCGGTGCTACTGTAATATAAATAATAATACACAGATAAGAGTTATAATAGTTACTTACACCAAAATTTGGGCAGGGGAAGCCTGGCTGGTTACCAGTCAGAAGAAAGGATACCATCCACTGTGGGAAGAAATACAAGACTTAAATAAATAGTTCCAGACTTGTGGAATAGTTAGGAAATTCCCGAACTTCAGATTTAAGTGGCATGTTCATAATCTTTATTTCCCTTTCCACATGTTTGTTCAGATGTCAGGAAAGAAGATAGAAGCGCAGAATAAAAATCAATATTTTCTTTTATCAAAGTATGTAAGAAAAACATTGAGTAATTTTATTTTTAAAAAATCAGCCCTTAGCAGTTTTCTCCCCATTGCTTACCAAAACACATACCATTATAAGATTTGTCTAACTCTTACAATGATAAACCCCGCATCACCTGGGCTTACTCTTTACATTTGTAAGCATGGTCTGAATGAGCTCTTGTCTGTCATGTAAAGAGTTAGTGATGAGATGGGGAAGAGGACTTCAGGAGCCGACCTTGTTTGCATGGGCACACCCACCCTGCGTAGGTGCTCAGCACGATGGGACTGCTTTGCCCAAATTATCACTTTTGGCTGGAGTTGGATCACAAGTCATTTTGTTATTGGGGCAATGGTTCTAAAGGGTTCTGTATCCTTGCTGTGTATATCAAGGGCATCAGAACTGTGCTTGGCATACCGTGATTGAGGGACTCACCCTCAACTAAACAGCACTTGCTAGGCAGGAGACCTGGGTGCCAAAATCCAGTGGAGTTGAGAGCAGGTGGTGTACATGGTGCTGTGGGCCCTGCCTAAGAGTCCTACAAACCATCTGACCCTTTCTCTCTCCACTGTGTAATAAGAGAGCTGGTTAAGATTGAATTGGGAGTCTTGTTGCACACCAATAGAGCTGAAATCACTGGTAACTAGGCCTTTGAGGCCTGCTTTGGGAGAGTGTCTTTGATGCAAGAGGCTGCCCAGTCTGCACGAGCAGTGAAGCTCCCACACTAACTGCTGAAATCACTGACGGCTGTATTAAGTGGTAGGACCTCAAGACATCCCAGAGGGTGCGGAGTGGAGGTGAACCACTGGCAGAGCGGTCGGCAGAGAGGAGGTGAGCTGCTGGCAGGGCAGCCAGTGCAGCAGAGTGGCGAGCAGCCAGCAGAGCAGAGTGGTGAGTGGCCATCAGGACGGCTGATGCTACAGCGAGTGCCTGGACAGCAGAGCATGCCAGGTGTCCCCCTCCCCCCACCACCAGGATGGGAGGCAAGCTCAGGCACCTCTGAACTCTGGGTCTTCAATGGCCAAGGACAATTGTGAATGGGGTGCAGTGGAGTGAACTTTTGGTTGCTGGATTTAAGAACCTGAGGCAAAAGGACACTATCCAATGTACTCTGGATTGGGTCTTTTGCTTATGGTCTTATGTTTAGGAATCCTGCTTATGGCATTTTCCCAAATTAATACTGGGTTACTTCCCTCCTTTTATTAAAAGTTTCTTTTCCACACTCAAACTCTGTGCTTGCAAGAGGGGAAGTACTGCCTCTTAGAGGTGCCCAGGTTAGCTGGTTTTGTTGTATTGCTGAAAAAGAACCCCTAGATACTGAACCTGACTCTTGTTGCTGCCGGCTCCAACCGGCAGAAGTGTTACACATTGTACTGTCACTTTTCTCATATTTGGCTGGTTTTCATCTGTTTACATCAAGTAGATGTGTCTGTTATACAGTGGAAATTTACCTTCATCCAAAGTTACAACAGTCACTTCATTATAAAGTTCTAGGGGTCCTTTGAGTGGAGGCAAGTCAACCTAGGTGCCATTGCAAGCACCCAGTCTCCTAGTAGATTGATTGATTGAGTGTCCCCTGCATCTGTTAGCAATATTTTCCCATTTCATGAGCTTGATTCATCACTGTGTTACGCTGAGTTTTATATCAGTGTAATTCTAGTAACAGCAGTGGAATTGCACGTTGGTGAAGCAACTCCCACAACTCTGGCCTAAAAAAAAATTATTATTCATTGATTAAGTTCGGGCTTTTCTTTCCCATGGAAATTTTCAATTAAAGCCCAGCTCAAACTTTTTTCAAAGTTTTCAACACTTCTTTTCCTTAAACTCCGGTTAAAATGCCAGTTTATACAAAGCTGCAATCCCCTATTTAAATTAAATGGCTAAAAGCATCATAATATCTCATCTGCATTCAAGTTATTTAAACAAATATAAACTTTGTATCAGGAAGGGAGAGTATCTTTTCCAGGAACCAGATGTTATTATAATTCACCTTGTAGAGCAGATGAAATTTCTAGACTTCAAGAATGTAAAATAACTCCTCTTTGAAAGTGCCTCTTAAGTAGTTAGATGGAGTTTTAGCAGCTTGAACACTGTTTGCTGTCAGCAACTTGAGAGAGGGAGGAAGTCTCAATCTTCTGTTTCTGGTACAGATCCTACTCCCTCATATGGACAATACGCTGTGCTGTGGCAGCTGTTTTCAGTTGGCTCCCCCCAAATATCTCCTCTCTTTTGCTTCAACTCTAGTAATGACAATATTCTGTGGCTTCCTAGGAGCTCAGCTTCTGTGTGGCTTCTTGGTAGAAGAAAGAGCGGAAAAGAAAATAGATAGAACAGCATTACTAAATCCTCAACGGCAAAAAAAATGGCTACTGAACACTGCATAGCACTGCACTGTAAAGATCATTTTTCACATTGTATCAGGGAAGACATTTAAAAAATTAATGCATTGTGATGACATACTGTAGTGCAGATATAAAAGTATTCTGTGATGTGCCTTCCTTTATAACAAAAACAGGGGGAGAACTCTTACAGTTCTATTAGCATAGTGTAGAATACTGTCCAAGAGGTGGAGTCCCAGAGTTATGTATTCTGGGCAAACTTAAAACTAGAAATGAGTGTGCAATTAAATACTGAATACCAATTTAGGCAACAAGAAAGTGAGCAGATTATTTGAGTAGAACAGAATATTTTTATTTGCCCGCTTTTCACTGTATTGATCTGGGTTAGCAGTCCAGGTAGTTTTCCCTTCTTGCTCCACCCCCTACCCCCACCTCCCAGTCCTGAATGTTGCTAAACTTCCAGTCAAACAAGTGTTAAATTGGATTGATAGGATTCACATTTACCATAATAATAATTGCAAACTGACTGATGGATAGATATTGAAAGCAAATTGCAGGCAAGTAATTTTTGCTGACTAGTATGTGTATCAGATGCATAACTGCATTATTTTCAAGGTATGTACCATTACTGAAATCCTTATTTTTGGTTCTGAAGAAGCAACAGCAGACAAATTTGCCTTCCATCTCAAGCCACAAAGAGGGTTATGCTTTATCCAGTCAAGTGCAGTTTTGGTCATAGTGATCTATGATTTTTTATCTCCAGGCTTAATTGTATAAATGCACCATCCTAGGATTGAAGCTATCAACCCTTACGAAACTCCACTTGGTACAGAATACAGCAGGCTGTTGCTAACAGTTATGGATCAAGAAGAGCACATAATTCTGGTGTTCTGATCACATCCCTGGCTGCCCACTGCATGAAGTTTAAAATCTTGTTGTTGTTAATCTGTACAGCTCTGTTGACTGTATCTATACTATATCAGAAACTGTCTCTCCCTCCATGATCTCAAGAGCAATGGAACTTTCAGTGATCGGGGTGAGACAGAGCCTTCTTCCTAGAGTAAGGAATGGTTTTCTACTTCACAGCCTTCAAGACAAAGTGCAATGACTCTTTGTCACATTCTTCCCATAATAATAACAATATGATGAAGCTGAGATTCAGAAGAGCAGTTCTGGTAAAATATGTGACAAATTACACATCCATGAATTTGTCCCTTTTTATGGTACAGTTTGAAGTTGTTTGGACATCATTGAGATTTGTGTGGTGGCTAGCTACCAGAATACTGGACTGAAATGTAATAAAGGGTACTGTGTCTTTTATTTTCTTTTTCATTAAGTGTAAGTTAAGAGAAGTGTCATCCTTCCATTTCCTGGCTTTTATTGTTCACAGCCTTAACATTTAATTCATGGTCCAAAAATATCTATAATAAAGTGTAAAAGCATGGCCTTTGCTAGTTGTATAGTCCAGTTAGCATCTAGCTGTTCATTTTTCTGTTCTTTCAATGAGGTCTTAACAGAGTTAGCCATGTAAGTCTGACTGAATCCGAATCCATCTCCTTTCAGTTTAAAATTAACTAATATCACATCAAGAAACTGATTAACATCCCCAGTGAAATAAAATTGAAGAATTCAGCCGTTGAATAGAATTACTGTAATATACTGACATCTCAGACAATCTCCTTCAATCAATTTACAGCTGAACAGATCCTCCAATACTGTAGGTGAGTTTCTTTGAGCAACTGCACATTTATTTTATCCTGCTTTAAAGAGCTAATTTTAACAAAGCAAACATTTATGCTTCGCTAGCCTATTAAGCTTTATTATGTTGCAGTTGAGTAACTTTTAGACATACAGTACTGTAGGACACTCAGAGTTCCATTCAATGAACTCTGAGCGCACGTCTTGAAAACTTGAATATAAATTCAAATGCAGCACTAATGGCTCCATTATGTCACTCATATCCAGGAAAGGGCATATCAGCATTATATTGCTTGAAATAGATATTTCACCTTTGGGGTTCTGCAGGAATGGTTGAGAGAATTTAACAGCTGTGAAATAAATATACAAGCATCTGGGGGCTATTCATTTTGTCCAGGCTATGTGTATAAAGGACATGCATGTTTGTACTTACAGAGAAGTTGCTGTAATTTTTCATAGGTTGTGCTAATTTTACCAGTAGTTTTGGAGACAGTGATAAAGTGTATGGCTATGCATATGGAGTCTCCTGCATGCATTCACTGATGCATTACAAATTCCTTAGACATTATCATTTTCAAATAATTTTTGTATGACTATCCAGATGTACAGGATGCATTGTATCAGTTAAACATTCCCTTAAAGTACAGCTCTCTCCTTGGCCTTCACTTTACAAAAAATAAATTAATAAATAAATAAATAAAGGGAGAGTCAGGCCCAGCAATTGTCCAGTATTGGCATAATTTTAACAGGTGTTTTTTTATTTAATGTTCCAGGAAGCCCCATCCCCAAATCAATAAGACCCACACTATTAGAGAACATAGTAGACTAGACCCATACTGAGTCAGACTAAAGATCCATCTAGCCCAGTATTCTGTCTTCTGACAGTGGCCAACGCCGGGTGCCCCAGAGGGAATGAACAGAACAGGTAATCATCAAGTGATCCATCCCTGTCGCCCATTCCCAGATTCTGGCAAACAGAGGCTAGGAACACCATCCCTGCCCATCCTGGATAATAGCCATTAATAGCCAATCCTCCATTAATTTATTTAGTTCTTTTTTGAACCCTATAGTTATAGAGGCTATAGTTTTGGCTTTCACAACATCTTGCTATGTTTTTTTAATTTGGGGCATACATTTAAATTGCGCCTCTATTATGGTGTCTTTAAAAAATTTCCCTGCAGCTTGCAGGGATTTTACTTTTGGTGCTGTACCTTTTAATTTCTGTGTAACTAACCTCCTCATTTTTGTGTAGTTCTGAAATTAAATGCTACAGTTTTGGGCTGCTCTGTTGTTTTCCCCACTACAGGAATGTTATATTTAATTATATTATGGTCACTATTACCAAGCGGTCCAGCTATTGTTACCTCTTGGACCAGATCTTGCACTCCTCTTAGGACTAAATCAAGGATTGCCTCTCCTCTTGTGGGTACCAGGACTAGCTGCTCCAAGAAGCAGTCATTTAAGGTGTCAAGAAAGTTTATCACTGCATCCCTTCCTGAGGTAATATGTACCCAGTCAATATGGGGATAGTTGAAATCCCCCATTATTATTGATTTTTTAATTTTAATAGCCTCTCTAATCTTCCTGAGCATTTCACAGTCACTATCACCATCCTGGTCAGGTAGTCGGTAATATATCACTACTGCTATATTCTTATTGTTCAAGCATGGAATTACTATCCATAGAGATTCTATGGTACATTTTGGTTCATTTAAGATTTTTACTTCATTTGATTCAACACTTTCTTTCACATATAGTGCCACTCCTACACCAGCACAACCTGTTCTGTCCTTCCGATATATTTTGTACCCTGGTATTACTGTGTCCCATTAATTATCCTCATTCCACCAAGTTTCTGTGATGCCTATTCTATCAATATCCTTATTTAATATGAGGCACTCTAGTTCACCTATCTTATTATTTAGACTTCTAGCATTGGTATATAAGCACTTTAAAAACTTGTCACTTTTTAGCTGTCTGCCATTACATGATGTAATTGAATGGGACTTCTTTTCTTTTGACTTTTCTTATCAGATCCTACCTATATTTTATCATCTTACAACCTCTCCTCCTTATTAGGACATAGGGAATCTCCATTTATAGATCCTCCCCTAAGGGATGTCCAAACCACATGCTCCTCCGCACCTGTCAGCTTTCCCCCAGCTCTTAGTTTAAAAACTGCTCTACGACCTTTTTAAGTTTAAGTACCAGCAATCTGGTTCCATTGTGGTTTACGTGGTTTAGCCCATCCTTCCTGTATCCCTTTCACAAAAGTTTCCCCAGTTCCTAATAAATCTAAACTCCTCCTCCCTACACCATCGTCTCATCCATGCATTGAGACCCTGCAGTTCGTCTTGTCTAACTGGCCCTGCACGCGGAACTGGAAGCATTTCAGAGAATGCTACCATGGAGGTCCTAGACTTCAATCTCTTACCTAGAAGCCTAAATTTGGCCTCCAGGATCTCTCTCCTATCCTTCCATAGGTCATTGGTACCTACATGTACCACAACCACCAGCTCCTCTCCAGCACTAAACATAAGCCGATCTAGATGTCTTGAGAGATCCGCAACCTTCACACCAGGCAAGCAAGTCACCATGTGGTTCTCCCGGTCATCGCAAACCCAGCTATCTATGTTTCTAATGATCGAATCGCCCATTACTAATACCTGTCTCTTCCTAATAACTGGAGTTCCCTACCCCAGAGAGATATCCTCAGTGTGAGAGGAAATCACAACATCATCTGGAAGGAGGGTCCCAGCAATGGGATCATTTCCCTATGTTCCAGTTGGATGTTCTCCTTCCCTGAGGCTTTCATCCTCAACAAACAGCACAGAGGCTGTCAGACTGGGGCTAGGACCATTTAACTGTGTCCCAGAAAGTCTCATTTATGTACTTCTCTGTCTCCCTTAGCTCCTCCAGTTCAGTCACCTCGTCTCCAAAGCCTGTACATAGCCTCTGAGGGCCAACAGCTCCTTGCACCGAATGCACACATAGGGTAGGTAATCATACATGCTGCATTGGGTGCAATAAACTGGGTAGCCCCCTTTGTTGCTGGACTTCTGCCTGTATTCTCTTTTTTCTTCTGAAGCTTGCTCCTTTGTTGTTGTTTTGTTTTTATCAGGGGGTGTTTTGGGTTTTAAGTTTTAAAAAGTTTAAGGAATGTTAAGCATATGTAGCCCCCCCTCACACTCCGTCTGTAAACTCCCTCGCAAAATCCCCCTGTTAGCCGCTCTTGTTTGCTAGCTAGAGCTTCTACCTGGTAGAAGCAAGGCAAGGACAGGCAGATCAGTGTCTGCTACTGTGGGGAGAGAGATTCTGATCAGGGTTCACTACAGCTAGAGAGGGCTGAGGGGCAGGATTTGGCACCTGCTATATTCAATTGGCGAGCCAAAAATACCCCTCCCCCAAATACTTTATCAGTGTGAGGGAACAGCCAATCACAGAGAAGCAGAGGTATCAGAGATTTCTTCCTTCCATAAACATGCCTGCAGGGCACTATCAAACCCTGCACAATAATACAGCTGTCAGGCTTGAGGGGAATGGGAAAGAACTGGGGTGAGAGCATATGAGCAGCTAAATGGCTCGGTACTGTTCAGGTACCCAAATGAGGTGTTTGTGCACCTAGTGAAAACACCACCATTTTATAATTGGGTCTACAGTAATTAACATACATGTTATAAATATAAAGGGAAGGGTAAACACCTTTCTCTATACAGTGCTATAAAATCCCTCCTGGCCAGAGGCAATATCCTGTTACCTGTAAAGGGTTAAGAAGCTCAGCTAACCTGGCTAGCACCTGACCCAAAGGACTAATAAGGGGACAAGATACTTTCAAATCTTGGGGAAGTGGGGTGGGTAGGGGAAAGGCTTTTGTTTGTGCTCTTTGTTTACGTGTTTGTTCTCTCTGAGAGAGGCCAGACAGAAATCCATCTTCTCTAACCCATCCTAATCCAAGTCTCCAATATTGCAGCCAGTATAGGTAAGCAAGGCGGATTAGTTTATCTTTTGTTTTATGTGAATTTTCCCTGTGTTAAGAGGGAGGTTTATTCCTGTTTTCTGTAACTTTAAGGTTTTGCCCAGAGGGGGATCCTCTGTGTTTTGAATCTGAATAACCTGTAAAGTATTTTCCATCCTGATTTTACAGAGGTGATTCTTTTACCTTTTCTTTAATTAAAATTCTTCTTTTAAGAACCTGATTGATTTTTCACTGTTCTTAAGATCCAAGGGCTTGGGTCTGTGTTCACCTGTACAAATTGGTGCGGAATATTATCAAGCCTTCCCCAGGAAAGGGGGAAAGATGTCTCTAAGTGGTCTCTTTCCCTGTTCTTTGTTTAAAATGCTTGGTGGTGGCAGCATACTGTTCAAGGCCAAGGCAAAGTTTGTACCTTGGGGAAGTTTTTAACCTAAGCTGGTAAGAATAAACTTAGGGGGGTCTTTCATGCGGGTCCCCACATCTGTACCCTAGAGTTCAGAGTGGGGAAGGAACCCTGACACATGTAATTAACAGAACTATTAGAAAATTATTATAGACAGAGAGATATATGTACACCTATTTGGAAGAAGAATAAAGGAAAATATGAAAAAAAACTAATAAGGAACATAAAAGGGACATGTGGCCCAGCTGAGCCAGAATACAGTTTTTCATCTGGTAGCATTTTTCATATAAATTCAGTGTGACTTCTCATGGGGTAGGCTATTATTCAAAGTGAGTAAGGGTGGCAGAACCTGGCTCTTTGCAAAGTGAATTCAACACTAGTGGAGCCATGGCTATGCAGATAAATACTGCAAACATTACATGCTCACATAGGGTTTCACATAGCCTGGGCTTTAGAATAGAGATTTTCAAAAGCCGTCAGTGTTGGCCTAACTCTGCTCCCCATGATGGAAGTAAATTAAGGCCAACACTAAATTCTATTAAAAGATCCACCCCTATAGTCTATTTTTCTAGAGCAGGGAATGTTGTCATGAGACTGGGCTTATCCCCTACTTTTTTCAAAAAGTATCATGGTACCATCTACGGTCACATCCTCCCTCTTCCACAAGCCTTGGGGCACTCAAGAATAAACCTGGGGTCAGATCTGACCATTAGCTTCCTGCCTTCCCATCCCCACTTCTCTTACCCCACCAACAATACTTCCTTTTCCCTACACAAACACTTCTTGTGATACCTTAGCCTGGCTGTCTTCTTAGGTCCTTTGCTCAGAGAGACCAAGAGCACTTTTACCTTTCCTAATCTTTCTCTTGATCCTTTAGTACTAAGATTTACATCAGTCCCTGTTCTATCCCTATTCTCTCCTTCACTGGGAGAGGGAGCTCTGTATATTCCCTTCCACAGCCCCACCATGCATTGCTGCAAGCCCTAAAACACTCTGGTATCCCTGGGAGCCACAATGCCCAGAATGCCTTGCTGTCAAAACAGGGTAAAGAGGTAAGTACACTCTGTTACAGTGTGGAAGAGGAACATGGGATCAGGGCCAATAGTTGATTTGGATCGTCAGAATGGTTAGTAAACGGGAATCTCAACTTAATGTTTTAAGACAACAACACCTCTAAAGAGGCACTGCAATACTGTGTGGGGTTTGTTTTGGTGATGGGATTCAAAAATTACTTATTCTACTTAGAAAAGCACCTAGAAATCCTCATTTCTGGAGTTGATGGCTATAAAAAGAAAAGGCAGATGGGCTTTTTATAAATATAAAGGAAAGAAGGTGTCTGTAGATCAGACCATGGAAGACTCCTTTACATTTCTCAAAAAGATCCTAGACGTTCTGCTTCTAAGTTTGCTTTTGGGAAATATTTTCTTTTCTGACTTCCAAAAGGCAATGACTATCTTTTAACTCACCTTGTCTTTTTTGTATTCTTGGATTGAGTGGGCTCTTAATACTTTCACCTTCCATTCTTGAGCTCATGATTCACTTTAATTATCTGCTGGCAGCTGTAGCAAACTCTCACAGATTTCCGTTGCACAGTACACCTGTTTAAGCTCTGACACTGGAAAAAAAGATACTTGTGTGCAGCTACTTACACTTTAGAGCCAGACTCTAATTTTCCCATTGGTCTGACTGGGTGTAGTGTGGAGCCACATATCTCGGCAGGGACTCAGCTGCTGCACTGGCTGGTGTGTGTGGGGATGCAGGTGTATAGAAATGTCCCCGTCTCTTCCCTGTCCCTCCTCATCCCTTTTGGGGTGGTGTGTGTAATTCACTGTTTTAGTGTGTGTTACATGACCCCCTCTTGTCGTGGTGTACGTGAAAGAATAAGACCCAGATCCACAAATAGATTTTGCCACCTAAATCCCAGATTTAGGCACTACTGCAATCCACAAAACCCTGCTTGGCTGCCATCTAACCCTGTTGGTGTCTAAACTTGCTTAGTGCCTAAATATTTGCTGTAAAAATCCCCTAGGAGCTTAAATTCTTCACTCTAGGCATCCGGATGCCTAAGTACTGGTAGGATCCATAAACCAGGTGAAGATAGGCATTGGCCCACCTATCTCCATTCAAAAATCAAGGAGGAGGAGGTGTGTCCTCCCCACTTATAACTTTTAATGTTAAGCATTGCAACATCCAAGCCCCTTTGTGGATCCAGGCTTAAGACCCTGCTACTGCTACTACTAGAGTTATTTGATTAGCTCAAGTGGGTGAGGTAGCTCTTAGCACTGAAGGCCATGGGGTCAATTCCCATGGATGGTCCAATCCATACTGGGGGATGGATGTCATTACATTTGTGTTTATGGGGCCACTGAGAGGGACCTGTCTTTGTGTACGGAGAGAAGGACAGCAGTTGTGACTGGCCCCTGTGTGGGCCTTCCAAGAAGGGAAGGCTTCTTGTTCCCAAAGAGGGACTAGGCACATTTTGATCCATAATCACCTTTTCCCCCTCCCCCTGTTTTTTTTTTTTTTACAGATTATTATGCAAGTCTGACATTTCAAACAAGTAGCTTTTAGCCAATATGTTTGGAATTTATAACAATAAGCTGGATAATTTTCATAATTATATGGTCATTTTGTGCTACTCTGTCTTCTATTATGTATTCTCCTCCCCACCTTCCATGAATTGAAAGATGAAGTTACCATTATGGGTTTTTAACTTCACATTTTGAACTGATTTTGCAATCATACCATCGGTTAGACAGTCTGACAAAAATGGTAAAGGAAAGCTTGTACAAGCTATTCATAAAAACGTTACTAGTCCACAAGGAGATGAAGAGGTCCAAAATAGTTTAACATAGGATGCTTATCAGGTATCTGTAAAATATAAGTGGGGGATGGAGAGAGAGAGAAATCACATCATATACTTATTTTTCTAAGGGTCTAAATATTATGCTGGGTTAATTAGTTTATAAACTAATTTATATGACTAGTTAATATAGTTAGTGGTAGAGTCCTCAAGTAACAAACTTGCTGTACTAGTGTTTTATTCAGTTAGAAAGTGCATTCCAAATAATCTTCTCTATAATTTTAGAGAAAATAAATAAATCCAAACAGATGGATTCATTGTTAATCTTAGATATCTGCTTGGAATCAATTTATAATAAGGAAAAATATTACAATACCATAATTTAACCATTTTACTATCCAACAGTAATTAAGCACCCATGGTTCCTTACTTCCTGAAGGAGACACAATTAATATTTATTTGTTACAGCTTTCTCATATGCTCCCTCACTTTCTGCCCCTCCATAAACCATGCTTAAACCCTGAGAAAGGACTTTAGTTTTATCTGAAGTACAAAGCTTGTCTTGGATGTTAACTCTAAATTTCATTAACTGTATTATTTCAGTTTCTTCACTGAAATGAAAGAGTGATCATTACTGCTTCCTTCAGGTTTGCAGCCCTGGCTCAACTCAGGAAACCTAAACCTTCTTTTTCTGGAAATAACTACTTTTCTCTTTTTAATAGAGACTGTCTAATCCACATTTCTTCCTCTATCACCTAAGTGAGATGATGTCCTATTTGATCACAAGAGTCACGGAGTTGAATCCTCTCTCAGATGTCCCACGTGTGTAAAGAATGGAGTAATGAAAAAGAACTGAAGGCTCACATGGGAAAACTAGGGAACTATATAAACTGATTCCTAGTAATTATGGGAATGGGGGGGGGGCATATTGTTACATCAGGCACTAAAAGATGGATAGTGATTGGCTGTTCCAGGAGTGTGTCAGGGGAAGGTGCACAAAGCTTTGCCTCTTAGGGTATGTCTACACAGCAAAGAAAAACCCAGGCTCCCATCCTGCAGGGTCCTAGACCATGGGCTCCAATCTGAGCCCAGAAGTCTACACAGCAATGAAACAGCCCCACAGCCCGAGCCCTGCTGGCTGGGCCAGCTGTGTGTTTTTCTTTCCTGTGTAGACAAACTCTTAGTGCTTCTGCACTACATGATAGCAGACAGCTACCAATTAAATCCCCACTCTCCTGCAGGTGTGGTGGTTTTTTGACCCTAGTGCACTGATCTGGGGCTGAAAGCAGAAGTGTTGCTGTTAAGGCTGTGTGTTCAGGTTCCTATGGAACCTCAATAAACTTAAATATTTCAATACTCATCTCTGTTTTTCCTAGGCTTTTTTTTTTTTTTTTTTTTTGGCTTCTGGGAGCTATGAAAGGGCTGAAGCAATAGGAGAGCTGGTCTCATGTTATTCATGCAAGGCAGGAGGTGAAATACTGTGTAAAGGGGGCAAGTAGTGCTAATTGAGTTGTATAAATGACTATGTGGCATTTCAAAAGACTGTGAAAAATACAAATATGGCACCTGCACTGACTCCTCACCAAACCTGTGATATTTCCTAACACAGCGGAAGCAGAGGTGCCTAAAATCTCCTTAGATTGTCTGTCTGTTCTCAAGATATTTCCAGCTCAGTTTTGTGGAACCAATGCTCAAATATTTCAGGTCCTTCAAATAAGCTTTGGATAAGCATTCATACATTTTGATGCTAAATTCAGTCAAACCCAAATCCACACATTAGCCAGAATCCTTGGCATAATTTAAGGCTAAATCTTAAAAACATGTCAAGCAGCAGATGCTGTTTCTTTGTTTCACACAGAAGAGCTGTAGGTTGAGTAACTACAACATCTAACTAGCTAGACCTAACCACAAACTCTTGCTAAGTTGTGGCATTTTCATTTTGAACTGTAGAAAAAGATTCTATCAGGTCTATGACTAGAAAGTCATGCCTACAGTTTGAGAAATGTATCAAATTATCAAAGAAATTGAGGATTTATAACAAAACCAAAAACCCTAAAGCTTTATTGACTTTCCTCCAGGTAAAACGTCCAGATGTGAGAATAGAGTACTTCTATAACCAAGCCATATGATTCTACATGGGCTCTAAGTTTATAAAATAACTCAGAAAACATCATCTGCAGAGAGCAGCGCCTTGAAACTGTCCAGTCACATCCAGCTATGCTCTCAGGAGAATTAGGCTAAGAGATTTCTTCTGTTCAGATTCTTTGGCAACATTTTTAATATTCACTTTAAATTCCTAAATTTCCAAATGAAGACTTATTAGAATAAATGGATCACGGCTGAGGTAACATATTTCTTGAAGTCTTTAGATGGAAAATTAACAGCATAAATCAGTAACACTGCCAATAAAGTTAGCCCTTGTTATTGAGCTAAGCCTTTCAGTTTTTTCTTGCTTCTCAAACCAGGGGGAAACAGCAAATATTATACCTTCTGATTCATACCTTTGGCTGCTTCAAATGTATCAGTGTCAACACTGTAAGATCCTGGATCAAATCAGCTGCCCATAAGGCTGGCAATGAGACAAGCACATTAAAATCTTTTGCAGTTTACGGAACTAGGGAAGTCTCTCTAGGTTTAGGCATGAATGAAGTCCTTTCTTTAACCAGGTGTTTGGGAACTAGAATGTTTCACAAAATTTACTGGCATAATTCCTAAAAACACTGCTGCAAATAGTCTCTCCATTTCCTCTAATTACTGTAACGTGCTACTCCCCATATGTAAAGAAACAGTGATTCATTAGAACAATGATATAGAAAAAGAGATGACCTTGCAAATTATGAATGGGTTATTCTTTTACTCTGAGTTGTGGTCATGTATCATTTCCCCCTTCACACTCCTTTCTTTTCTCATTGGATACATAATTCTTATTACTGAGGCCTTGTCTACACTACTGGGGTAAGTTGACCTAAGTTATGCTCAATGTAACTTAGGTCGACTTACTGCAGTGTCTACACTGCACTGTGTCGATGGGAGATGGTCTCCCATTGACTTACCTTACTCCTCTTGTTCCAGTGGAGTACCGGAGTCAACCAGAGAGCACTCTGCAGTTGATTCAGTGGGTCTTCGCTAGACCTGCTAAATCGACCCCCACTGAATCGATTGCAGCAACATCGATCCCATGTGTAGACATGGCCTGAGTCCTCAAGGAATTAACATCACTGAAAGAGGGGCAAAAAGAAGGGGGAAAACACCCCTCTGAACAATGTAAGTTACAGTGACAGAAGCGCTGGTGTGGACAGTGCTATGTCCAAAGGAGAGCTTATCCCGCTGACATAGCTATTGCCACTCATGGAGGTGGTTTTATTATGTCGATGGGAGAGCTCTCTCCCATTGGCATCGAGTGGCTAGAGGAGCAATCTTACAGTGGCTCAGCTGCATCGGTAGAGCACAGCAAATCTGCAGATATGTGCTTTATATCTGCAGATCTCCCCACTGGGATGCAACACGCACTGCTGCTGCCATGTGCCATCGCTCGTGAGCCCCCAGGAGCAGCACATGATGCGATGCCCCTTCCTCCTAGCTCCCCCGTCCATGCCACTTTTCTCCTTGAGACCCCACCCCTGCACTGCCCCTTACCCCCAGTCCCCACCCTCACGCTACCTCTTCTCTGCAAGACCCTGCCACCCCACTTGCTCCCTTCCCCCCTTCCCCTGTCACTAGCCTGGTGAGACGGCTTGCTGCTGCGGGTGCAGATGTGGATACTGGTAAAAGACGGCTAGCGGATCGCGGTTTGGATCACAGGTTGATCCTGGAGGATGCGGATCAGATGCAGATCCACATTTTTGTATCTGCGCAGGGCTCTATGCATCAGTACAGCTGTGCTGCTGTAAGCTCACTGTGACCTGAGGTTTCTACTGGCTCAATTTCACTTTTTTACATTTTGCCATACCATCCTTGTTAACATTTCCTACATTACTTTGGGCACATTTTATATCTAAAAATATACGGCCAAATCCTGAAGAGTTAATTTATTCTGTATAGCTCTCACTGAAGTTTGAAGACTAACTAAATACTGAGTAAGAACTTCAGGATCTGATCATGGAAATGTCTATCAAAATAGGTCTCTTTTGGCTATTATGAAAAATGGCCTACATCAAGGGTTCTCCCTCATTTTAATAATAATAATTCTCCAGAGCACTACAGAACAGAGAGGTCTTTTTCTGGACACCTCCCCTCCCTGCACCACAGGTTTAGTTCTCAAAATATTTAATTCTGAAGATCATCAGAAAAGGCTCCATGGACTGCAGTTTGAGAATCTCTGCTCTACACAGATACTCTTTCTGCACCTTTGTTATCTAAATATATTTTATGGTCATGTCATCATATTTAAATTATTCGTTTTGGCACTTTTGTCATATTACTCTCATTGGTTGCATATCAGCTGCATACATGGGTCAGCTGACTTTTTAGTGAAAATTAGGGTTGGCAGAATTCTTTTTTTTATATACTTTTGACAGATAATATTGATGTTTATTTTTAAGCACTCTTGATTTTTAGCTATTTAAATTTTCACAGGTTTGCAAAATTATGAATTTTAAGCATTTTTTAAATTTTTATTGATTTAAATTTTCCACTTTTCAAGAAATTATGGAGGAGGGGCAGTCAGACAATAAATATTTGATGACAGGAGATTTTGACATTCAAAAAATTAAAACTTTATAACCATTAAAATACAAATTGACAACATCACATATCAAATCATACATAGTAAATATCCTTAAATCAAACAAATTCTCAAGCAACATTTTTGCCTATCTGTAAATGTCTATTATTATTAAAAGACAAGGTGGATGAGGTCATATCTCTTATTAGACCAACTTTTGTTGGTGAAACAGACAAGTTTTTGAGCTACACAACATGGCATTAAGGAAATATTTTTTGCCAATTTGTGTATATGGTGAAAATGATATTTACTGACATTTACCATTAAAAATATAATCCTTCCAGCCTAGTTAAAATATACGTCACAGCCTAGCTGGTATCACTGATCAAAATTATATCTTTAAACCACTTCCTTGGTTGCGGGAGTGGAGTGGAGCGGGGTACTGTGGTATTGTCTGTTCCTAAAGGCATAACCATGCAAAAGGCAAGAAGGCTCCATAAGCATTCCCCCTCTTGCATGCATACCCACTCAAAATCAGACACAGTGGGCTCAATTCACCATTGTCCTGCACCTGGTGTAGTAATTAACACCAGTGCAAAGTGGGTGTAATTTGCCAAATCAGAATGGTAGCATTTTACATTTCAAAGTCACATTTCAGTGGTGGAAAAACATCAGTGAATCAGGCTCAATCTATCCAACTGTTTCTCATATGAATCTTTCATAGCAGAGAGAAAGAGAATTGATGAGAAAGGTAACGTTAACCATATTTGTTTTTACTTTGATATTTTTTAATCTCAGGAGCAGCCCCATTGCATTCTATTCAGTGCATAATTCTTTCTAATAGGATTCAAAAATTGTTCAGGCAAATTGTACAACATTTCTTTGTGTTTTTATTTACCTTTTTTTCAGCTCTAGTGTTTATCTGAATGTTGCCTGAAGCAAAATATTTAATAAATATGTCACGTAATGGAATAATATTACAACACTCCCACATAGCATCTGCAATATTCCATAGAGACATACACTTTTTTGTTTAGTATAGATCTGCTTTGATTAAAATTTTCCCCAAAGTTTTTGAAATAATTCCTGCCCCCTTCTCTTCCCCCCCATCCCCCCCGCTCTTAGCTATCCAGGTCCCCTTAACTTCTGGGTGCTGCCAATCCCCATACCAATCTCTTTCTAGGTCTGAGTGTTGATAAACTCATTGCGGGCTATTATACCTGGCTCTCTGGAGTGTTCAATCTTTGATATGGCTTGATATCTTTAATACTGGTGTGCTTGATCTATGGAGTGACTTCTCAGGTTAGGAAAAAGAAAAGGAGTACTTGTGGCATCTTAGAGACTAACCAAGTTTAGGGCTCAATCATATATGGCAGTGGTTCTTAACCAGGGGTCCGGGGCCCTCTGTGGGCTGTGAGCAGGTTTCAAGGGGTCTGCTAAGCAGAACTGGGGCCCAGGGCAGAAAGCCAAAGCCCCAGCATGTGGGGCTGAAGCCTGTGGCCCGGAGCCCTGCCACCTGAGGCTGAAGCCAAAGCCTGAGCAACTTAGCTTTGCAAGGCCCCCTGTGACATGGGACTGGGACAATTGCCCTGCTTGCTACCCACTAATGAGTGCCCTGGCTTTTATAGGCAGAAAAACAGTTGTTGTGGCAGTGGTGGGCCATGGAGTTTTTTTGCAGGGGGGTGCTCAGAAAGAAAAAGGTTGAGAACCTCTGATCTATGGTATTTAGCACTTCCCAGAGGTGCAGAGCACCCTCAACTATCATTTAAAAAATCAACAGGAGTTAAGGGTGCTCAAGTTCAGCCCCTTAACGATATTCTGGGATTAAAACAGTTTGATTAGAAAGGAGATGTTGGCACAAACTTTCTCAAATCTTACTGATCTGTCTATAAACAATTTATATTGGTTTATAGAAGCCTGCTTTTGAGGTCACGGAAGTGTTTCTGGCATGGTGAATAAATAGGAATAGCAGGAATGGTTTGGGCTGAGAGAAACTGATAACTTTGTAATGTCACTGACCCAAGACAAACTGACTCCTCAGTAGCTTCCCAGGAGAATTTTTCAACTCTCTTTGTGGAGAATAGCAATGAGATTTGTCACGGTCTGGCCTGTATGTGTGGATGAAGTGGTCAAGCCCAATTTATCAGTCATTGTTCTTAGCCTGGGACGTTTGATGCCCTTCTCTAAGGAGAAGGTCACAATGAGGGGAAGAATGGTCTTGTGATTAAAGGCCAGGCCTAATAATTAAGAGATCCAAGATCTCTTCCTGGTGCGATCTTGGTTAAGTCACTTAAACACTCTCCCCACTCATAAATGGGGATAAGAATACTGTCCTACTCCTCTTTTGTGGGTTTTATTTAATGTTTGTAAAATGCTCTATGATCCTTGAATGGAAAGTGCTACAGAAATGCAAAGCATAATTTACTATCATTGTACCAATGAACCCCACCTGATGTAAGGTGGATCTGTGCCTCTTGTGGGTGGTAAAGGTTCCACAAGCAGTGGCCCTCTCATTTTTGACAAGGATAGAGAAGGCCTCCCTTCGGGAGTAGAAAGTTGAGTTCCCTCAGATTGGCAAATGTTTTGTAAAGAAAAGTTCCTTTTGGCAAGTTCCTGCTGTCAGTTATATATTGTTTTCTGGAGGAGATCCTGCCTCTGCTACTCATGCCTGTGTCATAAACTATTTTACTCTCTCTCCTTCAGCTTACCAGTTAAACAGTTTCTAGTACTAGTAGCTTGTGCAAAATGTGGCAATCTGTTTACTTACCATGGTAAGCATTCAAGAATATATTAGACCCACTTTGCATTCTTTGCCTTGGCTACCAATATACCTGTACGCGAATTGTAAACTCGGGGCTTGATCCTGGACATCTTACTCAAAGCTCACTTGCTTGCTTGACCTACAATGTCCCCAAGCTTATGTAAGTCATTAATTTGAATAACATGTCATCTTATGGACCTCTTTAGACTCTATGCTTCTCAAATCACTGCTTGGGGTACCTTTAATAGACCTTACCTTAGGAGTTAGCTACATGAGAAAGTTAACTTGTCGCTGTTTAAAACCCATTCAGTTAAGCCCATGCAAACCCCGTGTGTATGTCTTATTTTGGTTTTAATTGTGGCTTATTTTTGTTTTAAGAAATTTATTCCGCAAGCTAAACCAAAATAAGTCACCCTTAAATCAAATTAACAGTGTCCACATAGAGATTTGCCAAAGTTTAAATAAATTAGGTTAAATTCATGCTTTAAATTAAACTGGTGCAACTTTCTTGTGTATGAAATCCCTTTAGAAGGTGAGAGTATTTATAAGTACCAGCTCCCAGAACAATGGACTCTCCTAATGCTTTGGGGTTCCACCCAGTCCAGTAAAGGGTTGTGTCACCACCTGCTCTGTAACCCTAGGTGCCTCTATAGTGTGCACTTAGGTTCAAAGCTCTGATACCAATAGCCTGCTTACGCTAGCTTGGTTACTCCTTGCAGGAAAAACAGCTCCTCCTGCCTCAAGTTTCCCCAAAACTGTCCCCTCTGCACTGTGCATCCTAGCTCACTGCAGTACTCACAAAACCTTATCAATTGGACTACTCCTTTAAAGAGATAGTGCACAGTGCCAGCCTGTTAATTTGGCTGAGGGTTTACCCTTCAGTTTGAAACACTACACTGAGATGATTGTGTAATAAAACAAGATTAAGTTTATTAAGAAAGAACAGGTATCTAAGTGATACCAAATAGAAGGAATTGGGATAGAAGTGGTTACAAGCAAAAGTAAAAATATGCTTCTAAGTCTAAAACCCAACATAAACTAAAGTCTTTTGTTCAAAGTAGTTTTTTCTCACCACAGTTGTTCCTCCAGCATGGCTGGCCAGATCTTAGTAAAGATCCAATCACAGAGCCAACAGTCCTTGGTTTCTTTGACTCTTTAGGTGAAGAATACCATAATGGCTTTGTGATTGTCTTTATATTCCCCAAAGTCCATTGTCTCCAAATCAAGAGCCAGGAAGGCTTCCTGGGTTGCAGCTTCTTTTTGCAGTGTCAGGATGACCTTCTGCTGCTGTTTTGTTCCTGTTGACTTCCCATTCCTCTGCTGATTCATATTTAAATGGGACTTCAATAGTTTTGATTCCATAATGCTTAATTTACATTGGTGACAGGTAGATAGCTACCATCCCTCCTGTCTGGAAGAAAACCTGTTTCTCCCTTTGTTTGGTCACAGACGTTAAAGCATAATATTAGTAAGTATCCATAATTCCTCATATAATGTTAATATGTACATTTTACAATGGTATCTATCACCTGTGTGTCATTAGCTTTCAGCAAAGATCTTATTTGATATACTTTTATAGTACAGTAATATTGTATACAATCAGTTTATTCAATTGCTTATTCTTTGGGGTTCAGACCCCTGTTTTCACCCTGGGGTGTCTGAACCCTGATTGTTCACTTCAGATTCATTTTGACCCAATCTTGCAAAAACGACTTTATTTCTGTAGATGTTATGATGTTTGAGAAACCACTTTGGCTTTGGCTTTTCTTTTTCTTTTTTTTTCTTTTTTTTTTTTGATGGGCATTAGTTGTAACCTACAGCTGGGTCCATCTCTCTCTCTTGTGCATGTATGGCATCTGCAGAGCAACATTACATAAATGCAGTTGTAGGTCCTTAAGCCATTTCAAAGCCTCCTCTGTGACATTGTGTATGTCATCCAATTCACCTTTGAATCCATATTTGGGGCACTGCATTATGATGTATTCAATGGTTTGGATGTGAGTCACACGAAGGGGAGTCTTTGATTTTCCACTTGAGCATCAGGTAGCCACATCTTCCATAGTTTATTTGGATGTGGTTCAGTGTGGTCCAAAGCCTGTGTGACAGGTCAAAACCGGGAGGGCGGCTTGTTGGGTCAGGAAAAAATGTGCTTGTTTGGAATGAGGTCCAGACACTTTGCCATTCACTGGCTGGATCCAGAGACATGAGGTGGTCACGTGTGGTCCCTAGTGGTTTTCGCAATTCCAGGTGTTGTTGGGGTATGTTATCCATAACCTGCTGGATGGGACGTTCTGGGTAATCTTTGACATGCTTAAGTTCTTGTGCCATGGCTATGTCTCGACAGATAGCTGGAAGTTTGATGTTTGCTAATACAGAAAGCCACTGTAGAGATGTTGATTTTAAAGTTCCCACGATGATTCACATGGTCTGATTCAGCTGCCTATCCACAAGTTGGGTATGGCAGCTTCTTTTCCACACCTGTGGACGGAATGCACTAGGGTGCAACTGGGTGCACCAGGGCCACGGCTGATATTCATAGCACCGGTGCAGTTGATCCCCAGCTTGTTCCTGCTAACTTGTATATTGTGTAAGCAGCGTTGGGAGACACATATATGTTTTATTATCCATTTGTTCTCCAAAGGCAGAATTGGGCGCAATATCTCCTGCTCAGTTGGATATAATAAGCATAATTAATTACCGAATGCAAACCAATTTACTCCCTCACTTTATCTGTCCCCGTATGATTTGTACATCACAAATACCTTCAGTTCCAATAACTGGGAATCTAGTATCATGTAATTAAATTAAATTATATAATTTATTTTGAATAAATGTTTATTTTTCTTGAAAAAATAATGACTTTCTATTATATGGCCACCAGTATTAAGTAACTAAGTATTTTTAATATATTTTCCCTCACAGCACCACTATGAGGTAGGAAAATGCTAATATCCCCATTTTACAGATGGGGGAACTGAGGCATAGAGAGACTTCGGGTAAAATTTTCAGAGGCTCCTAAGTTACTTAGGCACTTAAGTTCTGTTTTCAAAAGAGATTTAGGCACTTAGGAGCCTAAGATCTATTGACTTTCAATTAAACTTAGGGTTCTAAGTACCAGATCATTAAACATATTGAGGTGCCTAACATCCACTGAAATCAATGAGAGGTACCTAAATACCTATAAGGATCTCTTCTGAAAAGGGGACTTAGGAACTTTTAAAAATTTTACCCTAAGTGACCTGCCCAAAGTCACACAAGAAGTCAGCGGTGGAGAAGAGCATTGAACTCCGGTCTTCTGAGACCCAGGCTATCAATCTAACCACAGAATCATTCTTCCTCTCTTACATTTAGAGATAATAAAGTTCAGTCTCCATACACTGTCTACATCTCCATTATTATAAGATATATGTTGTGGTAGAGCATAGACCTCAACGAGATCATCTACTTTTCAGAGGTTTCATGAGGCTATTTCCAATTATGCTCTAACTCAACGAGGCAGCACCTACCACACCAACACCTATCTGTTCCACAGCTATCCGTTATCAACTCCTGATGGTAATTCAAACTTGTCCTTTTGGTTTTCAAATGCTCAATAGGCAGACTTCATCCAGTATTTATGATCTCATATCCACCTGTTCCCAAGCCCATACATTCCACTCTTCCACTGCCCTTTCCACTTTCCTGAACTCTCCTTGTTTGTGGGTTGCTTTTCACCTGTGTTGGCCTATCTGCAACTCTTGTTCATCTTGGGGCCAATGAGTTGTGTACACTAAATACTGGCATTGAGTTTATGATTTATTTTCTCTTTGTAAAGGACACTATATGAAAATAAATCAATGTATTTTGTAAACCAATGACTTTGAGAGAATCACATACAGAAAAAAATACTTTCTTAAGATTGAAATCTGTTAGAGCAATAATGTGGCAGTGACACGAAGAAAGCCTATGTCTAAGAATTCTTTCTAGTCATCTTTCTTTTTGAGTCCAAGCTAGAAAATATATACCATATTAATATTAGTTTATTCAATCTGACCTACAGTATTCTGAATCAGGACTGTGTTATCTTCGCCCATTTTCAGGTGTATCCTCAACAACGTCAGTGAGTGTACCTCCAACAGCAGTATCTGTATCATTCTGAAATGCATAGGTTCGTACTAGGAGGAGGTATCATGTTAATATACTGTACACTCTTTATAATTGTACTTCTTGGAAAAACAAGAGTGTTTTCTGTGCTTTATGGAATGCTGCTGTAGGACTCTTGTGAGGTAACATATACAGTCATATATTATTTAGCTTTAGTATTGGTGAATCTTGTGCAATTTTAGGTTTTGGAACTCATGTTATTCTGTACTTTATGCCTCACTGCTTTCACAGTCTTCTTATGTTGCTCCCGTGTATTTTTCTGTGAGTCATGCCCACACTAATTGAAGACTAATCTTGCTTTGTTGTAATCACCTGCCTTCTCATCAACTTATTCGATGAAAAATTCAGCCAGACTGAAATACAGAACCATATCTTTACTGATGTTATGTCCACAGTCTGAGCAACAGCCATGCAGTTTATCTTTCTCATCTCATTTCTAGCATGCTCTTCCTTTGCTCAGAATGGGTTGAGGAAGATGAAGGTTTCTGATATGGCCTTGTAGAATACCTCAATTTGAAACCACTAGTTTACAAAGCACCACTGAGGACAACAAAGATCTCTCCACTGGGAACTCATCGCTCCCCACTGTGGCATATTGAACACTATGTTAAAATTACAAGCTATCACTTCACGTTTTAAGGAGTTTCTTTGTCTTGTTTGCAGTTTAGGGGGCTCTGTTGGGAAGTATGCAAACTGGGTTTTCAGCACTCAGTCTGCAAAAAAGCCAGCCTAGAGCAAGGTGGGTTATGTTGTGCCTTTCTGCCTTAGGAAGCAGCCTGCTATCTCTAGTCTTTCCCTTTGTATTTGATTGTTGTGTGTTAGAGTTTTGGATTCTTAGAAATAAAGTAGTGTTACATTGCAACTTTCTAGAAAGAGTATTTATGTTTTGTTTCTATCTCTGTGTATTTGCTATGAACATAACACCCACTAAAACTCATTACTGTCCACGGTACTTCTGGACTTTTCAGTAGCGGTACATCTGTAAAAGAGCCTACCACGTGCCTCAAGAAAAACAGGTCATTACTCTTGGTTTTGGCTACTGTTAACAGATTTGAAAGTTTTGGCTTTGTGGACTCCGTACTATTATAGTATAATCCCGCATCCCTGTTTTTCATGTTAGTATTTAGTTCAATAAAAACATCAATTTTTGATTTTTCATGCATTTATTTCACACAAAGGATAAAATCAGAATAGCAAAGCAAAAATCTCTGTCTTTAAACATAGCTCCATCTGAGATATCAGCTAGCCTTCGTCTCCAAATAAGTTGTCTATTGTCCAGGTTAGATGAGTACTGTTAGTTTTCTTTGTTACCATGCACAAGGTTCTCAACCACAGAGACAAAAGTCTTCAGATTTGCACTTTAACCTCCAATTTTTACACTTATACAGCAACAGTTCTGGTCAGAAAATGCTTCATGGTGTCCAATACCAGATACAGGAGGTCTGTACTAATCCACTCCCCTCTGCAGATCCTACGTAGAATTTTTCCAGACTTTGATGTTGTAGTGTCATCACCTTTCGACTCATCTTGTTGCTATTCAACTTCCTTTTTTGTATTTCAATTGTTCATAGTCACCCTTTATAGGATAATCTACAGAGTAAGGCAAGACAAGAAAACGAATGCTAAATTTGGCAATCGAATCAAATGCGTAAAGTGGCAACTCA
The DNA here is from genome assembly GCF_965140235.1 of Caretta caretta. Classification (NCBI taxonomy): domain Eukaryota; kingdom Metazoa; phylum Chordata; order Testudines; family Cheloniidae; genus Caretta; species Caretta caretta. The sequence continues at coordinate 38,848,143 of NC_134209.1, read as the reverse complement.
GGATTTACCCAAAATATGTCTTTTCTTCACCTAGACAGGCACCCTCTCCCTGTTACTGCCGTGATTGATTAGTGGAGCACCCAACAACCTGGTAACCATCTGGGAAACAGGAATTTTCAGTTTCTTTCTAGAAATGTATCTTCACTGGGTCTGTTGTGTGCCCATAAGCCTAGTACTTAATCACCACATGTGGGAGGTGTTAACTAGGGAATTGCCTTTCTAGTCTAATTTCATTATTATTTATATAAGTGCTGTAAGAATATATATTGTACAGTATTGCTACTGTACGAAGGGTTAGAAATGCCACACAAATAAGATTCCCTGTCCCAAAGAGCATATAGTTTAAATAAGCAAGTGGGTACAACAAGTTAAGAGGCAAGTGCAGAGGAGAGGCTGATTGCTATAAGGGAACAGATGTCAGAAGTTTATTTGGAGGAGGAGGAGGAGGAGGGAGGCTGTTCCAATATGAAAGATGATATAAAACTGGGAGTGGGCGAAGGAAACAAATTGAGGTTTTATACAATTATGTCTTCTGTCCTATCCAGAAGCACTTGTGCTTTTTGAAAGTGTAGTGGAATTTGACAGGAAAATATATATCCTTTAAAGAGGCTAAAAACTATACCCATATTATTCTCCAGATACATTATGAAAATGCACACTGCCCCCAAACAAAAATGGTGACCCCAAAAACAAAGACCCCCAAAAACCCTACAGCTCAAAGCCAAAAGACCTTTCTAAGACAAAACTCTGTCCATGTTACTTTTCCCTTCTCCTTCCCCCCCACCCCCCAGCCCTCCTAAATTCCTGGTAGAACAACAACTAAACATGGAGTAGGACCTAAAGGTCAACAAATACAGGCGCTGGGGAAATGAGAGAGCAAGTGAGTTCTCTAGTCAAAGACAAGGCCTTGAGCCTTCTGATGATTAAACCAGGGAGTATTTGTAAAATGCCACCCACTCAGTATGGCACTCTGACCCCTTCTAACGGTGGCTGGGCAACATACAGAAGTTGATGACCCAGCTACAGCCTTAGCTAAGAGAGCGTGTTTATCTCAGGCAGTAGAAACTCGTGCATTATGATTTAGAGATCTGAGGCTCAATCCCTGATTTTGATGACTGCAACAGGAATATTGGGTAACAAGTAGCAGCCTGAATGGAGATTTAAATAGGTGGACATCTGAAGCTCAGGATGACCTTTCCTGGCCAGAGGGAGTATGTAACTCACACCTACCTAGCTCATGTGGTAATGTGACCACTAAGTTGATCTCAACTGCTGTGGTATCACATGTGCAGAGAGACAATCTCTGAGGTAACCAGGGCCCAACACTCTTAAAGGTTCTTTTTACCACACTGTCTGACACTCCTTCTAGGAACCAATTGTAAATTTTCTTTACAAGAAATATAATAATAATAATACAGGTGGACTTCCCACTCCAACCCCAAACTATCCCTTCAAGGATGCCACACAGGCAGAGGCTAGTTCACCCATGCAGCATTTTTGGGGAGCGAGCAATCACTCTCTTCGGGCTCTTTCCTCTCACAATAGAAACATGCTTTAGTTATTTCCATCTTAAAAAACCCTTCCTTGATTTCATCTGCCTCTCCAATTACTGCCCAGTCTCCTTTTTTTTCTCTAAACTCATTGAATGTGATGTTTACAATCGCTGTCTGGAGTTCCTCTCATCCAGTTCCATCATCGGCCCTCTCCAATCCATGTTGTGGCCCTTGCATTCCACTGAAATCTCTCTTATCAATGTCTCTAATGATCGCTTCCTACCCAAAGCTCAGAACCAGTACCCCATCCTCATCCTCCTTGACCTGTCAGCCATCTTCGACACAGTTAACCATGCTCTTCTTCTTGAAATCGTGTCTTTTCTTATCTTCCATGACTTCGTCCTCTCCTGGTATTCCTACATCTCTAATCAGCATCTCTTTCAGAGGATCCCCAGCATCCCCAATCACCTTTCTGTGGAGTTCCACAGGGATCTGTCCTTGGTCCCCTTCTCTTCTTCTACACGTTTCTCTGTAAAATCTCATCTGCAAACACAAATTCACCTACCATCTCTATGCAGATAACTCAGATGTACTTAGAATCATAGAATCATAGAATATCAGGGTTGGAAGGGACCTCAGGAGGTCATCTAGTCCAACCCCCTGCTCAAAAGCAGGACCCATCCCCAATTAAATCATCCCAGCCAGGGCTTTGTCAAGCCTGACCTTAAAAACTTCTAAGGAAGGAGATTCCACCACCTCCCTAGGCAACGCATTCCAGTGTTTCACCACCCTCCTAGTGAAAAAGTTTTTCCTAATATCCAACCTAAACCTCCCCCACTGCAACTTGAGACCATTACTCCTTGTCCTGTCCTCTTCTACCACTGAGAATAGTCTAGAACCATCCTCTCTAGAACCACCTCTCAGGTAGTTGAAAGCAGCTATCAAATCCCCCCTCATTCTTCTCTTCCGCAGACTAAACAATCCCAGTTCCCTCAGCCTTTCCTCATAAGTCATGTGTTCCAGACCCCTAATCATTTTTGTTGCCCTTCGCTGGACTCTTTCCAATTTATCCACATCCTTCTTGTAGTGTGGGGCCCAAAACTGGACACAGTACTCCAGATGAGGCCTCACCAATGTCGAATAGAGGGGGACGATCACGTCCCTCGATCTGCTCGCTATGCCCCTACTTATACATCCCAAAATGCCATTGGCCTTCTTGGCAACAAGGGCACACTGCTGACTCATATCCAGCTTCTCGTCCACTGTCACCCCTAGGTCCTTTTCCGCAGAACTGCTGCCGAGCCATTCGGTCCCTAGTCTGTAGCTGTGCATTGGCTTCTTCCGTCCTAAGTGCAGGACCCTGCACTTATCCTTATTGAACCTCATCAGATTTCTTTTGGCCCAATCCTCCAATTTGTTTAGGTCCCTCTGTATCCTATCCCTGCCCTCCAGCGTATCTACCACTCCTCCCAGTTTAGTATCATCCGCAAATTTGCTGAGAGTGCAATCCACACCATCCTCCAGATCATTTATGAAGATATTGAACAAAACTGGCCCCAGGACCGACCCCTGAGGCACTCCACTTGACACCGGCTGCCAACAAGACATGGAGCCATTGATCACTACTCGTTGAGCCTGACAATCCAGCCAACTTTCTACCCACCTTATAGTGCATTCATCCAGCCCATACTTCTTTAACTTGCTGTCAAGAATACTATGGGAGACCGTGTCAAAAGCTTTGCTAAAGTCAAGATACAATACATCCACTGCTTTCCCTTCATCCACAGAACCAGTAATCTCATCATATAGAAGGCGATTAGATTAGACAGGCATGACCTTCCCTTGGTGAATCCATGCTGACTGTTCCTGATCACTTTCCTCTCATGTAAGTGCTTCAGGATTGATTCTTTGAGGACCTGCTCCATGATTTTTCCGGGGACTGAGGTGAGGCTGACTGGCCTGTAGTTCCCAGGATCCTCCTTCTTCCCTTTTTTAAAGATTGGCACTACATTAGCCTTTTTCCAGTCATCCGGGACTTCCCCCGTTCGCCAAGAGTTTTCAAAGATAATGGCCAATGGCTCTGCAATCACAGCCGCCAGTTCCTTTAGCACTCTCGGATGCAACTCGTCCGGCCCCGACTTGTGCATGTCCAGCTTTTCTAAATAGTCCCTAACCACCTCTTTCTCCACAGAGGGCTGGCTATCTATTCCCCATGTTGTGATGCCCAGCGCAGCAGTCTGGGAGCTGACCTTGTTTGTGAAGACAGAGGCAAAAAATGCATTGAGTACATTAGCTTTTTCCACATCCTCTGTCACTAGGTTGCCTCCCTCATTCATTAAGGGGCCCACACTTTCCTTGGCTTTCTTCTTGTTGCCAACATACCTGAAGAAACCCTTCTTGTTACTCTTAACATCTCTCGCTAGCTGCAGCTCCAGGTGGGATTTGGCCCTCCTAATTTCATTCCTACATGCCCGAGCAATATTTTTATACTCCTCCCTGGTCATATGTCCAACCTTCCACTTCTTGTAAGCTTCCTTTTTATGCGTAAGATCTGGTAGGATTTCACCGTTAAGCCAAGCTGGTCGCCTGCCATATTTACTATTCTTTCGACACATCGGGATGGTTTGTCCCTGTAACCTCAACAGGGATTCCTTGAAATACAGCCAGCTCTCCTGGACTCCTTTCCCCTTCATGTTAGTCCCCCAGGGGATCCTACCCACCCGTTCCCTGAGGGAGTCGAAGTCTGCTTTCCTGAAGTCCAGGGTTCGTATCCTGCTGCTTACCTTTCTTCCCTGTGTCAGGATCCTGAACTCAACCAACTCATGGTCACTGCCTCCCAGATTCCCATCCACTTTTGCTTCCCCTACTAATTCTTCCCGGTTTGTAAGCAGCAGGTCAAGAAAAGCTCCCCCCCTAGTTGGCTCCTCCAGCACTTGCACCAGGAAATTGTCCCCTATGCTTTCCAAAAACTTCCTGGATTGTCTATGCACCGCTGTATTGCTCTCCCAGCAGATATCAGGAAAATTAAAGTCACCCATGAGAACCAGGGCGTGCGATCTAGTAGCTTCCGCGAGCTGCCGGAAGAAAGCCTCATCCACCTCATCCCCCTGGTCCGGTGGTCTATAGCAGACTCCCACCACTACATCACTCCTGTTGCTCACACTTCTAAACTTAATCCAGAGACACTCAGGTTTTTCTGCAGTTTCGTACCGGAGCTCTGAGCAGTCATACTGCTCCCTTACATACAGTGCTACTCCCCCACCTTTTCTGCCCTGCCTGTCCTTCCTAAACAGTTTATAACCATCCATGACAGTACTCCAGTCATGTAAGTTATCCCACCAAGTCTCTGTTATTCCAATCATGTCATAATTCCTTGACGTCACCAGGACCTCCAGTTCTCCCTGCTTGTTTCCAAGGCTTTGTGCATTTGTATATAAGCCCTTGAGATAACCTGCTGATCGCCCCTCATTCTCAGTATGAGGCAGAAGCCCTCCCCTCACAGACATTCCTGCCTGTGCTTCCTCCCGGTATCCCGCTTTCCCACTTACCTCAGGGCTTTGGTCTCCTTCCCCGGTGAACCTAGTTTAAAGCCCTCCTCACTAGGTTAGCCAGCCTGCTCGCAAAGATGCTCTTCCCTCTCTTCGTAAGGTGGAGCCCATCTCTGCCCAGCACTCCTCCTTCATGGAACACCATCCCATGGTCAAAGAATCCAAAGCCTTCTCTCCGACCTGCGATCACCACCTGCGTAGCCATTCGTTGACTTCCACGATTCGGCGGTCCCTACCCAGGCCTTTTCCTTTCACGGGGAGGATGGACGAGAACACCACTTGCGCCTCAAACTCCTTTATCCTTCTTCCCAGAGCCACGTAGTCCGCAGTGATCCGCTCAAGGTCATTCTTGGCAGTATCATTGGTGCCCACGTGGAGAAGCAGGAAGGGGTAGCGATCCGAGGGCTTGATGAGTCTCGGCAGTTTCTCCGTCACATCGCGAATCTTAGCCCCCGGCAAGCAGCAGACTTCTCTGTTTTCCCGGTCAGGGCGGCAGATAGATGACTCAGTCCCCCGGAGTAGAGAGTCCCCGACCACCACCACCCGCCTCCTTCTCTTGGGAGTGGTGGTCGTGGAACCCCCCATCTCAGGACAGCGCATCTCATGCCTTCCAACCAGTGGAGTTTCCTTCTGCTTTCTCCCCCCAGACATATCATCTGTTCCACTCTCCGCAATGGTACCTGTGGAGAGAACATGAAAGCGGTTAGTTACCTGTGTCCGCGTTGCTGGAACCCGGACATTCCCCCTTCTTCTTCTGGAGGTCACATGTTGCCAAGCTTCTTCACTGGTCTCTTGGCTCCGCTGTGCAACCTGCTCTAAATCTTTAGAGCTTTGTGCCCGTAGAAGCATATCCTGACTTTTGTCCAGAAAATCCTCCGTTTCTCGTATGCAACGCAGGGTCGTTATCTGTTGCTCCAGACCTTCAATCTTCTCTTCCAGTATGGAGACCAGCTTGCACTTTGTACACACAAAGTCGCTTCTGTCCTGTGGAAGAAAGACAAACATGGCACATCCAGTGCAGGTCACAACAGCTGAACCCCCCCCCTTCCATATCACCTTCTTACTATGAGCTTCCTCAGAGAAGCTGGCAAGATGTAAGCCTCACTGGGCTCACTCCAGGCGAACTCCCAGGCAAACTCCTGCTGTGTGCTGCTCTGCTGTCCCCCGCTGCTCAGCTTCTGTACTCCAGATGTGTCTCCTTGTGCCCACATGAAAATCTCAGCCTTTCTTTCTGAGATCTCCTCATAGGCATCTAGCCCTCAGTTCAAGCTCAGCATGGCTAAAGCACAGCTCTTAATCTTTCTTCCCCCAAGCCCTCCTTAAGACCTCATTTCTCGACCACTGTGGACAACATTACCACCATCCTGCCCATCACTCAGGCTTATAACCTGGGTGTCATCCTTGATTTGGACGTTTCTGTAGGTCCTCACATCCAGACTATGTCTGAGTCTTGCAAATTCTTTCTATGTAACATCTCTGATATATGCCTTTTCCTATCCATCCATATGGCTAAAACTCTCATCCAGGCTCTCGATTAGTGGAACATCCTTTCCTCTGGCCTTTATGTGTGCAATCTTGCGCCACTCATATCCATTCAAAATGCTACTCCAAAGGTCATTTTCCTAATCCATTGCTTTGATCAAGTGTCCCCTCTCTTTGCATTTCTCCACTGTCTCCAGCTTCTCTGTTGCATCAGACATAAGTTACTTGGTTTCATTTTCAAGGCCCTATATAGCCTATCCCCACCCTATCTGTCATTTCTGATTGAGTATCAGAAGGTTGATTCCAGCCTCTGATCAGCCCATGATGCTAGCCTTCCTCACGCACTTGTCAAATTTTCCAACACGCACCTTTGTGCTTTATCCTGTATTTCCCCTCACACTCGGGAAGAATTCTCTGTAAACATCTGCAAAGCCACTCCTCTCCAAATCCCTCCTTCAAATTCTCCTTTGCTGCGATGCCTACAAAACAGCTTGACAAGGATTAGGCTGCTGGTGTGGTGAGACTATTGCCTATAATCCTGACCAATACTGTGTCATTGTTTCCTGGTGTACTTCCCCATCAGTCGGTTTGTGTGCATACATTGTCTCATCTTATACTAAAATTGTAAGCTCTTTGGAGTAGGGACCATCTTTTGTTCTGTGATTGTACAACCCCCTAGCACAATGGGGTCCTGCTCCATGACCAGGGGTCCTAGGCACTACAATAATACAAATAATAATGAGTAAGGGGCCTCCCTAGTACACAAAGCATTGGGGAATGCTTCAAGGCTGAGTATCTCCTAACTCCGTGGCGTTTCTCAGGAATAGCTCCTGGGAAGCTCTTGCCGGTGGCAGCAGGCCAGGCCTGGTGTGTTCCAGTACATTATGCTCCATGTGCATGTGTTTTCCCCCATGCTAGTGTTTAGTCATAGAGTTTAAGGCCAGAAGTGACCAGCTGATCATCTAGTCCAACCTCATATGTATATCACTTATAGCAGCCACACACTAAACCCATCAACCGAAGAGTTTCAAAATATCAGCGTGGGATGTTTGATCACCACATGTATACAGTTTGGAACAAAAGGTACATGTTAAATGTAGACACAGGGGAGAGGGATTTTATATAACTATATCACAATTCATTTGACACTGGCCATTTAATACAGCTCTATCTGTCCGTCTGTCTAATCTATTTTTCTACTGCTGCCCATCACCATGGTACCTGAGTATCTTCCATGTAAAAAAAAAAAAAAATCAATAGCAAAGTCCCTAGTATACTTCTTGGTCTTATTGGCATTTTTTCCTTTCCTGCTCCAAAACTCTGCTTGCAGTAGGTTTTTTTTATTTTTTAAAAATAAATATATTATTTTATTTAGAGTGCAGGTTGTGATAGGGTTTAGGGATAGAAGGCGGTGTCAGTGTTGTGATTATTATTCTTATGATGGAAAGGCTTTTATAATACTATATATAGTATTAGACTCTTAGCAAGCCTCTTCACACAACATTCAGTTTATCATCTTCTTCATCTCCCAGGTACTTCTCTGTGGTCCCATTGCCTAACCAATATTTTCTCCCTCCTATCTGTGTGCCCTGAATTATTTCCTGCTGTTTGGATGTTAGCCTTTATGAATCTCATTGTATTTATTGCATCAGATTTCAGCCTCTTTCTCAAGTTCATCATGATTGTAATGTTGTCCTCAAACTATTTGTGATCTCTCCTTCTTCCCCACTACCATCCCCACCCCCAGCATCATAACCTCTTTGAATTTTGTTATCATAATCTCCTCTCCATCCTAAATTTAAAATATTCATTAGTATTAATCCAAGAACAGACCCCTGTTGGGATGCAGTTTGACACTGACACATTGCTAATTACTCGGTGTGTGATTTTTTTAAAGCCAATTGTGTGTGATGAAGGGAAGGAAGGAAATTAGAGGAAAGCACGCCATTTTTACAGAAGGTGTAATTAAGAAAGGGTGGGAAGGAAATAGACATCATTGGCATTGCCAACAAGACTCAGCAACATTTTATTCCGCTTATTTCATCCCCTTACACAGGAGCGCCTCGTGGATCAAAGAAGCACAGAGTAGAGCCTCCAGAAAAAGCACACTGGTAACACACTGCAGGTGAAATCATGATCCAATTGAAGTCAATGGGAGTTTTGTCATTGACATCAGTGGAACCAGGATGTCACCCTCAGTACTCAAAATTCTATTTGATCAAAAGAGGAATACTCAAAATAATTCGTTATACACTTTCTTAAAGAACTTTTGTTGCCAGGTTTAGAGATGGAGATACAGGTGAAGTTTGTTTTCTTTGCACGTTTGAATTAACTTAGCACTCAGAAGTTTCCAGACCCTCCCACCCCTAGCCAATGTACTTCAATTTTCTGTTGAAAGGAGCTCCTCCAGTAATTCAGACTTTTTATTTGTTCAGTCTTTGACTTCCCTGCAGGAAGCACTGTATTTCACAAGTGTGCTGACAAGAATGATTGTTGCAGACATTGCTGGAAGACAGACTAGACCCCAGGAATATTGTTTAACTAGGTCATAATTTTATTAAGTAACATCTGGGAACTTGTCCTGTTCAACTCATCTCTCTTTTGTAATCTGTACAACTGGTGGAGGGCTGCCATCACGCCCGCCCCCCAACACCCACCCTTTTAATCTGGTCCAAGCACTGTTGCTGGGAACCTGTCATCGTGCCTTGTACATGGGTTAAGGGGGTAAGGAAGAAGAGGTTTTCAGACATTAGTAGCTCCAACCCTGTTCCCCACAGCACTTTAGGAGATCATTAATCCACATCCAATTCCAGTTTCATTTTATCAGGGTACCAGAAATCATCTTGATTGATTACCTGCACTATGTAATGGCTGGAGCATAGGAAGCCAGGCCAGTAGCATATGCTGAGTCAGGGTTGAAGGCAGAAGTCAAGACTACTTACCAAGTCAAGTCAGGAAATGGGTACCAAGGTCAAACTTGGCCAGGGGCAAAGACAGGCCAAAAGACAAGATCTATAGCAATTCAGAGTCTGCATTGTTGCTCAGACAGCTCCCTGGGACAACTTCCTTGTTGAAATAGTTGGTAAGGGCCAATCAGACAGCCACAGGGTTCTGTCACACTGACTTCTTTGAACAGTACTTCCTGCAGTGCCTAACCATCCAGCAATTGTTGGGTGCTGCTTTACCCAGCTCCCCAGAGCCAATGTGGAGGTGTTGGTCTCCCAGGCCACTGCAACCCTAGCTTCTAGACCTCTTGATCCTTATGCACTGGGCACCTGCTGAGTTGTGATAAAATGAATGTTGCAACTTAACCTTCCTACTGTGTTCATGGGCTGTTCAGAAGAAGATGAAAAAATGCCAGTCTGTCCAGGCCACTCTGGCAATGAGGGAAAAATTCCTTCCCAGAGCGCAAAAGGCATCTAGCATGATGTCCACACCAAGGCCTAGAAACCTTGGTCCTATCCTAATTCCAAGGAGGTGGGGGGGTGGTCTTTCCAATACAGAATGGTGGCCTGGGGAAGTGGCAAGGGCTTATAAATCCTGCCCTTGTGTACATGGGAGCCAACAGATTTATGCTACACCTTTCTGTCCAACTAATCAGTCGCAGCGTCCCCCTCCTGAAGTCCATGAGGAGGCTGGGTTACCCACAAGGAGGTGGGGAGGGGTACAATCCTTAGAGGAGCCAATGGTTTTATTTCCCTTGCTGGTCCAGACACAGCAAGCCCTACTACTAAGGCTGTGTGGGATGTGGGGGGAAGAGGTGGAGAGGGTAACTGATGTTTTGTGATGAGGACACTTATCTGAATCTGACTGAGATCAACAAGTAACTAAGTTCATATACACCACTGGTCACCAACAATTTTTGGCTCCTGCCAGATGAAACTGAATTCAGACCAGTGACCTAGAGATGAAAGAGTCTGTATCACATTATCAAACGCCTGAGCCATCAAGTTCCCAAGTGCTTGAAATTTTACAGGACTGTCAGAAAATATGCAGTAGTCATGGCATACAGTATGCTTAAAATGTTAATAACCTTTCTAGCTGTTTCTTAAACATCTTTGAGCTACTATAATTTGACAGCAGATGAATTTTTTTAGCTGTTTTCCTGGAGCAAATTATTCACTATTCCCATTTCATGTCATTCATCAAAAACAACATCTGGGATACATATCTGTAGCATAGCATCTGAACATTGTTATCTCACCTCATATTGAAGTGTAATATGAATTTAATAAGTCTGTATTAGTATGAGTAGTACCCAGAGTAACTGGAGTCAAAGAAAATCTATTTAACTCTGTTTATGGGAGAGGCATATTGTATAATTTTCCCTGGTGTAACTTAAATGAAAATCAGTCTTACATACTGACTGAACACTTTCTAGCACTATGCATCGTTCTGGGATCTGTATACAATCCTGTCTGAATTTGACTCAAGTATTGGGGTGACTTTGTATTTGCCCAGGAAGCAAAGGTGAGCTGAATGTATGCAGTTCTCCAAATGTACACTCAGATGGTCATTCTGACAGTATGCCCAGATGAAAAGTTGCATCAGGCTAATTCAAACAAAAATAGAACAAGCCAAACTGTCATCAAAGGCTTTAGTTACATACTTTATTATTTGCATTTGGGTAGCACCCACAGTGCAGGAGGCACTTTCCACACACATAGGAAAATGAATTTCCTGCTCCCAAAGAGTTTACAGTCAAAGACCCTCAGAATCCTATTTTGCATTTATCTACCCTCCACCAAGTTCTTTGGTGCCATGGTCTATGTTGTAGGCCTGGTACCCTAAAGTGTAAAACACATGCATACATACACACTTCTGTATAGTGAAAGGGGCCATGATATGGCACCCTTGGGTTTTACATTACCTTCAAAGGCTAGTTTACATTGTATGTCCCAGCAGTAGTCTGGAAATTGTAATGATCATCCTTCCAAACAGCCACAAGATAAACAGTTTCCTCATTCAGCCACTAGAAAACTTTTGAAGGGCTTCTGTTTCCACCATCAGATCCAGGAAAGAGGCAAGACACCCATAATATCTTAGGGGACTAGTGAGAACTACCAAAACTACACCTTGCATATTGCTTTGCTCAGGCAAACTCAAACAGGCTAATTTATATTTCTATGTTTTTGGGTACAAACGTACCTAAAATCTGATCATGAATAAAATTATCAGCCCTCTGAACACAGGCATATCAGAATGGGACCTTTTTTAAAACCAATTTTCTTCTTGTTTTGGATTCCTGTATTGCAATCCATAGTAATACAGCCATATACTGAACCCTATCAGGACGTGACAGATGTATGTACATATGAATGACAGAGTATGGTTTATGATTACCTGCAGTGTGATGTTAAATTTGTTTTAGCCCAGCAATAAAAACTGCCTTCTAATTCTTTGTATTAGCCCACATCACAAGCAGTGGGGTTCTGTGTCACCGCACAGGGTTATGCTGTGCACCTCAGAATATTTTTTCACAATATCACAACAAAGCTCATAAACAGAAACAATTCCTCGCCAGAGACTGCAGGAGGCACATGTATTTTGATCTCTGCTAGGTTTTAAACGCAGAGAAATACCAATACAGTACGTGTTTCATTTGTAGGCATATCTAATGCTTTTCATTTTAGGATTTCCACTTTCAGTTTAAAATCTTTCTTCTGTGTAGATGTTAAAACAAAATGTTAGATCAAGGAGGTCAGCATTTGTTATCCTGTTTTTCTGGTTTGTATGTATTGGCATCTAACACAAGAATCATTCACAAGTCTGTAGGATACTGCAGTAATAAGAGTTTTAGCTTTTCTGGCCTAGAGGGCAGCTATACTTCATGCTTTGCTACCAAGGCAACAGTTTAGTTTCAGGCAACGACTCACAAAGTAACTGTATATGCTAATAAGAGATCAAGATTCTCCAGATCATAAAACTGTCACCCTGTTTCAGTTGTAAGAATGTATTAATACCAAAAATGCATGGCTAACCTAATCTCTGTAACATTACATTTATTGCTCTCTCTAATAAACTAAATCTTGGAGGGAGAAGAGAAAAGGGTGAACAGACTTAATTAGGATGTGTCTTATAATGCAATAAAGGTCAAGAAAAAGGTGAGATGTATTCAAATAGATGCCCTCTTATTTTCTACATCTAGGCTGAAGGGAAAAAAAGATATCACAAGTGTATTCAGTGTGTTTTTCCTTACAGATTATCTGTGTATTCAGAATACTTAATTTCAGATATTAGTCACACCTGCATATACCATCTGTATCTAATACACAGATACCAGAATTGTTACTGAATGAACTTTAAGTCAGCAATTTTGGAAGACGCATAAAGTAGCTCAGAGGTTTCCAGACTCAGCTGGGATTTTTAAATTAAATGTACGAGTTTGAGTCTCCACTCCTTTGTACAGTTCACAGAGCTGGGAAAGAGCAAAAATTGCAGTATGTGCTGGGAGAATGTGAATATGCTAAACCAGAAATGGCACGCCAATCTACTGGCCCTTGCCTATGTGTAACAGTGTAGGCATACACAACAGGGGCGTACAATTCCTAGTGCATACAGGAACATGGGTTGCAGTCTGGTACACAGGTCAGACTGAGCCATCACTGTTCAACGGGCCATACCAGCACTCCATTCATGGTCTCATCAGGTATTTTTAGTACTTCTGTTTTCATTTTTTTTAAAAGATTACATTTCTACTCCTTGGGACTGTGAAGATAACCTCCCAAACTGGTGCAGTGTTGTTTTAAAGAGTTGATAGGCAGACAAACAGAAACAGCAACTCCAAAGGATGCAAGAAGACTTAGTAAATTCTGAAGTCTAATGATGAAAATCTAATTGTCAGCATTGTTCGTTATGTAATTGCTGAACATAGTAGCAGCGATTTTGGGATCATTGGTTGAATTCTAGTTCAGCCCCTTGTCTGGGAGAAGGGAGACCACAGCCTGACCTCACCTGATATTGCACTTGAGCATGAGTAGTATACTTCATCTTAGCAGTGGTGGGACATCTCAACTTGGGAACCCGCTGGGGATGCACTGACTGAGCCAGTCACAAGTGCACAGTTTTGTAGGTGCTCCAGTTTTGAACCACCATGGCATTCAGTGACACAATCACCTTGCAGGTCCAAAACGTGCCTTGCCTATATTTCTTACTTTGCAATGTCATGTTTGTTTGCTTGATATTTCATTTCATGAGACTGCTGCACTCTGTGGTGGGTTCCTGGTAGCATCTATCAGGTCAATATTGTCAGAAGTGGTGGTATTCATTAGGGTTGTGTGCACCTGGTTAGCCTGGGTGAAGAGGATTCTCTAGGGCAGGTGGCCTCAGATTATTTTTCCTCTCTTCTCTTCCAGGATCTGTTTCCTTACCTATAGAGTTGGGCAATAAATTTTCATCTCTGGCCAGTTGGGTGGGAGAGATAGAGGCCCAGGAGCTAGCCAAGGATGCAGGGACATATTGCACCCTTGTCAAGGCAATACAGGCTCTGGAGTCAGTGGTGGATCTTGGGGAAGGGGCTGGAAATGTGGAGGTATTGGCTGGTCATCAAGAGGGGGAAGGAAAGGAGGATGAGAAAAATGGTTGGGGAAAGGGACTGGGGGCATCAGCTGGAACATCTGGCTTGGTTGCTGGAGATCGGAAGTGTCCAGTGGTGGAAATGCCTCTTTTGACTCTTATTCCCCAGGCAGTGGAGGTGCAGTCTTCAGTTGCTCTTAGAAAACTGGACACCCTCACCCTGTTTAATACAGACTATAGGATTTTGGCAAGGTGCTTCTGAAGCAGCTTGGTGGGGTGGCTCCAGCGCTGATCTATGGGGCTCAGGCCAGTGCAGTCAAGGGTAGGCTGCTAGTGCACTTGCTGTGCGGGTGTCAGAAGGTGTTTGACGCAGGGGCCTGAGAGGGTATGCATGTTCCTTGGATCAAAATGAGGCCTTTGACTCGGAGTGGCACAAGTATCTGTGAGATGTGCTGCAGCACTATGGGTTCCCAGACACCTTTCTGTTATGTTAAGGAAATGATACCTCCTGTCCTTGCTGGATTTCTCAGATCATTGTCAACTCTAACCTGCAGTTCTTGATAGACTTTCTGATAGTCCTGAGGGAACTGGGGCACAGTGTGATGTATGCAGAGGGAACAGAGGCAACTCCACAGTCAAGGATTCTCTGATTAACGCAAGTTGTCATCAGGTACTTCTTGCAAAGTGCAGGATTTCAGGAGTGCAGGGTCAGACTCCTGCTCTCAAGTTGAAAGCATGCAACCAGTAGACCAGGATTTACTGGGATCATGTTCGTGAGTATAACCAACCCTAGCTAATAAAATGTATCTTTTCAAGAGTTAAGTCTCTAATCATTTATTATGATGCAAAGAAGGTGTCAGAGGGAACTGCATGGGCAGCATAAAACCCTATAGTTGGTTATTTGCCTCTTTTTCACCCTGAGTCGCTAGAATAAGGGATTCTGGGATGCTGGCCACCGCTGCCTCCTTAAACAAACCAGTTATCCCAGAGATGACCCTTTTGGGGGGGATACTAAGGAGCTGTTAAATTAATAACCCTCTTCTTCAGTCTTCTGCTGCTTCTAGAGATTTATTTGTATCTGCTAAATTGGAGACATGGTCTCCTGAAACCCCATGTATTCTTGATGAAGAAGAAAACCCAAAAAGTATGCACGTCTTCTTTTTAAACCCAAAGAGTTTGCAACCCTCATCTGCTTAGTTTGGTCATAGATGAGTTAAACCCATGAATTTTTCATTCCCTTTGCAGAGAAAATACACCTGAAGGGCTATGGATAGAAGAGTCAGCATAGAACCCCCCTGTAGAATTTAGAGCTCCCTGCAAATACCTTAAGGAGAGGAAGGGCCCAGTGGTTGCCCTAGAACACAGGAGACCTATATTCAATTCCCTGCTCTGCCACGGACTTCCTGCGTGGCCTTGAACAAATCGCTTAGCCTCTCTGTGCTTTAGTTCCCCATCTATAAAATGGGGGTCCTGGAGAGGAGCTAGGCACTGCTGGGATAAAAAAAATCCACCCATTGAGTCATCCTGAAAATTGACTCCCTTACAAGGGAGTTGGTCATAGGATACACATACATGTAAGTCACTTAGAATCCATGCTGTTAGAGCTGGGGTGTAGTCACATATATGAAGCAGGTCTGGATGTTTTTAAGCCCTGTTGATCAGAGGGCCAGCTGAATCTGCCAGGGATGTGACATATCCACAGTGTTATCTGCAATGCAAATGGTTTGTGGCAGGGGCTTTATTAACAAGACAGCATACCCTTAAATGTGGACAAGTACAACTGGCAGACTAGAAGGTGATGCTTCACACAAAGTGAAAAATAACATGGCAGTATGCCCTGAAGTATAAAAAGAGATTAACTTTTAAGAACAGCTCGTTCTGTTGATTTGAGGAGAATACTGACTTATTATTCTACCAGTATAAATAGAACTTGGAAATACGTACATTTATTTTTCCCACTTTTGATCCCATTTAGCTTGTGAAGGTGTATTTTCTTTTCCTGTTGGAAGGAATATCGCATCAGAGAAGATACAATGGGTATGAGTGCTGTAACAATGCTCCTAAATGAAAGTATGCCCCAGTCATAGGAGAAGAAAGGAAAAAGTTCCGTTATACCTCTTTGGAGTTATGCAGCGATCTCTTTTGCGGACTTGTATTTTGATGGGTTTTGGGAGTGTTTTGTATCTTGAAACCTTATGGTTCTGGGCAACATATGTATATATTATCTAATTATTCCTTACGTTAGTGTATGGAAGAGATGTCCCACTTCAATGTTTTTATTTGTATTACTCACAACTCTGTATGGTTATTTTTGTAATATGTTTCTTAAACTCTTTTTTCCCTTTTGGGGATATTAAAATTCTCTTTATGTTATATAGGTGCCTTCGTCTTTTTTTTTTTTTTTTTTGGTCATTTTATCTGGTTCAAATTGCATAGGCACTGAGTCAGCCTATTTATAGAAGAGGAGAGCGTGGGATTTTTGGCATGAGGGCAGTAGAGCCTTCACCTGCCATTGATTTACACACCTACAAAAAGAAAAATGTGACATTCTCCTCAGATAAAGAGAATAACTTGTTCTGGTTTTGTTTTTGTTACTTTTACAATCTGACTTTAATGTCCTCAAGTTGTCTCAGCATTATTCCAATTCCTTCGAATTGAGGAGTTTTAAAATCATGCATTCAGATTTACTCATCCTTCATATGGGAACTGCAATTGGTGAATGAAAATAGTTTCTAAATGCAGAGGCTTATTAGCTGTGGTTTGTTTTGATTTTTTTAAAGTAAATCCTAGCAGGTGGTGGTACATGATGCAGTCTTTTGAGACTCTTGCCCTTGTCTGTGCACACAACATAGTATATATGACGTGTGCTTACTCTGTATGAATGCATAATAATCTGTGTGATTAGGCTAGGCTATAGAGAAGAGCTTTCTTGCCCTCCCAGATACTGACACATGTATGTCTTCTTGCATATGCCTGAGGATGAGACAAGAATCCACTTAAGTTGACATTCAGTACAAGGGGTGTAAGTATGGAATTCTTCCTGACATGGCCCTAGCAGTAAGGGCCAGCATGTCTGTAAGCTGATTCTTGTAAATATATACATGATCTGAATCTCTGTTACAAAGGTCATTTATATTGAGTTCTCTATAGAGATGGACAGAAGCATCTGTGGGAAATCTGGTAAACAAGGGGGTAACTGATGGCTTAGGAGTAAGCTGGTCATGAGCTATTTGCTCTTTTTTATGTAAATAACATTTAAAAATTGTATATAAAAAGATTTACAGCCCAGCGACATTAAGGTACTCCTCTGCGCTACCATGAGGGGGACTGGGGTTCAGATTCCCTCACGCCCAGAGGAGTATGACATTGCAGAGACAGTCCACTCAGTCTCTCACTCTTTGAGAGTGATTTCTCCAGCTCAGAAGCCCTAGTGTTTGGCTGCAAAGAGGGTAAGATCCAGTTCTCCACAAATCAGAGGACAATAACTGCAGTGTTGTTGATTTTTGAATGTGGACATGTGTACTGAACTAGAACAGAGAAAATATGGGTAGATCTTCAGGAGCACTATTGACTCAGTAGAAGTAAATGTGTCAAACACATGAAGGGTATGAAATTATAGATATGCTAGGAAAAAGACTTTATTTAAGAATGTATAAACAAATGAGTAACTGATCACCAGCGTAAAGGATGGAATCATAATCTGGCGCCACATGGGTAAGAGTTGTTTTGATAGCTGCAGATCTCTACTATAAGGATGGTCAATTTTTATCAATTAACCACTGGGGGGTAATGAAATCTTCAGTTCATTCCTTTGCTGGGGCGAAAGAGCGGTGGCGCATGCACCTTGTGGGTGAGAAAGTGCCTGGAATGACGATGAATGACTGACTGTAACTTCACTTAAAAGAAAAAACATGAGATTGGAACCCCCTTCAACTTTGCAGAAGTTGAAACTGGGATCTGGCCCAGCTCTGGCCTACCTCTCTGAAATGGATCCAAACTGGAATACTGGATCTGAACTACCTTGAATGTTTAGATCTGAACTCTGCAGCTGAGATTCATCTCCAGCTCCTTGTATATTCGCATGTCACACTCATCCCCCCCCATGGCAGTGTAATATACTAGATCTTCACTACCAAGCAAGCCTTTTCTTGGCGGCATGGCAGTGTTCTAGCTTCTCCTTATGGAATAGAGCAAATACTTGCCACTATTTCTTTTTGCTTTCATCATGCTTTTATGTGAAAGGTTCTTTTGCTCTTCCAGCAATTCACACTTCTTAAAAAGTAAGTAAAAAATTTAAAAATCCCCCTATTAATGAGCAGTTCTTTAGTTTTTCAGTGTTTGGGTGTCCTAATGAGGACCCTGATGACCAGTATCCTCAAAGACTATTCTTAAGTAATTTTATTTGGTGGTTTGCTTCTGTGCCAGTTAAATCACTGTAAGCCTGTATCTTATCTACTGTACTTTTGGTTATGTTTCTGGAGGAGTGAGGGATGGGGTGAAGGAGGCCATCCTCCCAGCTATTTATGCTGTTTACAGCCTGACACATCTGGAATTCTCTTTATCACAGGCATTTTGAAACCCCCTAAACTATTTTTGAGCTTTCAGCTATCAAATATCGCAGCAAAATAACTTTACATCATTAATGTAAATACTATAACACATGGTAATTGAAATTTATTTTGAAATGCACCATCACTAACCTTGGGCTGTAAAGACTCAGAAATATAGTTTGTTTTACAACCAGTAAAAGGAAAATGGCTTGAGAAAGAGAAATCATGGGGCTAAGAGTCAGCAAAGTTGGTTTTTATCAGTCATAACCACTGTCTGGAAATAAGATCCCACGTCAGAAAACCTTTGGAATGGCAGGGTGGCCATGCTCTACCATACTGTGGCAAAATATCCAACTTCCATTATTATGTTACAGGCATTAAGATAAAAAGTGGATGGTTATCCTCTTGGGGCCTGCATTCCTTATGAACTCAAACCTCCCAATGACTTCAGATAAGACACTATCAGGCTAAGCAGGCTTTCTCTGTGAAGAATGAACCAAAATGTAAATGCTTACAAAAAATCCCTAGCACAAACTATTTTATTTAGTTGGACTTGATTATATGCACATAACCAATGCTCTTTTTGCAGTATAGTATTCATGAAACTAGAACAGAGTTTCTCAAAGAATCCTAGAGCCCAGGCCCAGATGTCTACACTGCAATTAAACAACCCTGCAGCCTGAGACCGGCGAGCCCAAGTCAGCTGGCCTGGGCCAGCCATGTATTTTTAATTGCAGTGTAGACATATCCTAAGACGCAACAGAGAACATTTTCAAGAGTCCCAGGATAAGGGGGAAAACCAGCTGCTCTGGGGCTTCCAATTTATTTACAACAATCTGCATCCCCATTATCTCTAACCCAGACTTTGTGATAAAGGCTGAGCATAGTGTTTTTTACATTTTTGCACCTCCCTTTTGAATGTTCATTTTATTGCTGACCTTGGCAGATTGTTTCATATTTCATTCTTTGACTCTGTATTAAAAAACAATTTCTAAGTTGCTGATAGGGCTATAATCCTTCTTAATTTCAATCCATAATTCTTTTTAATTAATTTCCATCTTGTACAGTTTGAGTTAATTTTGATTCCTGAGTACAGTACCCTTAGGAGATTGAACCTATCCTCTAGTTTTCAATCCAAATGTAACATTATTCAATCTTGCTGCGGGAGCAGATTTCCTATTTTACGCTCACTGCAATCTTACATGCTTTGTAACTCATTTTCTCAGAATGTCACCTTTTTCCAGCCTTTCCATGGCACTTAAATGTAAAAGGGTAGTGGAGACGACTCTATTGACTGCAGTATTGACACTCTCGAAATACCATAGAAGGCCTTATTTCATGGCTTCTTCACAAATAAGGCTACCTAGTGTTTTCCAAAAGTTGTTAAAACTTTAATGCTCCCACTGAAGAAGATTCAAAAGCAAAGCAGTCAGTCCCTTTTAAATCATAGAATCCTCGAAATGTAGGGCTGGAAGGGACCTCGAGAAGTCATGAAGTCCAGTCCCCTGTACTGAGACAGGACAAAGTAAACCTTCACCATCCCTGAAAAGTGTTTGTCTAACCCGTTCTTGAAAACCTTCCATGATGAGGATTCCACAAACTCCTTTCGAAGCCTATTCCAAAGTTTTCCCTAACATGTAACCTAAATCTCCCTTGCTGCAGATTAAGCCCATCACTTGTTGTTCTACCACCGGTGGACATGATTGTAGTCCAGTTTATAACAGCCCTTAATGTATTTGAAGACTGTTATCATGTCCCATTTACCTCAGTCTTCTTTTCCCAAGACTGAACATGCCCAGTTTTTTAACCTTTCCTCATAGGTCTGGTTGTGTAAACCTTTCAAAAACCTTTGTTGCTTTCCACTGGGCTCTCTCCAACTTGTCCACATCTTTTCTAACATGTGGCACCCAGAACTGGACACAGTACTCCAGCTGAGGCCTCACCAGTGCTGAGTAGAGCAGGACAATTACCTCCTCTTACTTATATATGACACTCATATTAATACACCCCAGAATGGTATTGGCATTTTTAGCAACTGCATCAGAGTGGCTCATTCAGTTTGTGATCCTCTATAGCTCCCCAGGCTTTTTCAGCAGAACTACCTAGTTATTCCCCATTTTGTATTTGTGCAATTGATTTTTCCTTCCTAATGGTAGTACTTCACACTTATCTCTACTGAATGTTACCTTGTTGATTTCAAACCACTTTTCCAATTTGTCAAGGTCATTTTGAATTCTAATCCTGTCCTCCAAAGTGCTTCAAACCCCCCCCAGCTTGGTGTCATCCGAAAATTTTATAAGTTTATTCTTCACTCCATTGTCCAGGACATTAATGAAGATATTGCATAGCACCCAGGACTGACCCTCTGTAAGACTCTCTAGATACATCCTCCATGGGCCTATGTCTTAGAGCATCTCAGCAACTTCAGCCAGTGCAGAATATGGCTGTCTACTTGTTTGATGGTGATTCTTGCAGGAAGAATCACCTTTACCAGAGTTCTGTGATCTACATTGGCTTCACATTCATTACTGGGTGCATTTTAAGAGGTAGGTGAAAACTTGTAAAGCTTTTATCCTAACAAGAGTCATAGAGCCTGGGCCCAGATGTCTACACTGCAATTAAACAACCCCATAGCCCAAGCCCTGCAAACCTGAGTCAGTCGGCACGGGCCAGCCACGCATGTCTAATTGCAGTATAGATATAGCCTTAGATCCTGGGACTGTGAATTTATGTCAGTCCCCTTATAAAGTTGGTTCTGCCCTTTCTGACAGTTATCAGTAAGGCTAAGATTTTGTCACGATTATTTTTAGTAAAAGTCACAGACAGATCACGGGCAACAAACAAAAATTCACGGAGCCTGTGACTTTTACTAAAAATAACCATAGAAGCCGGGGCAGAGGTGGACAGTCCCAGCTGCAGCCCTCACCACAGGGCGGGGTGCTTGGCCCGGCGGCGGCTCCTGCCACAAGCCACGGATCAGCGGTGCACGGCCTTAGTGGCGGCCTCCAGCAGAAGCCACGGGGCAGGGGCGCATGGCCCCAGAGGTGGCCCCCGGTGGAAGCTGTAGGGCAGAGGAATACCACCCTGGCTCTGGCCCCACCGCGGAGCAGAGGCACACCGCCCTGACTGTGACCCCCACCGTGGGGCTATGTGGGGAGTATAGCCTCAGCTCCAGCCCCTGCCATGGCTCCAGCCAGGGCTTCAGCTGCTGACAGTTGAAGCTGAAGAAGTCAGGGAGGTCCAGTAAAGTCACGGAATCTGTGACTGCCTTGACCTCTGTGACTAAATTGTAGCCTTAGTTATCAGCACAACCTGTGTCATTTTGTTTACCAAGATTTTCTTACATTTTATAGTAACATTCTTTGAAGTGACACGTTCCAAAAACTTAGTCATAATAGTCAGAGTACAGCCAATGAAAGAAAGTGATGCTGGGGTCAAATTTTGTTCCTGGTTATGTTGGTGCAAATCCAGAAGTCAAAAATTATTCTGGATTTGCAGAGATGTTAATGAGAGCACGGAGTGGCCCTGTCACTTGTACCACCTTTGCCGATATATATGGAACAAATGTGCTCAGAGAAGCAGCTACACCTCCATGTATATGTCTTGCTTGTCCTTCTGATTCCAACAGTTCACATAACAAAGAAGCCTTTAGAGCGAAGACATCATAAAATACATCTGAGCCTTGAGCAGAAAGAACTGTGTTCTGTTGTATAGCTGTCATACACTAAAGCTGTCCACTTGCTGCTGGTGAAGAAACATAGATATTTTGCAGTGACTTAATGTTATGAGACCTTCCTCTCTTATTTGCCAAGTACTCTGTATGGAGGTGGCAAGTTATCATCTGTCGTTTGGGCCCAACGTGAGAGTCCCATGTACAGAGTGTTTGCAAGCTTGAGTAAAAATGAACTGACACTGACTTCATCTACTATAATTTTTTTCTTTGACTTCTTTGTCCTCTAATCTTCTTGAAACTAAAGAGTATACAAAGTGTTCTGCTGGACCAGTGTAACATCCATTCATAGAAGGAAAGAGTGCCAAAGGAAATCCTGATATTATTTGCTATTTTTTCCAATTCTTTCATTCAAATACACGACCAGCTATTAGGAAGCACTCCAAATGCTAATACGATATGAGCACCAGAGTAGAGAGGAATAATGGTCCAGTGGCTTGGGCACTAGCCTAGGAGTCGGGAGATCTGCAGTCAGTCACTGCTCTGCCACAAACTTCCTGTGTGACCTTGGGAATGTCACCTGGCCTCTCTGTGCCTCAGTTGCCTAGCTGTAAAATTTTCCCTACCTCATGGGCTGCAGTGAGAATAAATACATTAAAGATTGTGAGGTGCTCAAATGCTATGGTAATAGGGGACATATAAAAACCTAGATAAAACCTGGTATAATGTTAGAACTTCATACAAATTCTGAATGTTAATCATGTTGAAAGTGGGACTGTCAGCATAACATTCAATGTATAACAAGGAACTGTAGAAGCAAGACAGTGCATATTTAGGACTTTTAAGAAATTCTGTCACTGGGGACAAATCTAATCTCTTAGCTCCACAGCACCACAGCAGTAGCTCCACAGCAGTAACAGCACTCAGTTACCCCGAGTTAATGTTAGCTACACATGAGTATTAATTGCTGATGGGTGGTGTGATGGACTAGGCCCAAAGGCCCCCTGTTGGAGGCCTCAGGGTTCTGCCAGACCCATCCTAGGAAAGGAGCAGTGGAGAGATCCTCCAAGCAGCCTAGAGTGGTTGTGAGGAAGCTGCTGGAATGGGGCTGCTGGAATGGCCAATCAGGGGCCAGGAGGGCCCTATAAAAAGGATCTGCAGAACAGTACAGCAGTTAGTAATTGTTTGGAGCTGGAGAAGGAGGGACTGTGTGGCTTGGCTGGAAGAGCAGCAGGATCATGGACAGCTAAGTGGGGGCAGGGCCTGGGGGAGTGAGAGGCTCCTGGCTGGCTGCTAGGACTGAGCCAAAGACAGTTTGCTAGCAGGGACTGGAGGAGCAATGAAGGAGTTCCTGACTGGCTGCGGGGATTAAGTAGGGACTGAGCCCGGGGAGGGTCACAGGAAGATAGTGTCTCCAAGGAGAAAGTCCTGAGGATACAGCCCCAAACCAGGGCTGGACTGGTTTAAAGACCATGGACCCACCCAACCAGTGGGGGTGCTTGTGAAAGGTGGGTGCTGATCCTGTTACAGGTGGTCATTACTATGTTATTATAAGTCTTATTGTTAGGGTGCTAGTGCTCTTAATATGGACCTTTTCAATTTTTGTTTAAATCTAAAGAAACAAAAATACATTATGTAAGAGGGTGAGGGTTGGCTTTGGGAGCCCACCATCCTCAGCACCCTGGCATGGAGCAGAGCCAGGTTTTGCACAAGGTGAATTAGTGAGGTGGATTGAGTGGGAAAGCAGGGGCAAAGTCAGAGGAGCAGCTGCTGCATAAATCCTCTGGTCATCATCCCCTTGCAACAAGTCACAATGCATCAGTGGAACACTGCTCCAGTCATTAGCCTGAAGTTTCTCCACAATCTCTTCCCAACCTCAGAGAAGAATTCCTTCACCTTTGTCCCCAATATGAAGATGTCCAGCCCATGGAGCAGAATGGACACTGGGTTTTTGCATTTGTATTAGATTAATACACTGTCTTTACTAAAGAGAGGTGTTACAGATGATAGGTACATGGATAAGAACCTAGCTAGGAGGTTCAGGGGATTAAAAACCACAATCTTTTTACTTCTTGCTCAGATCCAGCCTAGAGTGAGTCTGGCCTGTTTAGCCACTGTAAAATAAGCTGGTGGTCTAAGTCTATTTCTAGAGGAAAAAGTGTCCAATCGTAGAAAGCGCCACCACAGCTGGCACTAATAGATCACTTTTGGGCTGCCCTAGTGAAAAGGCCAAGTACCAAAATGGTGTGAAAGCAGAACTGTACTGGTCTTTAGAGACAGTCCTTCCAAACATGTCGTCCAGATCACGGGGGGATGCTTGCACTTCCCGTGATGTACCTGTCTATGGGTAACTGCCGATTGCACTTTCTGCTCTCAGCCCACCACCCTCTGCAAACACTAAATTTATTTATAAAAATGTAAAATCAAATACAATAATTGTACTAATTTGTAATAAGGTGGCTTGCCCCTTAAGGGTGGAGGGCTGGGGCCAGCCCATCCTGATCACTGAAGGAACTGCTCCAGCTTACCTGCGCCTCATTAACAGCCTGGATGGGGCCTGATGGATAACAACTGATTCCCCTATAAAGGGCAGTAGGATGGCCCACAGGGGGGGGTGGGGGGGGATGTGGTACAGCTGAGAGCACTATAGTGAGTTGGCAGGCTCCTGTATGGAAAACCTTGATACTAGGCGAGCTGAGAGGATAGAGCCAGAAGGCTGAACTCCAACCAAGTAAAGCCTGAGCGTGGATGTTGAATTAGGACTCAACTCTTGGAAGGACAGCAGGGTATTCCCTACCTAAGAGAAAA
The DNA here is from genome assembly GCF_965140235.1 of Caretta caretta. NCBI lineage: Eukaryota > Metazoa > Chordata > Testudines > Cheloniidae > Caretta > Caretta caretta. Next base: position 38,823,077 of record NC_134209.1, on the reverse strand, counting down.
AAATATATTGAATGATGGGGTGGTGAACTGGAGGTTGAGAGAGAGACTTTGGATTGGGAGCCAGCTTTAGAAAGACATAGTGGAGACTCCCTATCTAAGGGGAAAGAGACACTGAACTAAGGTTAGGACCTTATATAGGTTAGGCCTAAATAAAATAGACCCCAAGAGGGGAATGTTTTAATTACCTTTGGACTGAGTTATTGGGGAACCAAGAGGGGAATGGCAGGATGCCACAATGTGACATCTGGCTGTGAGGGGGCATTCAGAAGATGGCTGATGCTACTACAGAACTATACCCTCACAAATATACACAATCTAGTTCTAAAATCTAATGTTAGTAACCTATGACTAAACAAACATGTTGAGCTTAAATCTGAATGAGAAATTTCTGTGAGATAAAGCCTTTTGTCATAACTTTAAAAAACAGTTCCTGCTTTGATTTTGATTTGCAATATGCAGCTTCTAGCAGGAATTATCACAGAGCTGATGTGGCATATGGGTAGTGTGATATTAAAAATGCCGTTAGATATTGAAATACAGCTGCTTCTCACAAAGACAAGCAAACCATAAACTGATCATTTATTCAACTCTTACATAGCACAGAAACCTGAGTTACCCTAAGAAGAAAACTGACAAAAATACTGCAAGAACATAGGAAAATGCCCATATGTCAGAGATCTGAAGATGTCATCAATAAATCAGGTTTCAGAGTAGCAGCCATGTTAGTCTGTATTCGCAAAAAGAAAAGGAGTACTTGTGGCACCTGAGAGACTAACAAATTTATTTGAGCATAAGCTTTTGTGAGCTACAGCTCACTTCATCGGATCACCTCAGCAAATAAATATATCAGCAGTACAGTTTCTTAAGACTCTTTTCTTAGGTCTCTGGTCATCAGTCTCCTGTGTTGCTCTTTAACTTTCCTTTCTGAAATCATTTATCCATTTTTCTCTTTTCTTGTACAGGTGTTGAGAAGGGTCCAATCATCACAGTACACACAGTGCTGCTAACTCTCAGAATCTGATCACAAGTCTCCTGGATTCATATGGCTAGGAGAGAATCTTTCATTTAAAAAAGGTAAGTTTCTAGCCCTCGTGATTACAGAGGAAAGTTTCAAAATTGAAATCCTTATGGCTATGGTACCAGAAGTAATATAAGAAGAATCCAAAAGTCATTTGTAAAGTGCTAATTTTCAAACCAACGTCATGATTTTTGAGTGGTGGGGTTGTCAATACTGTACTGGCATAGGCTAGCAGAGGATGAACTCTATGCATTTGCAAAAGGAGAGGCAGAGCAGTTCAGAGGCATGGAGATGTTCTAGTACAGTATATGATACATATGGATTGGAATGTGACCCCCATTTTGGCACCTCTCCCACAGGCTTCTATTTTGGAGCCTGAATCAGCCTCAAGCAGGGGGCGAGGCCCTCTACCCCCAAACACTCACCATCTCTATGGTCAAAGCTAGATTGTTCCAAATGATGGGTGGAGTCATATAGCTGAAAACAGACTGGAAGGCAGACCTCAGCAGGTAGGGACTATGGGATACACTGGGGATTGAGCATCTCATACTCTCTGAGCTCTGTGTAGGAAAAGGGCAGGGCCAGAATACAGCCTTTGGGATCCTACTTCTCAGGGAGTTGGGCAGGCAACAGCCCATCAGGAAGAAAAATGCAGAGGGAGAGAGAAGTCTCTCCCACTAATGGTGCCTCAGAGCGCCTCCTGCCTGGTCTTCTGTGGGGCCTCTAACATCACTAGTGATGTTCACATGGCATTTGCCTCTGAGGCAGTGCTCCCCTTTCTATTTCCTCTCTTCCCCTCATCAGCATGTTGTCAGGAGTGCTTGCTCCCCCTTCTTGAATGGCTGCTGGATTTTGACAGGAGAGGAGCTCTCCCCTGCATCAGCTTGTCAGTGACCAGTACTTTTAAATCATAAATGCTTGGGTTTAACTTCAGTTTGTATTTGTACGTCAGTTGATTGGCGCTTAAAGGCATTCAGATGTCTAGTAAAGTTATCTTCACTTATTTTTATTGCATACCTACCACTGGAGCAGAGCCACTAATACTGTGGTGAGGGACCATGTGTAGAGTATTAAAAACCACCTTTCCCTTAAAAATAGAGGAAAGGCATGAAAATTAGGTAATGCATACTTGAAAAATATACTGATTGGGAACTTTTATGAAAATAAGTGTCCAGATGCTGGACCTTCAACCTTAATGAGATCTATTCATTGCTACACCACTTTTATTGACACATACTTTCTGTGACTTCAGTACAGTTAGTGCATATTCCCTATTTGTCAAAAATGTCCCGCTGATATCTGCACAATATCTCAACTCTGATACTTGACTCTCCCTACCATATATCCATAGATCTCTCACTGACACTAACAGAAGATACATATGCTCCTGGAAGTTGACACAAATGGCTGTTCCATGCATGTAGTGAGAACCACGTTGCAGAATTGAGCACTACTATGTGGAGTAGAAAAAATAACTTTACTCTTAATTGAAAGGTACAGTAGCATAAAACCCCTGCCAGTCATCAGTTAAGAGTAAGTGCAAGTTAGAAAGTCCTAAGTAATCTGTTCAGTCAGTAGCATGCTTAAATGTTGGTGAAGTCAATGTTCAAGGTTAAAAATAGACAAAACCAGTAACATAATAGTAGATTACATTACATTTGTATGGTGCCTTGCATCCCAAAGGGTCATAAAGTACTTCACAAATTGTACACACAAACATTCAAAAGTAGTCACCTCTGGCTTAGCATGGGGCAATCAGTGATCACACAGCAAAGGAAGAGAAATGATGGCCAATTTTTTTTTTAAAGGTATCTCAGACCTTTAACACTTTCTCAGAGCGGACAGAATCTCTGCTTTTAACATCTCCTTTGCTACACCATATACAGTAGACTGCAAGCTACTTACCTGGGAAGAATGAAAGGCTGAGTTGACTCTGCTAGGATGTGTTTTATATGAAAATAAGATGCATGCATAGGAAATTGTATATACATTTTAGGAAGCAGTATATCTTTCATGCATCTGGCCATAAACTGAGATACCTTTGGCACAGCAAGGAATAATTACCTGATGTCTGACAAGGAACAGTGAAATTTAAATAGGGATTATAGAAGTGTCTTCATAAGAAAGCAGTCAGAAAGCAGATATTTAAAATGAATTAGTAGGAAAATAAAAGATAAGCAAGTATAATTGGCTACTACTGAGTTAATTTTGGTGGGCTGTGGCAGGGGATCAAGAGGAAGGTTAGCCATGCTGCCTGATATTCGACTATTTTAGTCCTGGGAAGAAATAAAGCTTTGAAGAGCTGCTGTTAATATAATGTTGGCATGTTTTAAAATATGAGATTACATAAAAGCAAGCAGAGGTGTGGGATACTCCTATGATTAACAAGTTTTGTTCTGCACAGAGTGCTGCTTTTATAAAAGGAGAGAAGAAACAGCAGTGTGTTTGTGTGTGTGAGAGAAAAAGATTAGGGTAGCTAGGAGTCGAGCTAAGCAAATAGTACAAATAATTATACAAAAATATTTGTTCAAACTTTTAGATTAATTTCCTTCAGCAGTGTTTGTACTCCTTTTTGTGTTGTTGCTGTGAATACTCTAGCAAATGAGTTTACTGGCAGGTTCATGAAGATGTCTAATTTTAAGTATCACAGAATATTCATAGAAAGCACATTTCAACTTTGCAATATCTAGTTCTTGCATAAAGAACCTGCTTCAAAGAATTGTATTCATCTAGTCAGGGCATGGAAAAGTACCATGCCCAAACTGATTGAGTTTGCAATCAGTACAACTCAAGATCTGATTTGTGAATATCAAATACTTGAAGCAGTACTTCCAGTGAATACTTTGTGAACAATCTGTAGCCTAAAATATGTTCACATTAAGCACACATTGAATACTTTCATGAAAGTAGCTTTGATCTGTTCATTTGCAGTTCAAAAAGCAGAAAAATATAGCTGAATTCAACAAATCATTTGCTGTGATGACTAGAGCTCTTAAGTACTATAGTAATACAAATTAATAACCAGTACATTGTCCCACACTAGCTAAGTTCTAACTGCACACAGTTCACCACAGAATTAGTAGTTCTTCAGAGTGCTGTACTGCTTTAGTCTAAGTGCTTATTACATAGCAAGTTTCTGGGGACCAGAAGACAGTAATTTCTGAGTATGAGTGGGATTAAGTCCCTGATAGGATCGGATGTAGGGATTGTCACTTACCCTCTAGAAAAGAATCTCAAATGGGAGGCAGCTCAGAAAAATGTTCTGCTGCTCTTAAAGCTGGATGGACTGATTCTACTTCAAAATGCAGGCAGCTGCAGAAGTGAGTCTGTGCCTTGAGACCCTGTGCAGACTGAGTTAGACAACTTATGATTTGTCTGTCTATAAAATGAGGATAATAATACTTAGCTATCTTTCAGAGAGATAGGAAACCTTTATTACTTATGTAGCAGCAGACTACGCCTGATTCTTATGTGAGTAGATGGTCCCGGGAAGTGTTGGAAAGAACCTTCCTTTTGCTTTTTTCAGACTTCACACACAAAGGCTAGGCATTGCAACATAAGGACTTGCTCCCTTTGCATTGTGGTTGTTATCAGCTGGCTTCTCTGCCGCCTCCTCCTTCACCTCCTCTCTCTGCTTGGCTGTTAACTGTGAAAGCCAACATTACAGTAACTCCCCTGATTTCTTTGAGAATCATCTGCATTAAAGACTAGATTTTCAAAGGGGTCTCAGTCTAACCTCTAACTGCATGCTAAACATTGTACTTGTGGGTTTTGTCATTTTCTGTTTGAGTCCTTAAGGTTGTGTGTACAGAAGCCATAGGACCTGATTATAGTGGCATAAGTAACTCCACTGGCCTAAAAAACATTTCCTCTGATTAACCTGCAACAGAATATACCTGTGTGTCCACACCTTACACACTAATGCCTTGTTTGTACAAGGCATGTCTTGTTAGGTATAATTTGCTGGTCAGCGTCATCTTGATAAAATGTGTGGCAACATGGAAGTTAAGATGTTCCAAACCCCACCGCCCTACCCAATCAGAAGTTGGCAACCAGGTCTGTCCTAGACACAGGAGTGTGCTCACCTTAATTTGCATTTAAGAGTCATCAAGCAGGGTGGGGGAAAAAAGAGCTCAAAGAGGTGAGAAAAAGCCAGCAGGGAACATCCTTCCAAATAAACATTTTTGTCTTCTAGTGCCCAGTTGGAAACGTTTTTCAAGAGGGGGACTGAAACTATAAAAACGAGGGACAAACACCCCTGGGCACCCCTCTATCTCTGTCCATTGCATTCACTGCACCTGAAGAGACAAAGGAAGCAGGAGTACTGGATGAGCTAATTCCCAAATCACCAGCAGGAGGCGCCACACTGGTGAGTCTTGGCTCCGCTACACCCTCTCTCACTGGGGCAGACTGCAGTCTGTAATGGCCGCTCATCATGGGCAAGGGGGTCAGACTAGCTGCCTCTGCTTATCCCTGGGCTACACCTCTGCAGCCCCGGTACCTGCATGGGCCTCGGCCTTGGGAGTTGCCAGGCTGGAGCTCCCCAGCTCCTCTTGCACTTACCCAGCAGTGCTCTGCTTCAAGTAACCTATTCCCAGGCAGCTACATCCTTCTCCTTCCAAGGCTGGAGAGAGACTCTGACCCAGCTTCTCCCTTAGGCCTTCTCATACTCCCAGCCCAGCCCTGCTTGGCTGCCTCAAGCCCACTCCTGATTGGCTCCTCAAGGCAGCCCTTTCCCAGGGCTGTTTTTAACCCCTACCACACCAGATCGGGGTGACCGCCCCCCTACAGACCCTGTTCCCAATTTCTTATAAATGCCAAACAACCATTTGGGCTGAAATTTTCTATGCCAGGTTTCTACCTCTTGCTGCATTTTTTAAATATGCTTCAGCTAAAATGGTTGAGCAATTTTCAGGGGAAATATGCTATTTGGCGACTACATAGATTTGGGCCACTAGGTTGTGCTGCCCTGAGCAGAAGGACAGCCTTACTGATTCTGGCCATTGGGCCATACTGCCCTGAGTGGCAGGGCTACCACCCAGATCCAGGTTATTTGGTCCACCAAATAGTCATTTTGATGATCCCCACAATCTGACACCCAATAATGGGGTGTACCAACCGTGTGACAGTGTTTCACATTAATTGATCCATATAGACCCTGCTGATCCACGCTAAAGGTTCCCTAGTGCACTTTAATGTAGTGTACAGTACTATAAAGTTAGCATGCTTTAGAAATCACAACACAGTAGTGCACTTTACCCCACCATGGAGACAAGCCCTTAGATTGTAGTAGTGTCCACAGTGTGCTACGCCCTTGCCAGTCACTGAGGAAGACACAGTCCCTGTCCCAGAGTGCAGGGATGTTGGTTGAGTGAAATTCACACATGTTAGGATTTGGCTAAATAAATCCAATCCACTAGGTGCTACATGCCTTCAACACCTACTAAAAGATGCAAACCTCGATCAGGTAAGGTAGCACTGAATTTTGAAACAGCAATATAGATCTATATACAAAATAGACAATAAGTGGGGATGACAACCAATTGTTATAGTCTCCTTCTCCTACAGAGACTATAATCACATAAAGGCAAAGATTTTTAAAAATGGGAGCATGGACGTAAATGAATGAATTTTCAAACTATAAGGCAGTGGTTTAACTACACAGGGCTAGAGTCACAAGGAGACTAAAAGCCTCATTCGGCACCCAAGTTAAACATTTATGTGTCACTGACTTTCACAAAGCTGCTGCTCAGCTGCCACCTAGCCCTGTAAGCTCCCTAAGTTTCTGCCAGGTTAATACCCTTCTCACCTAAGTTTCCACTGGTAGAAAGGTGCAAAATTGCCTAAGCCCTGATGCTGCCAAGCTGCTCAGCACCTAGCTCAAGAATAAGAGTCTCAGTTCAGACATTTCCCTGCCTATCTTTCCTGGAGGGTCTGATCCGGTAGGCATACTTAACACAAAAAACCGCTGGGGTGAGAATTTTGGAGATTGGTTGGTGCATACACAGAATCATAGAAATGTAGAACTGGAAGGGACCTCAATAGGTCAACTAGTGCAGTCTCCTGCACTGAGGCAGAACTAAGTATTGCCTAATATCATCCTCGAGCTGCATTTGTCTAATCTGGTCTTAAAAACCTCCAGTGATAGATTCCACAACCTTCCTAGGTAACTTTTTTCCCAATGTTTAACTGTCCTTACCATTAGGAAGTTTTTCCTAATGTTTAACCTAAGTCTCTTCTGCTGCAATTTAAGCCCATTACTTCTTGTCCTGTTCTCAGTGGATGAAGAGAACAATTTATCAACATTTTATGTACTTGAAGACTTCTGATGCCCCCTCCTTCCCCCACCCTTAGTCATAACTTCTCCAGATTAAACAAACTTATTTTTTTCACTCTTTCCTCTTGAGTCATGTTTTTTTAGACATTTTATAATTTTTGTTGCTTTCCTGTGGACTTTCTCCAATTTGTCCACATCTTACTTGAAGTGTGGTGCCCAGAAATGGACACTACTCCAGTTGGGGCCTTACCAGTGCTGAGTAGAAGAATTACTTCTCATGTCTTGCTTAAAACACTCGTGCTAATATATCACAGAATGATTTTTGCTTTTTTTTTGCTTGCAACAGTATTACATTGTTGACTCATTTAGTTTGTGTTCCACTATAACCCCCAAATCCTTTTCTGCAGTATTCCTTCCTAGACTGAAATTTCCTATTTTCTTTTTACAGTTGATTATTTATTCCTAAAAGTAGTACTTTGCATTTGTCTTTTTGAATTTCATCGTATTTATTTCATACCATTGTGACGGGTTCTGTCACAGAAACCCCCTTGGGACTGTCACCTGATGTGCTGAGACTACCTCTGAGCCCGTTGGGACTTCCAGAACCCTGCCTTGTTGAGCCAGACACCAGTCTGCTCCAACACAGACCCACGATCTGAACCACGTGCCCCAAAGCTGCAGACTTAACTGAAAACAGCTTAAGAAGTGCTCTTGTCTCTAGCACCCAGACACCCAACAAGCTCCAACCCCAAATAAATCCATTTTACTCTGTATAAAGCATATACAGGGTAAACTCATAAATTGTTCGCCCTCTATAACACTGATAGAGATATGCACAGCTGTTTGCTCCTCCAGGTATTAATTACTTTGGGTTAATTAATAAGCAAAACATGATTTTATTAAGTATAAAAAGTAGGATTTAAGTGGTTCCAAGTAATAACAGACAGAACAAAGCAAGTTACCGAGCAAAATAAAACAAAACATGTAAGTCTAAGCCTAATACATTTAAGAAACTGAATACAGGTAAATCTCCCCCTCAGAGATGTTCCAATAAGCTTCTTTCATAGACTAGACTCCATCCTAGTCTAGGCCCAATCCTTTCCCCGGTACAGTCCTTGTTCCAGCTCAGGTGGTAGCTAAGGGATTTCTCATGACTGGAAACTCTTTTGTTCTGTTCCACCCCCTTATATAGCTTTGGCACAAGGTGGGAATCTTTTGTCTGAGTCCCCACCCCTCCTTCTAAATGGAAAAGCACCAGGTTTAAGATGGATTCCAGTACCAGGTGACATAGTCACATGTTCTGTGAGATCCCAAGCCTTCATTCTTCCTAGCCTGACTCACAGGAAGGCTTGCAAGTAAACAGAGCCATTTACAACCAATTGTCTTAGTTGATGGGAGCCATCAAGATTCCAAACCACCATTAGTGGTCCACACGTTGCATAATTACAATAGGCCCTCAGAGTTATATTTCATTTTTCTAGTTTCAGATAAAAGAATGATACATTTATACAAATAGGATGACCACACTCAGTAGATTATAAGCTTTGTAATGATACCTTACCAGAGACCTTTTGCATGAAGCATATTCCAGTTACATTGTATTCACACTCATTTTCATAAAACCATATGGAGTGCAACATCACAACCATTTCTCCAGTTTCTCAAGATCATTTTGAATTCTAATACTGTGCTTGAACCCCTTCCACTTTGGTATCATCTATAAGTGTACTCTCTATGCCATTATCTAAATTATTTATGAAGATATTGAATAGAACTGGACTCGGGACAGATCCCTGTGGGACCTCACTTAATATGCCCTTCCAGCTCAATTGTGAACCATTGATAACTACTGAGTATGGTTTTCCAACCAGTTGTGCATCCACCTGATAGTAATTTCATCTAGGCTATATTTCTCAAGGTTTGTTTGAGAAGGTCATGTAAGACAGTATCAAAAGCCTTTAAAAAGTCAAGATATATGACAGCTACTGCTTCCCACTATCCACAAGGCTTGTTATCCTGTCAGAGAAAGATATTAGGTTGGTTTGACATGATTTGTTCTTGACAAATCCATGTTGACTGTTACTTATCACCTTATTTTCTTCTAGGTGAATATAAATTGATTATTTGCTCCATTATCTTTGGGCTCTAATTTCCTGGGTTGTCCTTATTCTCTTCTTATAGATAGATAAATACTGTGTTTGCCCTTTTCCAGACCTCTGGGATCTCTCCCAGCCTCCACAAGCTCTCAAAGATAATCGCTAATGGCTCAAAGATCTCTTCAGCCAGTTCCTTAAGTATTCTAGGATGTCTTTCATAAGGCCCCGTAGACTTGAAGATGCCTAACTTGTTTAAGTAATTCTTAACTTGTTTCTTTCCTATTTTAGCCTCAGATCCTACCCCATTTACACGGATGTGCACTATTAGTCATCTAATGACTGCTAACTCTTCTGGTGAAAACTGAAACAAAAAAGGCCGTTGCTGCATTTTCTGTTATCTTTCCCTCCTCACTGAATAATGGGCCTACTCTGTCCTTGGTTTTTCTCTTGTTTCCAATGTATTTGTAAAATGTTTTCCTGTTACCCTTTGTGTCCCTAGCTAGTTTAATCTCACTTTGTGTCTTGGCCTGTCTAATTTTGTCTCTTCATGCTGGCAGTGTCTTTCTATATTCATCCTTCATAATTTGACCTAGTTTCACTTTTTGTATGACTCTCGAGTTTCAGGTCATTGAAAATCTCTTGGTTAGACCTAGTTGGTCTCTTACATGCTTTCTATTTTTTCTATGCATTAGGATAGTTTGCTCTTGTGCCCGTAATAATGTCTCTTTAAAATCCAGCCAATTCTCTTGAACTCTTTTTCCCTTAGTCTTGCTTCCCAAGGGATCTTACCTACCAGTTCTCTAAATTTGCTAAAGCTTGTCTTCTTGAAATCCATCATCCTTAGTTTTCTGTTTTCCCTCCTACCTGTTGTACTCACAAGCCCAGTGGCTAGGGCCCTTATGAGATATGGAAAATTGAAGTTTGAATCTCCACTATGCCTTATTTGAAGCAGGGGCTTTAACCCAGAAAAGTGCCCTAATGAGGCCGTTGGCTATTCTGGGGAGTATCCCTCTCAGTTTCTCCCTCTAAAGACGTTTCACTTTGTATAAATTAAATATTTATTGGAGCAGGGACTTGAACTGATTCTCCTACATCCCAGGCTGAGTGGACTAACCACAGGACCACAGAGTCATGGTCTTGGTTTTTTGTTCCCCTGTGGGAATTTAACTATTTACAGAAAGTGAAAATGCTTCAACAGGACAGATTGAGAGAGACCCACAGTAGGAGTTAAGCATTGAAACACAAGTTCTTTTTGTGAATTTAGCCCACAGATCTTACTGATGCTAATGGGAGTCAGGCAACTAAATTGCTGTATGTCACTCTTAAATTGTACCCCACAACCTCTGTCTACCAAATACCTCCACCCTGAAAATAAAACAAATGTTTGCTCTTTGGATCTCTGCCCCACATAGGGTGACCAGATAGCAAGTGCGAAAAATCAGAACAGGGGTAAGGGATAATAGGATCCTATATAAGAGAGAGCCCAGAATGTTGGAACTGTCCCTATAAAATCAGGACATCTGGTCACCCCTAGCACCACATATCAGTGCACTCAGTTTTGGGTGAAGCATGCCAATCACACACATCTCTAGGTACTGATCTTTTACCTCTGCTGTAAATTGATCCTGTGCACACCTGTCTGACACAGCCTGCACACTCACTTTTAAGCCCAGATGAAAAGCAAGACATACTGTTACCCTTCCATTAGATAAGGGAATAACAAGGTGATTGATAGGTGTTTGATTCTGAAAACTAGTCTATACTATTTCCCTCTTTTTTCACTGACCAAAGCAGTCTGCTATTCAACAAATCCTAATCAGAAAAGGAAAGCAAGAGATGATTCACTACTAGCAAGCAAACCCAGACTATGGCCCCAACTTTAAATAAAGTCCTGTAAGGGATTGGGAAGGTTACTCACAATCCCCTCTGTTGGCTGGGTGGACTGAAGGAGAGGATGTGGTCAGCTGGAAAAGGGTTAGAGCTGGGTGTCACATTCTGGGGTGCAATTCAGACCAGTGAGGGGTTGTACCTTCCTCATAACACTGAGTGCCTCAAAGTGCTCTGCTGCTGTGGTTCTCTTGTCTGGATGCTTCCACCCAGCATACAACCCTGCAGGGAGTGTCTAAGCAGCTCTGACTCAGCAATTCTGATTCCAGCAGCCTGCTTGTCACACCCCTGCCATGCTCTGGGCTCCACCAGCCTTGGTTACACCTGGCAAGATGACACCAAAACCCCCAGTCCCAAATTTTCCCCAAATCATGTGCTCTGCAATGTCCTGCCCTCTCCTGCATTATTCAGAGAGGTGTTAAGGTTTGTTTGTTCCTTTAAAGATAAATACTTAGCAGCTGGCCCCGCTATCTGGAGTTAATGTTCACTTCAAATCAAACTTAGATTAAAAGTAAAACAAGTTTATTAACAAAAGGAGAGAGGATTTAAAGTGAGTTGATGTAGAAGACCTGCATGTAGAGCAGGGATTTGCATTTGAGCCTCTGCCCTCTCAGATGAGTGCCGTAACCAGCAGGGTACAGAGTCATTCTTTCTCCCTGTTGTGAATATCCAAGTACTTTGTACAAAGTGGAACAGCTTCAACAGGAGCGGTTGAGACACACTTGTCCCCAGGTCCTTATAGACCAATGGTTAGGGCACTCTCATGGGAGATGAGAGACCCACATTCAAATTTTCTCTACTCCACATCAAGCAGAGGAGGGAACTGAAGCTAGGTCTCCCATAACCTGGGTGGGTGTGCTAACCACTGAGCTAAAATTTGTAAGGGTGGAATCCCTTCCCGCTGTCTCCTGACTCTAACCCTTTAAAAATGCTCATATATTTAATTTGACCTGAAACACGTTGTCAATTTGCCAACTTTTTTGGCGTTTCTTCAGGTCGAACCAATTGTTTGTTTTTCAGAACTGCCAGAGAACGAAAAAATCAGTTATTCACTGAGCTCCGCCTGTAGCCCATTTTCTGTCCAACTTACATCTGCTATGTACAGTGTCTTGTACCACGCTTACATCACCATGAAACTTGATCAAGTATGTGCTAATATTCCATTGATTTAAATGGAAAGCTGATTGAGCCAAGGCAGTGGAGTGGAATTCTAATCTGATATCACGCCCGAGAGACTGAAGACACACACAGTATATTAAAAGGCCATGGAAGAAAATCAATGCCATGGTCAGTAATTATACAGTATCGATTAATTGAGGCTAGAGGCAGGGGATTAAGCACAGCACAATCCTATATACAGTTTAGAGATTCTGATTGCATGAACAGCTGGAAGCAAAGTCCTCCTGGACTACAAGAAATTGAAGGTCATACTATGTATGTCATTGGCAAGGCTGTCTTCCCTAGAATTTCAGTAAGGTGTCAGATTTCACTTATAATCACTGTTTATGCAAGAGGTTATGAACATGTGAATGGTCACCTTGAACACCTTGCAGGCTGTTAAGAGTTGACCTGAATGCCATATGGCATTTCATATGTAACTTTTTATAGATTTTTTTTCAATGAAGCCTTGTATTTTTTTCATGACATTAATGTCATGATGATGTGGGCATCCCAATATACTTTTTCCTCATGGGCACCTCTACTAGGTGGTAAATAATATCCAGGACTATTTGTCTACAGGGCTTCCTCTATCTGATATTTGGATGAATAGTTTTATTGAATAGTAGAGAAAGTGATAGAGGAATTGATTTGATTCTGCCTTGGACTGGAATCAAACATGAGCTCTTACTTTTCATTTACACTTGCAATATCCTATCCTTGTCTCAACAATCTAACAGGGCAAAACTCCTGAACTGGTACTGACCAATGGTGGTCTTGTAAGAACCTGGTAATACCTTTAAATTTAAAATGAGCATCCTTTAAATTCTAACAAAATGCTTTTGATAGAAATGTTTCCATAAACAAGGTAGTATTAGGACACTCTCTTCCCACTTCTGTGCCATAACTAGGCTTCTGAAACTGTGTGATTTGGGGAGCAGGAGGGAGAAATACAGTAATCACCGTTTTAAAGAGAAATGGTGCTAGTCATATCAGAAATCAGGGCCAATGAATGAAAAATCTTCTAGAAGCAGGCAAAATAGAAAAATCCAAGCTGCAAACCAAAGAGCAGGCCCTTCAGTTACTAACCAAATCACTTCCTTTTAAAGGAAAACACCAAGTGTTTTCCTGGTTGTTATGGCAAATGAAAGTGCATAAAGTCATATCATCAGAACAGCGTTTACTCTTTTTCCTGGTGTTATATGTACATATCTTAACAATCAAAACTCAAATAATACCCCTTAAGCTAAGTGCCGCTTGGAGTTTGACACGTGGCTAGGGATAGGGTGGAACTACTTGCTTCATCCAAGGCTTTCTGTAATCTGGGTGCCAAGATTTCATGATTATTTTTAATTATTTATTTTTTCAAAACCAGCTCTGTCACCAAGCTAATTTAAACTTGAGCAAGCCATTTAGTGCTAGATTCTCCATCTCTTGGGCCCAGATGCAAAAAGTTTTTAGGTGCAAAACTCCAGCTCAGCTGCTGCCTAACCTGTAGGTGGTGTGGTGCCCGTTTCTGAGCATGCCTACCAGATAGAGTCCCATTCAAAATCTGGCAGCGGCAGCACTCCAGTGATCAGAGAATCCCCCTGAGAGGTGTGGGAGACTCCTGTTCAAATCCTCGCAGGCAGAGGGCAGAATCGAAGGTGGGTCTCCCAGATGAGAGCTCTAACCACTGGGCTAAAAGCTGTAGGGAGGGCACCACCTTCTTTCTCTTTCCTTCCCTCCTCCCCTGCATTTTTTTTGATGGAGTGAGGCAGGTGCCTAAGTCATTCTCACAGAAGACAACTTAGGTGCCTAAGTCACCTGGCTTCAGGAGAGAGGTTCTCAGTTATGGATCACTAGCAGAGATAGGCATCTAAGTTCAGGCTGCAAGGAGATACTTCTCTCTAGGAGAGGGGCTTAGGGCACACCTCTGTCCTTGGCATCTCCCATTGGTTAGCTTACACATCCAGTGTGGTGGCTTTTTTGGATCACATTCTGTAGCCATGTAATAATTCTGAGACAAAGGGGTAAGGAATTGTCTGCAGAAACGCAAGAGACCTATAGGCCTAGACCTAGAAAAATAGCTTGAGCAGTTAGCATAAGCATAATGCATAACCTGAGTAGAGTGGTTGCTTAATAAGTTAGCATAAATAAGTGAACCAATAGTGGCCTTAAGTTACAAGTTGGCACATAACTTTATTTTGTACTCATCCAAGTGCTGGAAATACTGACAGGTAACTGCAAGAAGGCAGTTGTACTGGTTTAGAGAATTTTTGGAGGGGAACATCTTTTAATGACCTTAACCTCATTAATAGACTAACCTATAGGATAAGGACACCCCTGCATTATGAGGGTGAGGAAGTTAAGATATGGTGATGGAGGAAGGAGCTATTCATGCATATATATATATATATATATATATATATATATAGAACATCGAGGCCTATAAAACGTGTGGTCTTCAGTAGATCTGTTGGAGTTCTTAACTGGAATGTCAGAGTTAGACTAAGATCTACCTCAACCCATAGAGCTCTCCCCAAGATCAGAGTGAGTATATACATGTAATGGTGTGCAGGTCATTCTTACAGTGTTATATTATTTCATATTATTTTCACATTGGAGTATGGTCTAAAAACTTCAATCTATTTGCTAAAATTCATGGTGATTTTTAGTATTCACAAGCATTTTGTAAATCCAGAAACAAGATGAATACTTACAAATGAATACTTCATGCATTATTACAAAAATAATTTGTTCTTTCATTTAAAAATATTCACAAAGCAGGGCTTTTCAGTGGTGGTGTGTTTTTTATTATTCAACCAGCTGTTGTGCTAGGTATCACTAACAAGTGAGCACTCCCAGTGTGATCGTGGTGTAGGCTCAGAGGCCCCCTGCTGGAGGCCTCAAGGTCCTACCATACCCGATCCAGGAAAAGAGCAGAAGAGAAGTTCTCTAAGCATCCGAGAGTGGTTGCAGGGAAGTAGCCAATCAGGGCCCAGCAGGCTCACATAAAAAGTGGCAGGGCCAGAGTCACAGTTGCTGGCTGGAGCTGGAGGAGAGAGAACTGTGTTCCTGCCTGGTTGAAAGAGCAGCAGGACTAGTGCTGGCAGGAATCAGGGGAGCAAGAGAGCTCCTGGCTGGCTGCTGGGACTGAGCCTAAGACAGTTGCCAGCAGGGACCGAGGATGCAAGAGAGATTCTGGCTGACTGTTGGAACTGAGCTCAGGGAGGGCTGCAAGAAGACAGTATCTCCAGGGAGGAAGCCTGGGGGATATGGCCCCATAGAAGGGTCAGGACAAGGTAAAGACTGTATACCCTGGAAGGGGTTTCTTCTGTTTCACATACAGACAGTGTGTGTGACTCAGCTGGAGGGCTGGATCGCTGAAAACCTGCAGATATACCTGACCAGCAGGGAGCGCTTGTGAGAGAATAATTGCTAAATACTAAGGCCTGGTCTACACTGGGCACGGGGGTGGGGGGAGGCGGTGCATGGAATTGATCTAAGTTACATAACTTCAGCTACATGAATACTAAGCAACAATGGGAATACTAAACAACTGGAGGAGTGACATGTGAACCATATCCTACCCAGCAGTTAGTATAAAAGCTGAAATGGCAAACTTTTCTGGAGAAGGGAGTGTAGGTAAAACTCTCTCCCTCAAAGAGGTGAAAAATGCATCTGATGAACCCAGAGAGATACAAAATAATCACACCCCAATGTCTCCTCATGAAGGTGAGTTCAATTTTCTAAAATTGTGTTGGTATGTGATTAATTGGGATACATGGCTTTCGCTGTTTACAAAGGAAGCGGCTCTCTAGCTCTTCAAGACTGGATTCCCCGTTCCAGTCTCAAAAATACTTATTAACTAGTGTGAGTAACCGTGTCTCAGTTTACCAGAACTTTTGCTCATTCTGGATTAAGCAGCAGTCAGAGCACTCCATGTTATCATCCCTAGATTTTGTATCCTCCCCCTAGCTGTTGTGAACTTTTCTGACACTTTGTCAATTTTATTGTGCAGTGACTGCATGAAGTCACCTCTCAACTCCCTTTCCCAAGCTATTGGGAAGGCTCTGCACTGAAGAATCATGACCAGATAGCTAGCCTGAACAACTGCTCCATGCTCCTTTTAAAAAGTCATTTTATCCATCCTGCAATATTTTTCATCTTAGGCTAGGAAAACTCAATATGTTGCAATATTATTGACTCCTTGGGACTGGAGCATGAGTGCTAGGTCTCATTTGCATATGAATGTACCTACATTTACATTTCATATCACTAATAACTAGACAACTTTCAATCTGCTTCTAGTTGTCTGTATCTTTATTTGTGTTAGTGGAGTGCCTCGGAGTACCAGTCACAATAAAATTAAAGATATTGAAATGCTACCTCTACCTCACTGTAATGCTTAGAACGCAGAGGACTTTTTATTAACAGAATGAGGCAGGTGTAGCATTCCATAGTAGACTTGCTCATTCCAGCATGATAATCACCTCCCAGGAAGCCATCGAGATTTCATATCAAATATGTGAGTTACACATCACCCCTGTTTGTGGGCTCATGTAACTGAAGTAACACATCATGAATGAAAAGGATGAATATTGGTCTTAATTTAAACCTCCAAATTTAAACAAATAATTAATGGGTGATTTTTTTTCTACCTTTACATTTTCAGCCAGGGTAAACATAGTAGAGAATTATAGATTGCATTACTGTTGTGTTATATAGATACTGGGGAGGAAAAGGAACTATGCTGACTTCAGAGGGCTCCCCTCATACCCCTGTATTTCCATTTAAAAACGAAGTGGACTATCCATGCAATGTCTGCATTCATGCTATTTGGTTTTAATCTAATTTCCTTTGAAGTTAAGGAGCTGAGTCCAGGAATGTAGGAAAAGGTGATGCAACAGCCCTGCAAGGTTTAATGATCCCTGCCTGTCACATGCCCCCCACTTTTTCCACAAACTGTACTTGCCCCCCATCTCCCACAAATCATCATCGGTGGTGAACTGGCAAATGCTCAGCATTTCCATTACCTTGGTAGCCACCTCTCCCAGACAGCCAGTCTTAGAGATCGAACATAGGCTCCATTGTGCCTTTGGAAAGTTGCTTCATCGTGTCTTTATTGACACAGAGCTGCAGATGGAAACAAAAGTCCTGATCTACAATGCAGTAGTTATCCCCACTCTTCTATATGGGTGCTAGACATGGATGACATGCTGAAGCCATCTTAGGCATCTGGAGTGGTACCAACAGCGCTGCCTTAGGAAAATTCTCCATATCAGATAGGAAGATCATCACACATATGCCAGCATTCTCTCTGCCGTTAACATCACCAGAGTTGAGGCGAAGATTATGAAACATCAACTTCGCTGGGCTGGCCATTGTGTGCAGATGGCAGATACTCGCCTTCCAAAACAAGTCCTCTTTTCTCAGTTTAGTCATCGTAAGAGAACTCGTGGAGGACAGAGGAAACCGTGCAAGGAAGTCTGAAAGTATAAGAGGGGAGGCATTGACTCTACGAATTGGGAGGAGCTGGCTGGCAATAGATTGCAATGGTGTTGCATCACACATCAAGCCTCAGCCTGTTTTGAAGAGAATCACCTTGCTCAAGAGGCTAAGAAATAGCAGAGGAGGAACGAAAGTATACAGAATGCTGGCTGAGAGTTGTGCTCTGTGGAAATACCTGTAGAGCGCAGATTAGACTCCTCAGCCATCTTAAGTCTCATCAGTGATTCTTCCCCCGGCAGACATCATCCTTGTATTGAGGGATAGCCAGCGATCACATGGCTGAGTGGGATATGTATATAAGGAAGAGGAAACTGGGCCTTCAGGCTGTTTTCTTCCCTTCCAGGTTGATGGAGGCAAGGGAAAACTTCTGGAGATTGTAGCCAATATTTGTCAGTTGAGGTGTTTTGGTATTATGTCTTTTTTTTTTTTAATTTTAAGTGCTCAAAGATGAGGGCCTTTAAAGGAATAGGGCATAGTGTTTGCTTCCTTTCTTGGGCTAGTGAAATAGCCCACTAGGTTATATGGTGTTCAGAGGCAAAAGATAGGCTAACTAATACACAAAAGCAGATCAATGGCTTTTATGAAGGTTCCTCTGAAAACTCATGTGGTTTTTTTACTAACTAGCTTGAACTGGGAAATATCAGCACCAATTCAAAGTTTAAATATGTTCAAAAGGCAAATTAATAACTCCAAAAATAGGGTTGCCAATCCAAAGTTGTATTTTTTTATAACATACCATTGTTCTTACTGGTGAAAAGATGTCCAGGCCTGTCCCTGGAGTATTGATGTGAACAGTCTTTATGCAGACACAATTCCTGGATCCATTTGAAAGATTTAAATTAACTTTGTCACAAGTTAAAATGGATTGCAGATGTGAAATAGGACCCCTTCCCTCCCTCCCCCATGAACTAAGTTGAAATCTGAGTGTAAATAAATGCAAATGCTTTTGTGATAGAGAATACAAAAGCACAAATACCTGAATTGTAAATGGATTTATTTTAACATCCTATGCTTGACATTCTGGTCTGACAATGAAAAGGCTACATTCATTTCCTGCCATGGTTGGCTTGCACTGCTGTCCATATGTACGGTGTTAACACTCAGGAGGCATGGTATAGACAGTTTTTTTATTTTCTCAAATCTCCCTCTCATTATAAAGAGAACATTTCATTCCTTTCTTAAAATACTCTATTTTTATAGCTTTCAGAGTGACAGCCCTGTTAGTCTGTATCAGCAAAAACAACAAGGAGTCCTTGTGGCACCTTAGAGACTAACAAATTTATTTGGGCATGAGCTTTCGTGGGCTAGAACCCACTTCATTTGCCTGGGAGTTCCACCACGAGTAAAAATAGTTAGAAGCCTGCCATGTATTTTTATTTTAAATTTCATTGGGTTACAAAATAGGGAATAACCCCTCTGAATTCTTAGGAGTTAGGCTGACGTTTGATAGCAGAATAACATAGAACTTTGCTAAAATAAATGTAAGCGGTCTCTGTTCTCTCCAAAGCTGTATATATTGACTAAACTTAACATCTGATCAGTGACAGAGATGTACAGCTGTATAGTTTAATTGGTTTAGCAGGAATATAATATATACATTATAAAGTTATCTAGAGCATCTTCACAGCTAAATACTATAGAAATGCAATCTATCTGGACATGAAAGGTGAAATTCTGAGGAAATTACAACCCATACAGAATGCACAAACACTAGTTACCATAAACACCTCAGATTTTGCTTACACTCACTACACCATGTCCCCCCAGAATATATATATATATTTATTTGGTGGGGAGCTGTAAACAGATAAAGATGTACTTATGGCTCAAAGGAGTTTAAAAATCTAAGGGTTTGTTCTGCAAGGTGCTGAGTACCTTCTGCTCCCATTGTCAATGGGAGTGGACGGAATGCAACACCTTTCGGAAGAACCTTAGCACCTTTCAGAGATCAGATTTTAACATGGACAAAAATGTCTGTCCATACAATTTCATATACACATTAAGCTCATGTCTACATTGGATGAGGATCAAATCTGCATGCAAACTGTGTTTTTGTTTGTTTGATAAAAGGCATGAGTGTGGCAAGGCAGATAATGGATTATCACCAATAGTCTTTGAGAAGGAATTTGGATGTGGGGAGACCACTTTAAAGTCAACTTTAAAAAAAATCAGTGAATTCCTATGGGTTCTAGTTGGCCACCTAAGATTTTGGATCACAGCAATGAGTGTTTTTGTTTTTTTATTGGTCACGAAGACAACTGTTCCTCCAGATGAAACCACCAGAGACCAGAAAGCAGCATAGAGCTATTCAGGCATTCTAACAGCATCCAGTAAAATTGCCATTGGAGTGACAAGCAATGTGTCTGAAGTAAAATAATTAACTTTGGTCAGACCATGTCAGTGCCTCACTTAACTAGCTTTCAGACCACAACAAAAGATAGAGGAGAGATTAGTAAGACTGGGACTTCTCTGCTTGGAAAAGAGACGACTAAAGGGGGATATGAGAGAGGTCTATAAGATCATGACTGCTGTGGAGAAAGTAAATACAGAAGTGTTGTTGTTTACTTCTCATAACACAAGAACTAGGGCTCACCAAATGAAAGTAATAGGCATCAGGTTTAAAACAAACAAAAGGAAGTATTTCTTCACATGACACACAGTCAACCTGTGGAACTCTTTGCCAGAGGATGTTGTGAAGGCCAAGACTATAAGAGGGTTCAAAAAAGAACTAGATACATTCATGGAGGATCGGTCCCTCAATGGCTATTAGTCTGGGCCAGGATGGTGCCCTAGCCTCTGTTTGCCAGAAGCTGGGAATCTGCAATGGGAGGGATCACTTGATGATTACTTGCTCTATTCATTTCTGCTGAAGCACCTGCCATTGGCCTCTATTGGAAGACAGAATACGGGGCTAGGTAGATCTTTGGTCTGACCCGGTATGGTCATTCTTATGTATCATTGATACCATCTAACAGATGTAGGGACTTCCCTGAACCCATAAAGGCGGTCAGTGTCAGAGTGTACATTAAAATTAGCAAAAAGAAAAGGAGTACTTGTGGCACCTTAGAGACTAACCAATTTATTTGAGCATGAGCTTTCATGAGCTACAGCTCACTTCATCGGATGCATACTGTGGAAACTGCAGCAGACTTTATATATACACAGAGAATATGAAACAATACCTCCTCCCACCCCACTGTCCTGCTGGTAATAGCTTATCTAAAGTGATCATCAGGTGGGCCATTTCCAGCACAAATCCAGGTTTTCTCACCCTCCACCCCCCCACACAAATTCACTCTCCTGCTGGTGCTAGCCCATCCAAAGTGACAACTCTTTACATAATCAAGTCGGGCTATTTCCTGCACAAATCCAGGTTTTCTCACATCTCCCCACCCCCATACACACACAAACTCTCTCTCCTGCTGGTAATAGCTCATCTAAACTGACCACTCTCCAAGTTTAAATCCAAGTTAAACCAGAACATCTGGGGGGGGGGGTAGGAAAAAACAAGAGGAAACAGGCTACCTTGCATAATGACTTAGCCACTCCCAGTCTCTATTTAAGCCTAAATTAATAGTATCCAATTTGCAAATGAATTCCAATTCAGCAGTTTCTCGCTGGAGTCTGGATTTGAAGTTTTTTTGTTTTAAGATAGCGACCTTCATGTCTGTAATTGCGTGACCAGAGAGATTGAAGTGTTCTCCGACTGGTTTATGAATGTTATAATTCTTGACATCTGATTTGTGTCCATTTATTCTTTTACGTAGAGACTGTCCAGTTTGCCCAATGTACATGGCAGAGGGGCATTGCTGGCACATGATGGCATATATCACATTGGTGGATGTGCAGGTGAATGAGCCTCTGATAGTGTGGCTGATGTTATTAGGCCCTGTGATGGTGTCCCCTGAATAGATATGTGGGCACAGTTGGCAACGGGCTTTGTTGCAAGGATAAGTTCCTGGGTTAGTGGTTCTGTTGTGTGGTATGTGGTTGTTGGTGAGTATTTGCTTCAGGTTGCGGGGCTGTCTGTAGGCAAGGACTGGCCTGTCTCCCAAGACTTGTGAGAGTGTTGGGTCATCCTTTAGGATAGGTTGTAGATCCTTAATAATGCGTTGGAGGGGTTTTAGTTGGTGCTAATAAACAATGGCCACATAAACACCACCCTATACCGGAAACCTACTGACCGCTATTCCTACCTGCATGCCTCCAGCTTTCACCCTGACCACACCACACGATCCATCGTCTACAGCCAAGCTCTGTGATACAACCGCATTTGCTCCAACCCCTCAGACAGAGACAAACACCTACAAGATCTCTGTCAAGCTTTCTTACAACTACAATACCCACCTGCAGAAGTAAAGAAACAGATTGATAGAGCCAGAAGAGTTCCCAGAAGTTACCTACTACAGGACAGGCCTAACAAAGAAAATAACAGAACGCCACTAGCGGTCACCTTCAGCCCCCAAATAAAACCCCTCCAACGCATTATTAAGGATCTACAACCTATCCTAAAGGATGACCCAACACTCTCACAAGTCTTGGGAGACAGGCCAGTCCTTGCCTACAGACAGCCCCGCAACCTGAAGCAAATACTCACCAACAACCACATACCACACAACAGAACCACTAACCCAGGAACTTATCCTTGCAACAAAGCCCGTTGCCAACTGTGCCCACATATCTATTCAGGGGACACCATCACAGGGCCTAATAACATCAGCCACACTATCAGAGGCTCGTTCACCTGCACATCCACCAATGTGATATATGCCATCATGTGCCAGCAATGCCCCTCTGCCTACATTGGTCAAACTGGACAGTCTCTAAGTAAAAGAATAAATGGACACAAATCAGATGTCAAGAATTATAACATTCATAAACCAGTCGGAGAACACTTCAATCTCTCTGGTCACGCAATCACAGACATGAAGGTCGCTATCTTAAAACAAAAAAACTTCAAATCCAGACTCCAGCGAGAAACTGCTGAATTGGAATTCATTTGCAAATTGGATACTATTAATTTAGGCTTAAATAGAGACTGGGAGTGGCTAAGTCATTATGCAAGGTAGCCTGTTTCCTCTTGTTTTTTCCTACCCCTCCCCCCCCCCAGATGTTCTGGTTTAACTTGGATTTAAACTTGGAGAGTGGTCAGTTTAGATGAGCTATTACCAGCAGGAGAGTGAGTTTGTGTGTGTATGGGGGTGGGGAGATGTGAGAGAACCTGGATTTGTGCAGGAAATAGCCCGACTTGATTATGTAAAGAGTTGTCACTTTGGATGGGCTAGCACCAGCAGGAGAGTGAATTTGTGTGGTGGGGTAGAGGGTGAGAAAACCTGGATTTGTGCTGGAAATGGCCCACCTGATGATCACTTTAGATAAGCTATTACCAGCAGGACAGTGGGGTGGGAGGAGGTATTGTTTCATATTCTCTGTGTATATATAAAGTCTGCTGCAGTTTCCACGGTATGCATCCGATGAAGTGAGCTGTAGCTCACGAAAGCTCATGCTCAAATAAATTGGTTAGTCGCTAAGGTGCCACAAGTACTCCTTTTCTTTTTGCGAATACAGACTAACACGGCTGTTACCCTGAAACCTGTCATTAAAATTAGGAATTCCTACATTCCACTCTTATGCTCAGAACACTAGACCACCCACTCCTCTCAGTTCAGAAGCTTATGTGAGCCAAAGAACAAATAATTGGGATTGGGTGTGCAGCAATAGATGTCGAGGAGATAATCAGAAAAATAGTACAGTTATAAGTACATTATCATTTTTAAATCATTGCTTTCTCACATGGCATTCAGTGCTCTAGATTCCTCTAGTCTGCTTCCATTGATGTTGAAAAGATTTAAAGGTCACTCAGCACTTTGGTGGCTTAGGCTCTGTAAGCAGAGAGGTACAAAAAAACCCAAAGTACCAATATTGTTTGTTATGTACCTACATTTTTTTCCACTGTATTGTGCATTTGTCACTTACCTATGACGGTATGGAGGATGTTATAATGATTGTGTTGGCACTCATTTCAGATCTTGCATAACTCAGTTGTGGCTTCACAGCTTGTGAATAATTGGACTATCTCCATTTCATATTGATAAAAGCTTTAGAGTACACCACACAATCATGTATACTTTCTATATAATCAAGTCATCCACCACATACATACAGCCATCTGTGTATGGACTATGACTGCACACAATAGCACTACACAGAATTTACACTTTCCACAATAGTTTAAGAGACTGTAGAAGGACACCATGTATGAATGGAACTGCAATGGGAATTTAGAAGTGGAATTTGATCGGCATGATAGATAGCTCTGGTTATCACAAAAAATGTGAATTCTCATATCTCTGATAACTTCATTAGTTGCTTTGATGTAATAGTCCAGCTCCTACCTTTCTTACCCACCCAAAATTCCCAGAGATGTGAATTTTGGGAAGGCACAAATGCAGGATGAACCCCAAGATATTTTGTAAAGTATTCCTGCTAGTCCTCATCTGGAGTAAATCAGCATAGATTAATTGAAGTCAATGGAACTATATGAATTTATACCAGCTATGAATCTGGATTTATTAATTGAATCACAGGATTTAATAAACCACTTTAACTGGTAAATTGGATTTAACATTTGCCCCCTTCACATAAATATAATCAACTTTTCTTCACCTTTTCATTGCTCAGCAGACAATCGTATGTCTTGCTAGCCTGAGACAAAAGGCCTGTCAGATACACAGCCGAGTTTTCTAGCTGAATGCGCTTTGACCCATAATTGGTGGATCTCTGTTCAAATCTCCTGGTTGCTAAAGTAGTCATACCATCTGATCCTGACCATTATTTTTCAGATGCTGGCCCTTGAAATCCATCAACCTCCTCTGTCCAATCTTTTCTGTCTGCCAAGTGCCTGTTTGGTATGAACTTGTTGACAAAACACTGGTGCAGTCCAGCTTCTATTTAATGTTTGACTGACTTTTTCCTACTGCAGGAGCTCAGTGACCATGGCTGGACCACACTGCTTGCTTTCCCAAACTTTGCGTTTATTTCCCCTAAGCTCTTGCCATCTGTTGTGCTCAGCTGCCCAAATACGTAAAATTTTCCATCTCTTACAGCTTCTCGGCTGCAAACATTATCTGTTCCCTCAATCTTTCCAGCCTTCATCAAGTTCTCTGTGACCAATTCATCTTTTCAGTAACATGGCTCACAACATGTTGCGTTACTACAAGCAGACGTATTGACACTGGCATATTGCTGAGGATCAATAGACACAAAATTCATTATATAGAATTTCAGATACTATTTAGAGGGCAACCAGTCTGGACAACAGACTAATGCATTATGTTCTGTGCATGTGTGTTCTTTATTGGTCTGTCTTATCTATCACTTACACCTACCTTATTGGAAGGGAAGCTCAGTGTTGCAACCCCAAGTGTTCAAATACCTTAACTCATGCCCCCCCAAAAATCATGCAATTGGCTTCAAACTAATGAGATTTTAAACAATATAAAATCCGGGGTTCTTCTGTTTTTTTGAGTCAAGTGTTTGCATATTCAAGCTTTTCCCTGAAGACTTAATTTTTTAAATAGTAATGAAAGCTGATGATATTTTCACACAATAACATGGCCCCCATAAGCTAAAAAAAAATCAAACATCAGGTGACTCACAATAAATCATTAGATGCGGCAACTCTGGTAGCTACATTGGGGTAGATTCTTCTCTCACGTATGTTAGTGTAACTCCACTGACTTCCACAGAGTTACTCCTGATTTACACTAGAGTAAGTGAGAGAAGAATGCGCTATGTTTTCATACAGTATACATAATTTATAATGGGAGTAGGTACCTATTAAGTATACCAAAGTGTTCAACTCTTGGAATGCACTTGTTTGGTCTTACTGTACCAAACTTATATAACTTCTTAAAGAGGAGGAAAAAGAGTGGGTTTATGGGCAGTGGTAATAGAGAACTGAATATGTAGACAGTAAAACAGGTGTTGCTGACTAATGTTGCAGGCCTACTTAACTCTTTTTGGCCATATCCTCCCTGCAAAATTGCAAGATCATCCTGAGGTTGTTTTTGGGTGGCTTTGACCAGTAATTCTCTTTGAAAGAGAATGAATCATCTAATGGCAGCTCTAGCTTGATTGTGTGAGATTGCTTTTTCCCTTTGATTTGAAACATGTTACAAAACAGAAATGTGGCCTAGAAAAAGATATAAAAGCTTGTGTTCCATGCAATCAGATGCTTATAAAAACAGAACAGGGACATTGTGTAGAATCCTGGCAGATACTAATTCTAAAGTTATATGCACAAGGCCAGGTTATTCATTGGCAGACCTTGCTTCACAAAGTCAGTTTCCCAGGAGGTATTTTCCCCATTCTTCGTTTATTTCTCTCCCTGTGTTGATTTATAGTGGAGGGGGAGGCTGAGAGAAGCTGGCAGCAGAATGAAGACATGAGTATTGCTTACATGTAGATTCCCAAGGGCTCCCATCAAACCTAAAAGAGAAACAGTGGAAGAGGATGTGGCTGACTTCTCACATGCTGTGCAAACTATATCCTGCCTGGGGCTAGGCCAAATCTTTCACATGTCTTTAAAGCTTTTTAAAAAAATTAAATACAGGGGAGGTAAAGTATGAAACTTTCTATATTTTCACCCAGACCCCGCCACCATGGGACATAAATAAAAAATTCTTAGATGATATAATGCTTTAGCACCCCTTCTCCACTATATATATACACATATACACTGTACACACTTGAGCCACTAAGTACCTCTTCTTTTAAATCTAGCATTCTTCAGTGGGACTACTGCTGTCAGTGCAATGTTAGAAGAAGAAAGCCTCACTGTATGTCAAGTCATTTTTTGCTTCCCCGATGTGATCTGGCTGTTTGTCCCACAAAGCAGAGGTATTTTTCTGCTGCTGTATTAAACTTTTCTGAAATGTCTTCATATCCCATTATGTAGTGTAACAGAGTGTGAAATAACCTCTTGACACTTGCTTTAGTTTTGTCAAGTTCTGTTTACAAATTCAAAAGGACCTGACATAAATAGCTGTCAACACTTACGTATTGCTGCTGCGACTCACTCCACCTCGAGAGTTTTGGTACACAGCAAGTAGAAAAACATCAGCATTAAAATCTTATCTCAAAACCTGGAGTAATTGTTCAACTCCTTTTCAATTAGCTTGCACAGTAAATCTAATCATGTCACTTAAGACACCAGTGCTTGGTTGCCAGAACAGCTGTGGAAGGATACCACCCCATTAGCTTGTGGCCCTGCACCAACAGCCATGATTCAGACAGCACTGACACATGACACTGTTGTAAAAAGGCTTTTCTTTTCCTTTAAATTACCACTACAGATAGGTAAAGCTTTCCTTGCCTGGGAGAAGGCAGCAAAAAGGAAAGAACATTAGTGAAAATAAAAAGCTGGCTTTTTTCATCCCCGTGTTTCCGTCATGCATGTGTAAATCTCTGCTGTGTCATGACATTTCCTGAAAGTCAACAGAAATACACTTTTTTGGGTAATGTAGAATGGTGTCTATCCTATTTAAAGGGTAGTGAGGACTAGGGTCATCCTACCCCTGATCATGATACAGCCCCTTTAAGGTTACAGCAATTTTGGAGCAGACAGAGGACTTAGGGAGTGGCAGAGGCAGATGGTGGGGCAGAGAAAGTGATCCTGGCGTTACAGTTAGTGGCTGGGTGGAAAAATCCAAGCTACTGTTCCTCAGACCAGGACCCTGATAGGGTAAGGTGGGACAAGGCTCCTCTCTCTCTCTGTCTCTTTCTCTCAGCCAAGTGGGACCAATTCTGGCTAGGAGAATTATCTTATCTTAAAGGGGCCAGCTGGAAGAAGCTGGCTTAGGGCTGCAAGCCTGCTTGAATCATAGTACACCCCGAAGGAGGACTGTGGGGGGCCCTGAACCAGCGGGAGGAAGTGTGTGAGTCCAAGGACAAAAGGAGGCTCTGTGGAGCAGGACTGGATACTGGTGAGCTGTGGGAGCCTGCCTGAACCATAACACAGCCACAATGAGGAGAGCTGTGGAACCAAAGGAGGGGGAGTTTAGACCAGAGCAGGAGGAAAACCCAGAGGAAAGACTGTCCGGAGAGGCCAGGGCTGCAGTGGGACTAGCAGAGCTCCCAGACCCAGAAGGAACTGGAGAACCTGAAGTCCTGGAGTAAGAGATGAGTTGGAAGACCCAAGAGGGATGGGGTTGGGCCTGAGGCCCAATGGAGAATATATTTTGTAAAGATTTAATAAATTAGACCCTAAGAAGAGGATTGTTACGTTAAATATGCTGGACCGTTGTTAAGAGATCCAGGAGGAAACTGAGAGTGGGCTGTCTGCAGGGTCATGCTATGCCATAAGGGAGTATGATCTGGGATGGCATCGTGCTTCATAACTTTAAATCCCTGTATGTTGATTTTGGGGCCAAAGGGGTGCAGATTCTAATGAAGTCCATGTCCAGTTTCAGTAGGGGTGTGTGTGACTACACATACTTAACAATTGGCATTAATATGGAACATTGATATACTAATGTACAGATAGCATTTTTCACCCAAAGAACCCAACAATTATTACAACTGGATTCAAATTATGATCTAGATGCTGGCTGCCTTGACATGGGAAAGAAAAAGCTCAGGACTCGCCTCCTCTTGTGTACTGATGCGGTGGATAACTAGGATACTGGTATTTCTACTCCTTCCAAGGAGGAAGACTAGACCAGAGACTTCCCTCCACCCCACTAAGGCTGACTATCAGAGGTATAGCAACAGTGAACAGGAATGTCTTACTCATTTGAAACAACAGGGAGCTTCATGTAGACAAAATGTGATTTCCCAGTTGAATTAAGCCAGGAATGTAGGACTAACACCTATTTGCATGAAAAGTGCATGCAATTTTTATGACCACAAGGGGGATCTCAGTTTTACATCTCATCTAAAAGGCAGCAACATGGTTCCTGCAGCATTACTTCAGTGCTGACTTGGAAAGAAGAGTGACAGCTTCTGAATTGCCAAGGCCACTGACTGCAGTGACAGTGTTCTACCCAGGGTTTTAAAAAGTACATAAAATTAATTCAGCTTTGTGCATGTGCAACTCTGCTGAAATTTATGGTTTAAATTAAGGTCTGGGGTGAACCAATGGCTTCAGAACTTTATACCAAGGCTGAATGGGGCCCAGGCTCTTTGATAAAGCATAAGATAAAATGTTTTATAACTATGATTATGGCCAGGTTCCGTATGGCAAGAATATTCAATTGCTTAATGGCCAACATTCACCCATCAGTCAAACAGATAATTGGCAAGAACCTAGCCTAGCAACAACAGACCACGAGAAGTGACCTGGGCTCACTTCACAAGCAGATGTCCTACTGTTGCAGGGCCATAAGGCAGAGAGGTCCATTGTTTTACTGTTAGCTGTTTGTCACCCAGCTTCTCAAAAACACAATTCTGTATTGTCTGCACATTTTTCTTCCTTATACTTACTGAGCATGGAGCTGGGAAAAGGATTCACATGGTCAGCCGGAGGTGATGACAAGTTTGCTCCTGCATCAGATGGAATCTTTTGTTGGAGGAGGCAGTGACAAATGTGATATTCAGCTATCAGGTGTATGACTTGTATGGATGAGAAGCTGACATGTTGTCAACCTCCTTTTTAAGACCAGGTTGTGCCTATTAGGCATGAGCCTATGACTGAGCTGAACCACTCTAGCACGAACCCTAGAAAGTGCTGGGTCGTGGCTCCCTACCCATTTTGGGGTGGCTTACACTCCAGGGAGAAATTGCATCAGTTACATCTATAGTGGGTATATCTCCGACAGGTTACTTGGAGGGCGCTCCAGAAGGGAATTGTTGAAACAGTGTTGAAGATCACAGGCTTCAATGTTTCTGGAGCATTAGCACTCCCATCTTGTTCAACTACAAAAATTAAGCACTCTGTCTTTGGCCTTACATCTGCCCCTTTACTTTACAACTGTATGAAGCAGCAGAGTGTGTTCAGTGGAGTCC
Source organism: Caretta caretta (assembly GCF_965140235.1). NCBI lineage: Eukaryota > Metazoa > Chordata > Testudines > Cheloniidae > Caretta > Caretta caretta. Next base: position 38,793,142 of record NC_134209.1, on the reverse strand, counting down.
AAAGAGTTCATGGTCAAGGTTAAACCAGCCCACTGGAGATCAGTGCTGCTAAAATAAATCTGAAAGTATTTGTTCACATTTTACGTCAATTTGCTTCGGCTGTGCTTGCACCACTTTAGGGTTCCTGTTTGCAAATATTCTTGTGCATATTCCAGCTTTACACATGTGAGTACATACAAAAAGCTAATCTGAAGTTTGAATGCTTGGATATTCAGCAAAAGTAAATTCAGAATTGCATAACTAACCGGTGAATGCAAATTTCAAATTGCCATTCAAATTTTATGCTTGAATGTACACTTCACAGCTTTTTAAGGCCTGGAGATCTTAAGGTGATCGAGTCTAACCTTATGCACAAAATAAGCCAAGTATACTTGCACTAAGCCCAATAACTTTTGGATGAAGTAAACAATATCTTTTGATAGATATCTAGACTTGCTTTAAATCTCCAAGTGATGGAGGACTTATTATATTACCTGGCAAGCTGTTCCTCGCTGTTAAAAATGTGTTTTATCTCCAGTTTGAACTTTGCTGGCTTCAACTTCCATGCATTGCATCTAGTAACTTGAAATCTGAAATGCATACTTTTAAATTACATAACTCATTTAATCAGGGAAACAAAACTATTCCTTATGATGTGGGAGTGGAGAAGACTGATGTGGCAATGTTTTGCTCTCCCTCTGCCCAGGTGACTCAAGATACAAGGCAAAGAAGAATCAGACTGAAAGTCTCTTGTCAAACACAACACTGCCTCCACATAACCTGAAAAAGACATACCAGAAAGTCGCAGAAGCAATAGGAAATGGCCTGTCCTAAAGTAAGTTTTTACTTTTAAGAGTATGAAATAAAATAAATGAACGAAAAGAGAGGCATGTGCTGTGTTTGACTTTTTTCCAACAATTTCCATACACTAAAGATCCATACCCCTTTTTCCCCTTAGATTTGTGATTCAAAACTTGAAGAAGCAAATCCACTTAATTCCTTAGCAATTATCTTTTCTTCTTTCTCTTCTTCCATTTCCTGAAATAAGGACCATACAAACTTTTTTACTGTATGTCCAGCTATTGCAATAACACGCATAAGCTGAATCTGTATGTAGTGGAGTTTAGATACCTAAAACTTCCAATGTTGCCTCAACTAAATTTCCACTGATGACCTAAGACAGGATTTAAATCCACGACTTGAGAGTTAAAAGTTTAGAGCCTTAGTATTCTAATATTTACCATATGGTCCTACCCAATTAACTTTGTCCTCCATTGCTATTATTTCTTCCCATTGATCTTACAATTATTGCCAAACCTCAGCAGTTTCTGGAGTGATATTGTACAGCTTGTCTGGGAAGTCTCAATGCTGATGGAAGCTGGCTGCTGTGTGTGTGTGTTGCTGTTGGCAGGAATTATAGATTTAGAACTGCAATCAAAAATTGAGTTTTTATTTAGGAAAATCAGGAGATTTTTTTTTTAAACCTCAAACCTCTTTATTTGAGAGCTGCATAATCAGATTCTATTTGGGCATATATTTGGGTGGATGCTTCAAAGGCAGAGTCAAAGGCAACTCAAATATCCTCCTACTAGGAAAGTTGGACTCCACTTGAGAGAAGGCAGTTTAGAATTAAGAGACTCTGGAATGTATTGGAAAGTGCTTCTGGATACTCCGAGCATATGTGCAGGGAATGTCCTAAAATGGCAGAGTTGTAGGAAAGAATCTTTGGAAAATGTGTTCACATGGCCCTCCCTATTTCTGTCAATTTCTGCCTGCTGCGAGCTATTACTGAACTGAGAAAGGGATTAAAAAAATAAAGAATAAAAAAAAGTTAAATGTGGCTCAGTACATTTTTAATGACAGCCAAAGTACCACTGTACTAGAAATCTGAGATTGTTCCGCTAGAAAGAGACAATATACAGTGTTACAGGAGATAATCCTACATATTAAGGGGAGACTATGTGACCTACTGTAACAGGACTTTTCTGTAATATTCTTCTCTGTGCTTCAGCAGTGGGAGAAGAGCCAAAACAACCAGATCGCAGGGGGTATAGGGGAAGAGTGTCTGCTCTGCTTGCTTTCCTCCCACCTCTGGCTCCTATCCAGAGCTCTATAGTATTGGGCATCCATAAGTTTTGAAGATGCAGGAGTAGGAAGGCAAAGACCAGGACAGGCGCAGCCATTCTCCATTGTGTATTCCCTGGGCTCAGTTGTGGCTATCAGAGTGACTATATGATCAAGTGTTAATTCAGACACACATTCTCTTGCATAGCTCCTACAGCACAACTGTACGGGGAGTGAGACAATGGCAGCATGACGGTGCTACCCAGGGTAATGGAGCACGCAAGGTGATTGTGCAGAAAAACTCCCATTCTGCAGGGATGGAGTAGAAATGAGTTTCAAATCATTGTTTCCCTCCTTTTCTGTGGGATGCAATATTTCCGAGATTCTATGATGCACATCCTCCACTGATATAAATGGTCATAGTTCCAGTGACTTCAATGGAGTTATAACAATTTACACCCAGTGGAGTTTCTGCTTAGTATCTTTAACAGAAGCATCCTGTTATGAATAATCATATCCAATTACAAATTAACTATTTTGGAGACTATTTGAGGACTTTTTCTAGATTACATTAGTGGTTCTTGGGTTTTACCTTTTTTGTTATAAACTTCTTCTTCCCTCCCTTTGTTTCTTATCCACTTTCTCCTGTTTTCAATCCCTTAGAATTTTATATAACGATACATGTAAAGCAGAGTTCCTTCTTTTCCTTTATTGAAGTCATAAGCAATTTTGCAAATTTCTTTCAACATTTTCCCAGGCTGGGGATACTTGTGTTTATATGAAAGTCAATAAAAATATTACAAAAGAAAATACATTTTAACAAAACTTTATATTAAGGTATATTTTAAAGTTATTTCTTGTTTTAAAATCAACAAGATTTGATTTGTATGGCAGGCATTGTAGACTCTTAAATCCATCTTTTAAACACATTCTCTAACTAACCGATATTTTACAAAAGGTTTTGTTACAGCATACTGTGAAATATGGATTCAGCTTTTATTATTAATAGGTTTTAACATGCTTCTGTCATTACAGAAATCAGCTGCATGTAGTACTAATTAATATTTTTTTATTTTTGACATCAAGTCTTGCTACTTAATTCAAAACCTGCCTCCTTGTACAGATATTCTTCGACAAGAATTAAATTCACCCCTGTGCAGAAGGTCAGCATGAGGCCAAAGCACCATTTAAATCCTATTTAGCCCTTACACCAAAGACTTAAATGGGACTTATTTGGTATATGGCCTTGTATTTGCCCTCTGCACAAGGGTGAAATTCTTCTTAGCTGAACTGTAGAGGGGTTCACAACATCCTTTTGGAAGACAACCAGCAAAAAGTGATTACACGTTGGGATACTTGTGAACTCAAGGAAGGGATAGAGAAATATTTCTGTCTGAGTCAGAAAGCAGTGTGATTAGCTCCTCCTAACTACCGTTGTGTATTAGAAATGGTAAGACAGTGAGAATAGCTGGTTGAAATATACTGTGTAAAGATGGTTAGTGCAGTGCAGGAGAATAAGGCTATTTATAGGATGAATGTGCAGTCCACCAATAAAATGTTTTATTTTTTTTAAAAAACGTACCCACTGAATGCTTTTCAACTGTGCTGGTGATGTTTTATGAACAGTTCTAATCCTACTGGATTGTATGAACCCCTGGATAAATTTTTTAATAACTCAGTCTAGGGGGAAAGATTTATGTGTGTGTTGATGTGCTGACTGTCTAAGTAAGCACAGAACACTGAAGGGGGAGGAAAATAGTGAGCAGGTCATGGGATTCTTAGATTAAATACAAGACGCTGAAAACCATTTGAAAAAGCTGTTTGATTGAAGGACAAGTTCTCTGGCATGCCTGGGGATTTAGATTTTTAAATGAAATCTACTTTTGTTGTTGTTGTTGAGATATTGACATCCTGATCCTGAAGCTGTTTTGCATGGGAAGACCACTACACCTGCACAGAGTCCCACTGAAGTCATTGGAGATTTCCCAGGGCGTTCCAGGGTTTGCAAAGAGCAGTTTACAGGTTTGGAGCCTAAATTTGCATTAGTTGTTTAGAGTTTGTGGTCACTTACCTGTCTGATTCTCATTTACACTGAGGCATTTTACCTCACTCTGGCAATATAAAGGGGCCTTAAAGTGAGTGTAAATGTAACTTGCACCTTTTTTAAGGCCCCTTTGGGTGTAAATGAAAATCAGGACCTGAAATACATAAATTACAAACTACCAGTATTGAAAACTGATGATTTTTTTAAATGTCCCCACTAAGCCAACATGTGCAAGTTACAGAGCAATTATATTCATTAAAACTCCTTAGATTTTTATGGTAATCTTCAGGCTTCAGTGCTTTGCTTTGTAAATATGAGTATTTTATGGCTGCAGTCAGAGATCAGGTTGTTCTGTCCTTTCTTCCATTACAAAGTTCTTTGGAAAAGGCATAGCATGGGAGATCACTTAGCAGAATGCACATTCTATTCTGTTGCTCCTTTTCATATTCACTCTGATTCTCTAAATAATAAATCATAGGACACATTTTGTGCTTGGTTAGAGGTGTGTTGTGTTATTTTGAAACTAATTTGAACTTTTGAATGTTTGTTCCTTAGGTATTAACTTATTTTGATTAATCATCTCACTTCTGACACCCATTATGGTCTGCTGTTACTATTGAGGCTGGAGTTGGCGGTGAGGACATCTGAATAAATCATTTCCTCCAGGATATGTTCCACACACATTACCCTGAAATTAGTGGGATTTCATCTATATTTCTTTCTGGCTTTAAAGCCAGCAAACATAAATAATTTACTGCATGTTAATAAAACCAACTAAACCTCCCTTCCTTGGAAAAAAACACATCCAAACTTTTCAGTTTGTTGTAGGCTCTTAGATCACAGCATTGCTGGGAGAGAGGGATCGGGGGGGAATAGAAAAGCATTTTGGGTAATGTGCACATTAAGCATCCCACTTTATTTCAGAATTCTTGCAGCTGTTGCCACACCAAGCAGTTTTTAACACTGCAGTAGGATTAAGTCAGACCATGTACTGGAAAGTTTATAATACAAAGTTATGTCCCCAAACTTATTTCCTTCTTGCGAGTATTGTCTTTTTCTCTCTCAACACATGTCTGCTAGCCATCATGGTTGCTCCTTTCTATAAAAATAATCCCATTTATTTTTTTACTTACTGATTCCTGGAAGGCTTTATTATTCATTTAGATGATAATACTTTAAAACCTCTTCAGAAATTCTGTGGCCCTTACAGACGCCAAAATCCCACTGAAATCAGTGCCTGATTAAGGATTGCAGGATTTGATCCTTGGGGAATGCTAACTATTCTTGACAAGATTGTGGCTTTAAGCCACTGTTTGCACTGGGGAAAGACTGTAGTGGCAGCCACCTGGAGGTTTTCTCCCTAATGCTTTTGGAAGCACAGACCTAAGCAGCCCTTGCTGTTTAATAGCCCTTTTACTGCTCCGCAGACCAGTAAAGGGAGGCAGTATGTTGCCTTTCCTTCTCTGGGGGATCTTAGTGATGCTGTGTGCGCCAAACTTCCCCATTCTTGGCACAGCAAAGCCTGATCTACCCATACTTTCCCATTTGTTTAACTAAAGATGTGATTTATTTTTTAAACCCATTTTAGTTAAATAGGTGCAACTTTCTGTGTGAACACTTAAACTGATTTAAACCTGGCTTATATTGGTTTAGCTTGCATTCATAAACTTATAGGGGCAAACCAAATGTCTATAACCAGTTTTAAACTGATAGGTGTTCACATAGGGGTTTGCAGTGGTTTGTTTAAACCAGTGCATATGTGTGTGCCGGGAGAGTTCAAGGATGGAGATTTTGCCTGACTTCTGTGCAGTGAGAAAGTTCCATGCACATTTCCCCTCGACTTTGTACACCTGTCTAGGCTAGAGACCCAATTTAGGGATATGTTTTACACTAGAGATTTATTCAAGTTGCAGCTATTCAGTCACTTCACATGACTACAATCAGAGCTTCTTTTGGTCAAGAATTGGTTTTATCAAGTCCAACTCTCACAACAGGGCATAGTGGGGTTATTTTAAAAACGGTCACTCTTGGAATATTTTTCTTTCACGTCTTCCCTTCTCTGATTATTCCTTGGTTTCATTCAAATGTTGTCTATCCCATTCCGTACGGTCACATACAATGAGTACATATTGCCCATGGCACTCCTACGACTATTATTACTCTTTTGCACTGTTTCAGCAACACAATTCCAAGTTAGCCTACATTCCTTCCATGGCTTTCCCTTCTGATGCTGTGCTTTCATTCTGTCCTCAATATTGACACAGTTCCATTATTATACCCTTAGGCCCTCTGTACACTATCCAGTTCTTTATTTAAACTATTGCCTGCATTTGTGTGAAATTCACCCTTATGCACAGGGTCCCACTATGCCATAAGCAGCACTTAAACTCCACTAGAAGATTTAGGGCCAAATTCAGCGCCCACATAAGTAGCTAAGCCAGATGCCTGACACATGCAAGCAAGGGGTAAATCCTCCCACAGGTCATGGAGAAACTATGAGCTGCCAAGACTACTTCAGTACAATGGCTGAAGTAGCCACAAGAGGTGCTTATGAAGCCTCTACTACGGGAATGGGAAAGATGTGAGGACATGCATACTGGAACTTGCCATGTGGCCATAGGGCAGAGTGGGTATCCATGCCCACACACTTCCTGCATGCCCTTCATCCAGCTCTCCTTTGTGCAGTGGAGCAGTATAGTTTGCTTGACAAGCCCCCACCCCCATATTTGTGGAAGACAATTGGTTTTGCTTGTTAATGATGGACTCAAGGGGTGTATGGGACTTTGTGCAGGCCCATTGCTCTGAAATAAATCTTACCCTATAGGCCTTAAACAAGATAGAAGGTAGAACCTCACAAACTTTGCCTGAAATATATAGACTATGGGTTCTCAACCTAATTATCATGATCCTCCTCCTTCCTCCCATATTGTTAAAGGGGAGTGAGGCATCATAGTTCAGGGCAGCTGCACCTGTATTTCTCTTTAGTGGCCCAGCAAGGGAACCCATTCTCAGCCTTCCAGTTCCCCAGCTGTTGCCTTTCTGGGTGAAGACCCACATCTCACTGCCTTCTGCCTGGGGTATGTCCATGCTGCTCAGTTCCCTGCCCTCACTGCACATTTCCCAGCACAGACAGGTTGCCCAAGGACACCTGCTTGCTTTCTCTTAAGAGATGCTTAAGAGGTGTAATTTCTACAATTATAAGGTACCACACAGTTCTTTGTATGCCAGCCTACTTTATTAAAAGAACCTACATGTACGAGTATGCTATAAGCTTACCACAGATAACCCCGATCCTAACATGGATTCTGGCAGTAGCAGTCCATCAATCCTCCCACCTGAGAACAAGGACTCAGTCAGTCTAACCCGATCCTAAGGCTTGGGGCCCTCCATGCACCCCGAGTCCTGTCCATTTGCTAAACCAGGAAGAAGGCCTTGCACTAGTTTAAAACCAGACTATTCATCCAAAAATCCTTTCTTTGTCTATTGGTCCCTGGAGAATCCAGTTTGAACTGGCATATACATTTCTCTCTCCAGGGAGGTGGCTTCAAAGTGTTGATCATGGAGGAAGCACATTAGCATCCCCCCGCCCTGCTAGAGAAGGTACATACAATGCTACAACACCACATAAACAATTGCATTTTTAATACAATGTACCCCAAGGGTATTAAGACTAATTCAGTAATGTTTACTTTATTTCCATAACGTTGTTAAGTATAGTAGGGGATATTGTCAGTCTGTCACATGGGGATCTGGTCAAGTGAGAAGGATCTTAGTTCTGGTCTGGAACTAAGGTGTCCCAATATGGAAAAGTCTGAGGACCACTTATGTAGACAGAAAACAGCATGTCCCTATGAGCGATAATCAATAGCTATTATGCAACTCTTACTGCCAAAATAACAGTAAATCTTACGAAAAACCAGTAGAAAGTTATCTATTTAAAATCCATGTTATGATTAAAATGAAGCAGAGAAAAGAGTCTTACATCTCCCTCCTTTTCATAGCATGGCGTTGAAACTATCGGGAGCGCTTGCAACTGAACTGAAGTAATATCCAAATAGAAACAAGTCACAAGGTCACGGCCTTGCTGCACCTCCTTGATAGAGCAGTCATGCATTTTAGCCCTGGCATGCTTGTATCACATTGTGTAGCAAGAAGATAGATCTGGTAAATGGGGTTTTTACTTACTGTTGTGCTATGAAATATGAATGTTGTGACTTTTAAAAAAATACCTGAAAACTGAAATTGCCCATTGGAAGGGAAGATCAAACTTATGCAGCAGCAGCATAAACAAACACCCCTACTGACTGGATGAAAATGGGGCATGGGGATGGGGGGAACATAGTAAGGTCAAAGCCATAGAAATAAAAGGAGAAGAGATTTAAAAAAAAAACAAAAATTTTTAGCAGTTTCTAGAAGTGCTATAGGCATATAGGGTACTGTTTTACCCTGAATTTCATCACACAGAATTTCATCACACAGCAGTGGCAATCATGTATCTTTGTTATGAAATAAGACCTAATTTTAGTCTCATGGGCAAAGCCTGAGTAATGGGATTTGCCTGTGTATAGTAAGTATAGGTTGGGAGGACTGATTCCTACCTCCCAATGAGGCCTTCCAAGTAGAACCCAGGACATACATGCACGGAGTCCACAATGAGAATTGTGGATATGGGCAGCATGACTTGACTGACTTATGCCTTTCTGTTCCATGAGGAATATAGGGCCTTCACCACTGCTTTCCATCTTTGATGGTCCCTTGCTGCCATCTTAGCTTCTTCCCGTGTCATTTTGATAGCTTTCAATCCAAAATAATGATGCTCCCCACTTCATGAAGTTGTTGCCCAGGAGATCTGTGCTGTGAATGAACCCACTGGCCACACTACATTCCTAACATACTTCTCCCTCCCTCTTCCAGAACAGAATGCTGCCAGAGTCCTACTCTGGAGCACAGAGGTAGCTGTGGAATCTACTGCATTGGTAGCCTTATGCATCCTGTATGTAGCTTGAGGATTTGCTCAATCAAAGAGTAACAGAAGGAACATAGTTGTGTTTGAACATTTTGTACTGTTTGGGCACTGACTTCATTTTATTAAATCACAATAATAGCTACTCCCACAACTACTGTTGCTATCCCAACAAGCTAAAAATCTATGCTGTAGTTCGCATTTGTCACTGTGGCACTCTGTACCCCAAAGCAATACCCTGGAACCTCCATATTCAGCACTGTCATGTAATTATGATATGTTTTGTACAATGTATGCCTTGTGAGGTATCATTTTGAAAGTCTTGATCTGTTGAACATTAGTATCCTGTTGGATTGTTTGAGCTATCGTATGACAAGTCATGAAGCTTTGCTATGTGTATGTTACTGAAATAATGTTGTGCGGTTGGCAATACCCACAGCTAGCCTTTCAGGTGCAACAATGGAGTAGCCAGACATGCTGATGGCCCATTAAAGGGAATCCACACTCCCCAGCGACCATCCCAGAAGACTTCTAAGAGAGAGAACATAGACAATGGAGAACATTTGACCAATGGGACCCCCACGTCACAAGCATAGATCTTTCTAGCAACCTGGAAGAAACTATAAAAGAAGGGGAAGTGACATCATGACTTGGCCTCACTCCCCCCACAACTCAACACCTGGAAACACATCTGGAGGACAAAGATTTTGAACTGGGGAGGGTGGAGGAGAGTTCCAGCCTATGTATTGAAGATCTGTGACCCATTTGTACCATCTATCAGGGTGAGACACTGCTTGATTCAAATCCTGTCTAGTTTATAGAACTCAAATGTTATTTCTTAGGTAACCAACTTTGGTATCTACGCTTACTACTTATAATCACTTAAAATCTATCTTTCTGTAGTTAATAAATCTGTTTTATATTTTACCTAAAACAGTGGGTTTTGGTTTAAGTGCTTGAGAAATCTCAGCTCAATTGACAAAGGTTAGTGTGTGTCCTCTCCACAGGTAATAAACTTACACTGGTCATGCTTCTGACTAGGGCAAGACAGTATATTTCAGGGGTGCAAGACTGAGGAGCTGGGGGAAATTGGCTGGAGCCTCTTTATTGTTGGTTCATGAGTGGCTGGGACAAGCATTCATGTAACTCAGTTGGCTGTGTCCCTGGCTGTGGATGTCTGTGTACGTGCAGTACCTGCCACAGCCAGGGACACAGCCAACTGTCTTGTAGCTTGTCACAGCATCACCGTGTGAGAGGGATATCCCAGGATGGTGGGACAGAGGGCTCAGCGGTCCCACAGTTCAGGTTGCACCCAGGGAACCCCATCACAGTCACCCTTTTTATATTGTCTTTCTTTAGTGCAGTGAACGTATATCTCACATTCTCACAGCTATGGGTTAATAGCAACCAACAAAGTTTAGCTTCAAAAACATCAAACAAATCAAAGAATGGTAATTCACACACATGAATTATGTGCCACAGCCACACACATAGCTTCCTCTTGCACAGACTGTACAGGTTCTTTTGCTTTGTCCCCAAGGCATTCTTCTTCTACAAGTAGTGCTCTATCCCCATCACTATAGCATCCTTAACAAACAGCAACAAAGAAAATAGATTTAAAAAACAAGCAAACAACCCACTGTGTACAAAATCACAGTACAGCATGGTGCAAAAGAGGGGCAGGCATCAGTCAATAAGGGATTGTCTACACATGGAGTTATTCAGGAACAGTTACTCTTATATAACTTCATGGGTAGACATTCTTATTCAGGAATAAGATTGTCTTGTTTCTGTTTAGCTTAACCCACTGCATTAAACTAAATAGGAATAAGGCACGGGAAATTTCACATGGTCTGTCCCAAAAGGGAGCAAACCACCCTGCACCTCTAAGAGCAGACAGCGTATGTGGGGGTCCTATACTTGCTCAAGGTCTCAGTGAGAGAGGTGTAGAATGGTGTCCTTTTCCTTTGAGGTGTGTTATCTAGGGCTGTGATTAGGTGCCTTCAAGGAAGAAGTCTAAAGATCAAGACAACATGAGCAGTTGGAGCAAGGGTGCAGGTGTCAGACAGTCCTACTGCTGGCTTCCACATGGAAGAATGACACACTATTGAAAACTATTAATAGTAGCACTGGATATGTTCCTTCCCCTTTCTGAATGAATTAAGCCAGAGCTGTTGTACTGGCATCAATAAATAAAAAACTTGCAGCAGGTGCTACCAGCTAGGCTGCCCCATTTCATTCCACTCCAAGCAAACAGTCAGCCAGTTGTGGGGATGTTAAAGTGTTAGGAGATAATAGTGGCTCTGGTTCAAGCACCAAGTCTATTAAGGAAGGAGATTACTACTCCAATTATAGGACCGGTGGACGTGAATAACTCTTTCTATGGAACAACGATGAGGGTTTCCTTACCAGCCAACAAAATTTGGCTAGCAAGTAAACAAAGTTCAATGGACAGCTGCACAATATGTGCAGCATTGCTGATCCATTTACAGATCTTGCCACATGCCTATTGATTGACATACAGTAGGATGCAATTTAAGCATTATTATTCCTGTCTTCCCTTTTTTCTCTTATTGTATTTTTTTTATATCTTCATCTCTGAAGATTCTTAATACTGAGAAGTAAAAGAAAGAGGGTACAGGCATTTCTAGATTATTCTAGTAACACATTTTGGGTAGGAACCTTAGCAACATCAAGTTATCTGATTATCGGTAGTTGCTATTTTTTGTTCCAAAGCCAGTGAGATATTTTGACATTAAATCATTCTGTAACACAGACCCTCCTACAATTAAATGCTGTCTTCTGTGCTTGTTATATGTGAAGGCCAGAAAACTAAATTCTTTTCACACAGTGGACAGAGGAAGGCCTTGCTGCTGCTATGGGCTTTGTGGAGGTGGATGGAGGATTAACTGGAATGGTGCTATGTATGGGTACATGGGTTACAATGGTCCACCCATGTAAAACTCACTCCAGAGTGAGATTTTCAAAAGAGCTCAGCATCCACCAATTCCCACTAAGGACAATGGAAATTGCTAGGTGCTGAGTTTTTCAATTTCAGGGTAACTGCACACCTAACCCCCCCTTCGGAGTCCCCTCCAGGAATGTCTAGCCAGGTCTCAGGACTCCACCAGTTACCTAGTCTCACTCCCTTCTGACTGGGCATTTTAGGGCTGCACAGCTCCCTACCTTACGTTGTGATATCCCCAGCAAGCCAGTTTGGACCCTAACAGCCAGTGCCTGTGCATTGCGTTCTCTCCGACTATGAACTGCATATTGCCAACAATTACAAGTTACAGAGAAAACATAAAAAACAATGAAAGTTCCTATACTCATGCTAAAATCTTAACAGAGGTCACCTATCAGCCTTATGGGGGCCCTAGTAGGCCAAAGTCTTTCTATCCCTTCTGCAACTGTTGGGACAGACGGTCCTGTCTGTGTTCTGGTTCAGAAAGAAGGGCGCTAGCCAGTTTAGACCCAGCCTTTCTATACCAGAAGCCCTTTCTCTGTTTGTTGGTCTCTGAAAAACCCAGTTTAAACCACTTTATACAAGCCTACCCAGGGGAGTGGAATCTCTCTGGAAGTGTTTACAAACTTAATCGCTCTCCGTCCCCCACTGTTTTATAGTTCCTAGAGGCACTGTGGCAACCTCTCCCACCCCCAAATTGCATATGATCCCTGAGCAAGAGTGGTACATCAGCTATTCATAAACTTAATACAGTATGGTCCCCCAAAGATATTGCATGCAGTTGCAATATCTGTCATACTGAGTGAGCTCTTTTGAAAATCTGTGCATGTGTGATAATATCTCAAAAGGAAGTATGTGCACCCACTCTTTAAAGATTTTATAAGATTTGCATAACTTTTTATTTTTAATCAAGTCAAGGCAGATTAAGAAATACATGTCATGGTATTTCTTGAATTACAATGCCATCATCACAAAACAGAAACAAAAATATTGAGTCTGAAAATGATTTCTCTCTAGAAACTAAAACTATATAATAACATTTTGCATTCACAGTGGCCTCCATCTGAGGATCTCAAAATACTTTGTAATATTAATGAATTAGGTATCCAGCACCCCTGGGAGATGTGCATTATTAGCCCCTTTACATACAATGTCCTGAAACTGAGGCACAGAGAGAGCCAGTGCTATCCCCTTGAGGGCCCGAAGCAGGAATATTTTTGGCCACCCAACACTAAAACAGGCAAGTTATTATAATAAAAAGCAAACGCCCCCCTCCCTTTAGCTGCTTGGGGCCAGAAGCAATCGCTTAGTTTGCTTATGCCTAGCACCAGCTCTGCACAGAGATATCAAGTGACTTCCCCAGGATCACCTAACAAGTGCACGGCAGAGTCCATGGAACTTCTAGACCTATGCCTCACAAGACCATCCTTCCCCACCCCCATTATTACTTATTGAAATACTGTGTTTTTTGCTGTACAAAGCAGAGGAAAGGTAGAAGGACACACAGTATAATAATCTAATGTGCAGGATCTGCAATAGCTGTCACAGCTAGCTCAGCACCTCGGCATTTCCTGACTGTAAGGTTATTCCCCACTCTCCCAAACGCTACAGTGACTTTACTCTAATTAATTATACATTGGTTTGTTAAATGGCAGCCGCGAGTGAAAACCCATCCATCAACCTTCCGACTGGAAAGCTCCCATCCCAACCAGCCGAGGCCCCTCCCCCTGCCTTCGCAGAGAAGCATTACAAGCAAAGAAGGAAAAACACGGAAAAGCTACTGTCGGGAGCTTGGCTGATAAAGGCACCGGAGCAAGAGGAAACCTAACTGACGGCAGCCCCTAACCCCAAAGGGAAAGGGGCTGCAGCGGTGCATGGACGAGCCTGTCGTGTCTGTGCCTTGCTGCAAGGGACACACACGCAGGCGCGATCACCCTGGAGCTTTTCCTGTTGTGTAGCAGCAGCTACAGCGAGTGACAGGCGGAGGCCGCCCCCGCCAGCTAATGACACACGCCCGCTTTCTCCCTGTTGTTGCCGCTGCTGTTGTGGCCCTGGGGTTTGTAAAGTAAAAGGGGAGACGCCCCCCAACACCGCCGCTCTCCCGCAAACTCCTCGCCAGCCGCGGTGCAATAGCCGGGTGCAACTGAGAGCTTCCCTCCGGCCCACAGTCCTGCCCCACCTCTCCGCTCCCCAGGGCAAAGCTCACGAGGCGCTTTACTACTCTCCTCGCTGCTCAGCCAGGGCTGTGGAACGCTCCGGGGAGAATTCTACCCCCGGCGGCTGCTGTGCTCCCCCTCCCCCGCCCCCAGTCCGGCTAATGGGGAGAGCCGTCAGAACACCTGGGAGGAGAGGCGGGCGGCAGTTACCTGACAGTGATTGGCAGCGCGGCCTGAGCCAATGGCTGCGAGGGAGAGATGGGGGAGAAGGAGCTGGGAGGGAGGTGCGGGTGTAAGGCTAGGCGGTGAGGGTAGGTTGCGCCTTGGACCGTGTGCAGCTCAGTGGCTGTGTCTGTGTGAGTGGAAGGAGAGAGGAGGGGGAAGAGACGTATCCAGACCCAGTGCAGCAGCCGGAGGATCTGGAGCAGCAGCCGCTCTGCTGCTGTGGGGGAAGGAAGCCCGGGGCTGCTGCATTTGTACCCTGATTATTTTTTTAAACTTATTTTTTTCTGGCTGCTTTTGCCTGTTATTTATGCAAAAAATATAAATAAGGAAGCGAGTGGCGTGATTGAGATAAATAATTAAGTAGAGGAGGAGGAGGCGGCGGAGGAAGGAGGAGGAGGACGAGAAGAAGCAAAGCAAAGCAAAGCAAGCAGCAGGCAAGAGGGGCCGTAACTTTAACCACAGCCAAGGACCTAGAGACACTGACTGGCCGTTTGCTGCTGCAGCAGCCGTCTCAGCCTTGTGTCTGCGCTGTGTGAGGGAGAGAGCCCTTCCCTCCTGCCCCCGGCTGCTGGAAATGTCTGAGCATAAGGCAATTGATCCAAAGTTATCAACGACGGACAGGGTGGTGAAAGGTAAGTGCTGTGCCGTGCACAGACGGACACACACCGCCAGCTGTCTGCTTGCACTGCCCCGCCTCCATTTTTTCAAAATTTGGCTACCACCGTCCTCCAAGATCCTGTACGTCTCTCCCCCCTCCAAGGAACGGGGTCTGCCTATTTACTGTGGCTGCAGTTGTTAAATGGGCGAGACGCGTTTGGAGGGGGGTGGAGGAGGCGGTGATTGGGGAGTGAATAGGGAGTAACTGCTGTGATAGATATAGGAAGTGGTGGCTGCTGGTCAGGGTTGTGTCTGGGGGTGGTAATTTGATTGATTGGTATCATTGCACTATTGACTCGGCGATTGGGTTTGCTCGGGAGATCTCTCTGCCTAGGGCTACATTGCAGCATTTTCTCCCCCCTGCCTCCCCCTCTCTGCCTTCAGTGGTTGCACAGGGCTCGCGCGAGAGAGAGGGGGAGCCCCAGCTTCCTTAGTTGCTAGAGTGTCTGAGGCAGAAGGGAGGGGAGGGACCAAAGCACAAGAGCCTGGCTCCCTCCCCTCCTCTGGCTACTTCTTCGGGCATTTCCCCCTCCCGCGCCTGATCCGAGCCCCTTTGGGTGGCTGGATTCGCACGCAGACTCCGCTGTCTGTAGGCAGATCTTGTCACTGCCTTTCAGCTCCCCGCATGCATGAAAATGCCCGTAAATCCCCCGATCCTGACAGCTGGGGCTCTCCTTCCTCACCCGCCCCACTCCTCCCGCGCGTCGCTGACATATGTCCTCTCCCTTCCCTCTCTCAAACGTGCTGCTTGGTGGGGGTGACACCTGGAGCCAGGGGTTGATTCACAGAGATCTCTATTCGGGCGGGGACGTTGCTTTAATGTGTAAGAGCCGGGGGTCCTTGATGGTCTATTTCTCCACTCTTCGAGAAGGAGAATCCACCGATCTCTCTCTCTGTATACACAGTACACACCGAGCCTATCCACCTAGCCACCAGTGTTGGTGGGGTGAGGAAGAGCCTTTGCAGCAGCAGTGGGAAGTTCTTTTTTTTCCTCTGGGCGATGCCATCTAGTCCAGTAGCCAAATGACTTTCGTTTAGGGAGGGGGATGTGACTCAAGAATGTGGAATATTTATCCAGGATCATCCTCTCTAGGAGATGAAAATGCATGTACTAGCTGCATAATACATGCTGAACATTAAGCACAGTAGAAGGCAATCCAAGCCACTTCCCCCATCATGGTTATTGTTTATGGTTTGGCCTGGTTGAATGTGAAGTTATCCAGCAGAGATACTGTGTGCCCTTGTATCTTTGCATGTGTGTGCACATATCTGCGTGTGGGTGTTTCCCACAAATGAGTATAATCTCGGTGACTTGGCTCCATTGTAAAAACATACATATATGTTCTATGAGCTTGAATGCTCCAGGGCCACTCATTTGTTGGGTGACGTTTGTTGGGTGAAAACACATCTGAGAGTTTTCATTAGCCACACAAACACAGTGCACAGCAATACAAGAATGTTTATTCCTGTATGGAACAAATGTGTGTGATTTTTTTAATACATGTACAATGCTTACAGCAAATGTGCGTATTTCTGTGTATGTACTTAGGTGTAATACAGTGTATCCATCATAGGCTATAAACCTGTATTTATCTCCAGATTTTTTGGTGAAATATGGACCCCAAATGGGCTGTGAATGCTTCCAGAATCCAAGAAACTGAGAAAAAATGGCTCTGTAGCATGCACAATTTCATGTGTTTTCTTGAGCATCAACCAAAACCAAATGTAAATCTTATTGAGAGATTCACCTCATTTAAATCTTTCTGTATTTTAATTTTCTGTTTTTTTTCTGATTGTTTCATATCCAAGAGTTATTGTTGTTTTTTTTTTTAAAGAAACTTGGTTGTATGCGCCATAGTAACAGAGTTTTAAAAAATGGAGTTTGCCTTTATCTTGTGAAATAAGAAATATTTGTTGCATGAGTTAGGCAATATTACATTGAATCATGGTCCTGTGACATCACACTAAAAGAGCAAGGATTTAAAAGTTTGTAATATATGACTATAGACTTTTCTGATACCCTTCAATTATAGATATCACAAACATTTCATACATTACAAATATTTTGCATAATGTCTGGAGTACACTAGTAATTGGGGGTTGAATGATGATTTCTTCTTAAATTTTGTGTTTGACTATGTGTAAAGGTAGGACCAAATTCTATGGACTTTACTCAGGGAAAACTTAAATTCACTGGATATTCTTTATGAGTAAGAACAGATGCAGGATTTGACTTATGATCTTTTTACTTAAATAAAATAAAATCATCTTTGCTTTTATGAATGCCGATAAATAAAATTGCTACTTCTGCATTTAATAATAGACTCCGTTACTGTTGTCTTTAAAGGTACTATAATAAGTCTAGGGTGGTGGTGTTTTGTTTTTTTTTAACACGGTGTGAGGTTTTAGTCTCATTATGACTCTTAACCTTAAATCACTCTTCACATTGTTACACTTCATTCTGTGTTAATAAGTATATAGGCTCCAAACTTCCCAGAAACACTATTTCCAAGATACCTTGACAGCACATATAGTTGGGATTTCTTACATTTTTTTTTTTTTTGTAGATTTTGTGAGCATTCAGTCCACCAAACATTTAAGATTTTATTCCTTTTATGAAGTATTCATTAAGAGGAATTGAAGGAAGGAACAGAAATTGACCTAAATCATGCTTAGAAGATTTATTCATTCATCTGGCCTGATAGTTGTTATATGTCAACATTTTGTAGTTAATATTTGGATTCATTTAACTGGATTCATTCTTTCATTAAACACCAAAATCCGGTTAAATGCTTAAATGCAGAACCTGGAGTGAGTAATGCACAGTGAACTCTTAATAGGAGTACTTTTATATTGTATCATATTCATTTTAAATTGCATTCACTGAACTGCTTTTTTATTGTTTTAGAAGCATAAATGAAGAAAGATAGTAATGTAGCTTTTTTCACTTATAATAACAAAACAAATGTGATTCTTAACTTAATTTAGTGCTGTAGGATTCCAGGTCCTGTATTGCATTAGTCAAAGTTATAGTGTTTCTTTTTCATAGGTCATTATCTATATCTTCTTGAGAGGAAAAGCTGAATAGCCTTGCAATGGTAAAATTAATAAAAATCAAATATTAAAACACACATGGAGATAATCAGTGAGCCTTAAATTGTAACAAAGAAAAATGCATAATTATTTGAATCCTCTGGACCATGTTCAGATATAACCAGTGCAAACTGAGAGGGTTTTTTTTTTTTTTTAAATTCATAAATAAATAGAAAAATGGAACCTTATTTGGGGAAGAAACGTTTTTTTGGTCATGTATGTAGGCTTTAGATTTGATTAATTCTTCTGACTGCACAAGAAGCAGTGGCTTTACCGGTCAGGATCTGATAATTTACCTACTGCAAAGTTATAAGTTTAGTTTTGAAAGATCACAATTAGTCAACACATGACAGAAGATGTCTTGTTATATCAAGATCTCCAAGCTTTGTCTGAACCTTAGGTAGGGACTACTACATAACAGTTAGTGGAGGGTTTGAGGGGGTGAGAATTCTAGCAGCTTTAAACAGATTGCTATATTGCTGACACCTGTTGGGTGGGGTTTTTTCTTTTTTTTCTAAAGATACTGCTAAAGAGAGTGACTCTAAAGATGAGAAATGACTTAAGTACAAGTAAGCATTTCATACCCTGCCACTCGCATGGAATTTTCTAGACTATCAAATCGATTTAATGCAAAGTAAAATGTCCTGTCTTTATCGCAGTACAGTTAGGTGTTACTGAATGCTTTGTGAGATCTTGGCTTTCTCCTGCCTGCATTATGTCATTTGTTCACAATGGCACCTGACAGCTTATTGAGTGAAATCTTAATACTCACATGTCCGAAATTACTGTACAGTGAGCAATATGAAGAAGTAATTCAAACCCTGTATTAAAATGGCAAATTTTCAAAAGCAAATTCACTTTTTTGTAAGAGTTGACAGAAGTGTATTCTTGGGAATGGTAGGGAAAGAGTATCCTGCATGTCAGTCTGAAGGATACTATTATACTTCGGTCAAGCAATGGTTACTCCACTTCTTTCGCCTTAATCATTCTGATGCAAAGAGGGTTAAGAACTTCTTGCAACTGTAACCTAGACAAGTCCGCTTTAGATTGTTGGAATTAACATGTGATAATACTATTTTAAAATGTATTGTTCTGCAAACACCCATATGATTAGTTCAGTGGGATTACACATATGCCTAAAGCTGTGCACGAGCCTGAGTGTTTGCAGGATTGAGGCCCTTAAAACCTCAGTGTTAATGAAAGGTGCTGGCTTGAAAACCCTGTAGACTGAAGTCATTCATGTGCCCGTAGAAAGGTATGACACAGATGCTGACAGGATAAGCTTCTCCATGTCACTCTCCTTATGAGCTTCTAGTCCACCCCTTGGGAAGAATATGTGGCTAATTATCCACACTAGTTTACCACTTGAAGCCTCTGAAACTTGCCAGTGGGGGTGTCAGTGTGCTAGGTTTGGCACTGGATTTTAAGTTGGGGATACCTGGCACTGGAAGCTGGGCTGAGAGTACTAACTCACTCCACAAAAGTCACAGAACAGTTTTCTGATGGCAACATCTTTTGATCACTTGGCAAGATTTGAACCAGTGACCTAGAAGGGAAAGGCTCTCTATCACATTACCAGTCTCTTCAGAATGTTCTACATTGCATTACAGTCTCCTGAAATGCTTGTGTTTCTAAAATATATGGATAGATTTATTTGTTTTTTGGTCTGGCCCGAACTCTCTGTATTTAAATATAATCTCTTAGGTATTGAGGGATAAAATATCAAACAAATAAAGTAGCATGTATAGTTACACTAGCATGTGTTCATCAAATCAGTACACTTTTTGTGGCTAGTCTTGATTTTTAGGTTCATATTTGTGTGTAGTGGTGACTGGTACCTATTGCTATGAGCAAGAGGATAAGGCTCAGTGGAAACTCTAAACCTCAGTATTTAGAAAAATGTATGCACTTTTTGTAGGGCAGTGCCTCAAACTGGAATCCAGAGCCCTCCCAGGTGTATTGCAGAACTGTTCCCCTTTGGTGAAGCAAATGTAAGTCTTCAAGCACTGATGCTTCTCGCTGTCTAGAGCTGACACGAGGATATTTTTTAGGTTTTGTTTTCAGTTTTTTTTAAACCAACTAAACTTTTAAAAATAAGACTTTCCACCCTTTGCAGCTGCTTCATGTATGTCTTGTTTGATGCTTCTTTGGTGTGAATGGAGTGATCCTCAAAACTGGTGAATTAGCAAATACACGTTAGGAATTAATCTTGTTAAGTGACCTGAACGAAGGGAGATTAGATACTTAAAATGCTTCTTTTCCCTGAATAGGAAACAGTAGACACACGAACAAGGAGTGTGGAGGGAGTCACTTGGTGGCTGATGTGACATTAATCCTGAATGCTTTTTATGATGTCTCCTTAATATTGTCATAATAGTACACTTGCATGTAATAAAGGATTGCACTTTCTGGACAGAAGGTGTGGGATCAGGTTTGGAGGGAGGAGATGCAGGAGACCATCAGCATTCAGCAGTATGAAAAACTGTACCACTGCTGTCACTTGGGATTGTCTGCTCTTGATCCATTCCTTAAACTTCATATAAGACATTAAACATGCCCCGTGCCTCTGTTTTGGTAACTTTTTAGATCCCATTGCATTCTTCAAAAGAACAAAGAATCTTGACCCATCTGTCCTCACTCAGTAAAACAGGCCATGTAAACTACAGTTGAGGAAAGAATGATAATTGCATAGTCCCTGCACTACAGTTCGTCAAAGAAAATACCTTGGCTCACTTCAGTTCTTATATGTATTTGGCCTGATTGTGGTCCCACACTGATCTAAAACAGGATTAACTCAGTGAATTCCATCAGTGGAATGCTGGTTGGTGTGTGTGTTTTTTTTCAGACTGATCCAGTATGTGTAGAACTTGCACTGTGTGTACATAATATATACAACTAGTATTCATTTTTATTATAATAATATTGAAACAGTAATCTGAACAAGTTTAATCAAAACACATATCCTTCTAGAATTTTATTTGTGCAGTAATGTTGTTTCACTTAGCTAGTCATTAATTTGCTTAACCTTTGCTTAGCCATGAATACTATCATTTTTGTAAATAAAATCAATTAATCAAATAAACTTTTCACATCTCCCATCTAAGACCTTCTCTTGTACAAACCCACTGAAGGGAAACACAACTCATCTTAATTAGAATTTTGCTGTCTGGAGAGGTCTTTGATGGATGGTGAAGAACTGTCAGGCGGCTTTGTGAATGCCTCGAAGCCAAAGATTTTCTGGGGAAAGGCTTGGTCAAACGGTGGATAGAAAGTTTTCTACGCAATTGATAGCTCTGTGCTGACCCATACTCTCTCCTGTTCTGTGCTTGGTTTCAGACTGCAGAGGGTGCATGCTTTTGCTCCCATCAGTGGAGTTAGGAACTGTGAAAAGGGAGTTAATGCTGAGTGTTGTTAACCTTAATGTATGCAGCAAATTGTAACCTATTCTGCCACTTTCCATTGGAGAATGCTGCATAGCACAGAGCAGCTATTTCTAACTTTCTTCTCTATTTCTTCTTCTCCACCCCTAAATCAGGCCATACTTATTTTTGTTGCATGCTTCTCTCTTGGTGCAAGTAGACACTTTTACTGTCTTGTTCTCCAATACGTGCCATGCAACAGAACGAGAGCGTATGAATAGTGAGATTATCCTTCACTGGGTGTCTTTGGGGTGACAGTATTTCAGTTGCTCCCACAAGTTTCAGAAGCTTAGGCAAGCCCCTATTGTTCAAAAACCTTTAGAAATACCAGTTTGAAAATTCAGTTCAGCCATTATTAATAAGTAAGTGGTGGCAGTTTGCATTGAACTGCTTTATTTTTCAATTCTCCAATGTGGCTTTAAAATTAAAAAGTGCCCTTTTGTCACAAGTTTCTGTGTAGTCACTTTTTGTATTTTTAAAAAGTACAAAAGTACTAAAATCTGGGTTTGGTACTGCATTTAAATATCAATGCTAGTTCTGACAAGAATGCTCAGGCAAATTGAAGTAACATCTCATGTTAAGGGCTATATTTCCTTCTGGTACCTGCGAAGAAGTGTCGGAGACACATTTTCTGCATTATTTATTTCTAAAAGTGTATTTTAAGGGATATTTATACAAATATGATTGAAGGCTCTTAAAACTTATAAAGTGTGCCCCAAAGGAAGCCACAACTTTCTAAAGAGAAACCCACTTCAAGGAGACTTCAGATAAAAGAATCTGAGAATGAACACTTTTTATGTGGTTACATGAGCTGAATTTAAGATGTTGTTATGCATCCCATCAGTTCTCGAAGTTGAACACTTAACAACCATTTCCCCTTCTGATGAGTCAATACCTCCCTCACTTTCTCCCATAAAAGATCATTGATGGCCTGTTAGTCAATTATGTAATCATGATAAAATGTATGGCCCGAGCCCCGCAAATAAATAAGCATGTGAGTAAAGTTACTCACCTGATCTATCTTGCATTGACTAACCGGCTGTTCAGATAATGGATCAAACATATATTAATGGAAAGTACAAAGGTCTGTTTCTTTTACTTTCTTTCTCTTCCCTTGCTGTGCTGCAGAGGTAGGACATCGTATGTGGAGAAACAGGGAGCAGAAGAATACTTTGATCGTGAAAGTTACTTCTAATTGCTAAAAACCTTTACTGCTGCTCTTCTCATTTTTTCTCTGCTTACTCCTCCACCAAAAAGTTGCCACTGTGGTGGTACCTCTTTGACACAGTAATTTGCATGCATTTTGAAACTGACTAGATCTATTTTTATAGGCAAGGTTAGGCATGTTAACGTTGGCATGGCAACCCTGCAGTATGAAGAGAACGTGACTCTTATTTATTTCAGATTTAACCAGGGTGCCAACAGGAGTTCGGAATAACGCAATTTATCTGTGGACCCTGGGGCAAAAATTCCAAAAGACACACACACAAATCCTGTTTCTGATTTATTAGATAGTTTACGTGAGGTGTTTTTTTTTTTTTAAAGGGTAAGATGCCAATTCTGCCTTGAGCATACGTGGGTTTTGGGAACTGAATTATTAGATTCCTATACAGTACAAAGCCTTTTACTGAAGCTTGAAAAAAATTTACTTGACGCTTCCTGGCCTAAGGACTACCCCTGCTAGCTAGGGTGAAGGAACTTGTGCAGCAGTGCCCCCTGCAATTTAAAAAAATAAAGCCGATGTGTGCTGTACTTAGTCACAGCCTCCTTTGTTTTCAGTTTGCTTTTCACTCTTCTTCCCTCCCCTGTTCATTCTTTCTGTCCCTACATTGTGTTCTTTTCCTTTCCCTCTTCTCTCCTTCCCTGCTAACACTATAGACGTGTATGCTCCTCAGTTTTGTATATACTTCTACATGTGCTTCCCTTTAAGCCAGAGGTGGGCAAACTGTGACCCGCGGGCCACAGCCGGCCCGTGGGACTGTACTGCCCAGCCCCTGAGCTCCGGCCGGGGAGGCTAGCCCCTGGCCCCTTCCCCGCACCCTGAGCACGCCGCGCCGTGGCTGCGTGGCTGGTTCCAGCATGGTAAGGGGGCGGGGAGCGGGTCCCGGGGTGGCAGTCAAGGGACAGGAAGCAGGGGGTGATTGGATGGGTCAGGGGTTCTGGGGGTGGCAGTCAGGGGACAGGGAGCGGGGGGGTGGATGGGTCGGAGGTTCTGGGGGGGCAGTCGGGGCGGGGGGGGTTGGATGGGGCGGGGGTTCTAGGGTAGCAGTCAGGGAGCAGAGGGCGTTGGATGGGTCTGGGGTTTTCAGCGGGTGGTCAGGAGACGGGGAACAGGGAGGGTTGGATAGGGTGTGGGAGTCCCGGGGCCAGTCAGGCGTGTGGATAGGGGTTGGGGCAGGCAGGGGACAGGGAGAAGGGGGTGGGGGTTGGATAGGTGGTGAGGTCCTGGGGGGCAGTTAGGGGTGGAATTGTACATACTTCAGAATTGGATGATTAGATTGTAGGTTTCTTGGGGCAGGGCCCAGGTATGTGGTATGTGGTATGTGTTGTATCTTCTGTGAAGTGCTTAGCACACGTGTATGTTCTGTAAAGTATTAATTGTCAATCTCCCCCATCCACGCAGTCATGTGTGGCTTGGAACCTAATGCCAGACACCTAATAGCCAGAGGACTAGATGAAGATCCAGGGATGATGGTCAGGTGAGAAGCTAAGACCTCTCTTCCGCCCCTCCCCCACCCCCACTGTGAAATGGGGAACACCTAGGGTGACCAGATGTCCCGATTTTATAGGGACAGTCCAATTTTGGGGGCTTTTTCTTATATAGGCACCTATTACTCCCCCCCCCCACCTCCATCCTGATTTTTTTTTTACACTTGCTATCTGGTCACCCGAGGAACACCTGCCAGATTTGTCTGTGGATCTTTTTCAGGGTTCTGTTTATCTTGTTACCTCTGGCTAATAGGTCTCGAATCTCATTAAAACCTTCAACATCAGGTAACAGCTACAAGAGACAAGACCGCTATTTCGGTGTTCTATCCAGCCCCCATGTACAAATCCACCTACTCCCAGAGCCTCCTGACTACTGTGAGGGTGCTGCTCGTTTGGGTGTGCATGGCTGCTATCTTCTCCTGCAGCTTCGGATTTCTTTTGCATCTTCCCCTCCTAATGACTATCTCTAGTGCCTACCTCTGCTGGTGCCCATAGCTTTTCCCAGGATCTAATAAAGCAAAGTTGACTTGACTCTTGTGGTTTCATTGTTGCTTGCAAGATGCTCCATGGCAGCTCTGAAAACTCTCAGCGTGCCTGTCAGTTTTTGCAACTTGGAAAAGTGCTGAGCAACAGCCTAGGCACTGGAGCGGACTGTCTGCATGCTTCAGAAGACCCCACTGCCGTGGCTTACACTCTGCTCATGTTTGGAAGTTCACCTGGGCGACCAAAAGGGATATACTTTAGCTGGCAGGGGGACGGGGAGGGGTTGCTTGCATGCTGCCGAAATGGATGGTATTCGCCCAGGAAAGTTTCTTCATCACCACAGATCAGTGGGTTTTTCAAGTCTTGCTTCTTGCACTTCTAAACATCCTTTGTAAAGAACATATTGTAAAGCAGCCGAAGAGGGTGGGGAGGAGGAATTATGGTAAAAAGAATGTTAAGGGATTGATGGATTTTTTTTTATGAAGTAGCAGCTGTTTTTCCCAATATCCCTCATATTTTAAGAGGCAGAACAATACAAAAGGGCATATTGAGGCGAATAGAACAAAAAATCTGATGCAGTATAGAGTTGTCTAAATGAAAAGTGCAGGATTAATATAAAATATTTGATCGTTCAAACCATTATTGGGATAATATGACATGTCAGTCTTAAAATCTACATGATCACTTATTAATTTCCCCATCCATCGTTTTGTGAGATGCAGCTTAGCCAATTTATAGCAGCTCATTACTTGTATAGATCAAAATACAGTAGTACTTGCCTTGAATTGGCTGAATTGTTGTGAACAAGCATGTTGTATTTTGGTTTCTTTCATGAGTTCTGCTACGCACAAGGTGAGATGAAAATCCAAAATCTACAGATGGTGTGGGCTGTACTCTTCACTGAAGAAATCATTCTGACTATTTAAAACATAAATTGGTGATGGAACAAGTGCTGCATAAATACTTGACTCTGATGCCACCGCATCTATGCAGTATTGCCATGAAATTGAAACATACTTTGAATTTCTGATCCGAATAATGAAAATAGCATGTGCTGACAAATATAGATTGTGGTATTGCCGATAGACCTTCAGGTTCCCACAAAGCATCGTTCAGTTTATTTAGTTAGCAATTCTGCATGTGGCTTTCATATTTGGCTTTTATTTTAAAGCTTTTGAGTTTATTTCCCGTTTTAGGACCATTTATCTGGGCTAGAAAGGATTTCCTTCCAAAATAATGGGCATTTCAAAGCATGAACATTCCAGCAGCCACACCGTGGGTGATAGACGATTGCAGAATCTTCTACCCTCTTTTCCTTTACCTCTTTCCATTACAGATATAAGGAGCGCTTTATTTATTTTGGGAGAGTGTATTATGCCCCTGCTTGCAAACCCATGGTATCTCTAAAATGTATGGGAGAGTCTGAGATGTGTTTCCATTCTACATCCAGCTCAAGCGTATTAATTATAAAACATATTGCAAAACTGTTAAGGTATGGGTCCTCATTCATACCATCTCTTTAGTCCTCCCTCTGATTTTGCAGTCTTCAGTGGCTTTCTTAGGCCTATAAAATATATGTGAATGCAGTTCCCATAAAGATTTCCTGGTCTTGAGTTATAGCTTTTTGAGACTCTACTTCTCTCAACCTTTCAGTTTGATTGTTCCTACTAGGAGTTCTCTCAAGGTGTGGATGTGTGCTAGTGGCATCTGTCAGTTCTCTGCACTGCTGGGTGGGTGGGTGGGCAGAGGTGAGCTGTACTGGTGCACTTTATTCTAGAAACAGCAAGAGTTGATCATGGGCAGTAAATGCTAGGTTCCAGGGTGAGTCCTTATGGACACCTTTACTTTTCCCTTACAGTTTTCTGTCTTGATGTTAAACAGTGTCTCAGCAGAAGAGAAGGTGGGCCATACTGGGTAACTCACAAACCCTCTGTTCATACATCCATATGTGTGGCCCCTTCTCCCCCCCCGACTCCCCTCTTATCTTCTTGAGAAATCGAAGGTACGACACATCTGGTACTACTGAGAGGACATTTATAAAGCTTGGGTGTGGCTGAGGAAGTGCTCTTGCTGTCTTCAAATGAAAAGCTGCTTTGTCCGCCACCTTAGTTTGTGATGTTGCCATATCACTGTCAGATGCTTTTCAGTAACAAACTGGGACTGTCTTGTCTGTTCTTATTTCAAGGTGGCAACTGTAATATCCCATTCTAATGACCAAATGCCTGCAATGTTTCAGTTCCCATCACTTTTTAGGGGATGAGGGTAACAAAGAGAACTTGAATCTGAAACTATTCAAAATAAGAGTCTGAGCATTTTCTAAAAACATTTTGAATCATTTCACACCATTTCTCCCTCAAGTTTGCTAAGTTTCAGTCTGATGCATGCAATCTTGTTGTCTCCATGTTGATCCCAGGGTATTATGAGAGAGACCAGGTGGATGAGGTAGTATATTTATTGGACCTCTCTCTGTTGGTGGGAGACACAAGCTTTTGAGCATACACAGAGCTCTTCTTCAGGTCTAGGAAATGTACTTAGAGTGTCACAGCAAATTAACAACTTTGCTAGATACTAAAAATCATGGTCTGAATAGTCCCTGGAAATTCATGATAAGTACTTATGCTAAACAATCTGTTCTACCTTGTATTTAGCTGTGACACTAAGTACATTTCCCAGACCTGTGTAAGCCTGAGAGCTTGTTGCTGCCACCAACAGAAGTTGCCCAATAAAAGATGTTACTTCACCCACCTTGTCTCTCTAAGTTTCAGTCTGATGTAAATTACAATGGTCCTACTGTATTAGAACACCTGAAATAGCGCAGCTGGCAATTAACTACAGCGACACTTGCAGCCATAGTTAATGATAGCAAATGGAAACAACGTTATGCTATGTAGTAACTTTTATCCTTAATGTTTCTTCCATGCTCTTTTAAATTCAGGGCACTGATACAGGAATAGTTTTGCATTTTGTGAGACTCTTTGGAGATTTTCTAAGGCGCAGATGGCAATTTGGCTATTGAAAGTCAAAGGGACTTACGTGCCAGTTGGCAGTTCCCTTTGAAAAAGGACTTAGGCACCAAACTGCCAGTGAAGGTCAAAGGTGCCTAAGTCCCTTTGGATTTCACTGGTGGTTAGGTGCCATTTGGCACTTGTCTTTGAAAATTTTCCTCTTTAAGAGCCTGATCCAAAGTTCATTGAAGTCGAAAGAGGTCTTTCCATTTACTTCAATAAACTTTGAATCAGGCCTGAATTGCATAACTTTATGATTGATTGCCATCTTTGTTCTTCTTCCTTACCTTCTATCATTTGTTCCTCACTTCTGTATCTTGTTTTAAATTAGATTGTAAACCTCTTGTGTTTGTATAATGTAACCCACACACCTTCTGGGTGTGGTGTTCTGTCCCATCCAGTTGGCACCAAAACCACTTAGAGAGTTAAAATGAGTCTGCTCTACAGCCTTAGCTAAGAGCCAGTTGGCTTATAGCTCATGTGGTAGAGGCTCGTGCACTGACATCCTGGTTCAATCCTGCCCGCTGATGACCGGGATCTGTCGGTATTACAGTAGCACATCCGGTGCATTTCTGATGATGGTTGGGGTTTGGACGCTCCTGGAATACAAATAAGACATGCCTCTGTGTGTGTTAAGTATTTCCCCTTCTTGTAGGAAATGGAGCATGTTCTTCTCTCCACATATCTGAGAAATGTAAACCATTTCTTTTTAAACTTGAGGAAATTTGCTCTTTTAGCTTGATTTGTTTTGAAAGACGGCAGTGGACTCTCTAGCTGTTGTTTTTGTATGTAGTTCTTCTATGTACTATCCATTTTAGAACTGAGCATTCATAATTAAGTGCAGTCAGGGTGCCTTAAACATGTAAACTCTCCTAATATATGTAACTTCCAGCTGTTACCTGATACATTGGATTTTATACACAAAGAAAATTTTAATGTTAAAAATCACATCTGTAGCCCCATAAACTTAGATAGCACATCAGAGCAAGGCATATTCCCTGCCCCAAAGGTCTTGCAGTTTAAGACAGACAAGGCACAGTACAACAGTTGGAGAGGATTAGTGATGAGGAGAGCAGTGTAAAAATGATTAATGGAAGAAGTGGGCTTTAAGGAAGAAAGAGAAAGGGCTTCTTGGACAAGTAGCAAGGGAAAGTTACAAGCATGTGGATCAGTTTAAAGTAAGGTGTGAAGCCAATACTGAGAGATTTCAGAGTAACAGCCGTGTTAGTCTGTATTCGCAAAAAGAAAAGGAGGACTTGTGGCACCTTAGAGACTAACCAATTTATTTGAGCATCAGCTTTCGTGAGCTACAGCTCACTTCATTGGATGCTGAGAGAATGACCATGTGAGAGACAATGTGGAGAAGTATGGGGAAGGGAGACAGTGTTCGAGGGTGGGGAGCTTGAATTTGATTGTACGAAGAAAAGGTCACAAAGGAGATCGATTCGGGCTTCTGGGTACATAGGCCCCTTATAGCTACCTTAAACTGTGTTCTGATTATCTATAAATGTTATCCCCAACTTATCTACAGGCACTTAAACAATACAACCTTTAAAGATCTCTGCTCCCCGCAGCACATCTTAATGAATTAATTTTTCATAAAGCAGAAAAAATGCCTACTAACCTGGCTAAACAAGGTTTCCTTTGGGTCCATGTTGAAATACATTTACACATGCCCGAAGGTGGCGTAAACCTGCCTTCGTTTTATAGGTTAGGTTAAAGTGAGAAAATTTTAACTTTGGCCAATGGTAGTTAAGTTTCTTCTGTGGTTCTTTTGAACATGGAGAAGTCTCAGCAGCACAAGTTATTGAGCAAGAATAATCCAGCCCAGCTTCTACAGAAAGTTTGTATGTACTTTAAAGCTCTTAGCGGGAAAATTTCTACTATTACATTTAAAGTTAACTTGGGCTATGTCTACACTACGGACCTTACAGTGGCACAGCTGTACCAGCTCTATGTTGGCGGGTGGGAGCTGTCTCGCCAGCATAATTAAACCACTCCCAATGAGCAGCAGTAGCTTTGTCGGCTGGAGAGCATCTCCCATTGGCATAGCATTGTCTACATCGGTGCTTTTGTCAGTGAAACTTGTGTGTCTCAGGGGTGTGGTTTTTCCCCACCCCCACAACCCTGAGCAACAAAAGTTTTGCCGACAAAAAGGCTTTGTCTACACAACACTAGTCTTGGTTTTAGCACATTCGTTTCTTTTTTAAGCTGAAGTTGGAGGAAGGAGAGTCAAGAATCTGAGATGTTCTCTACAGAGTTTAGGGTAAGGAATTTTAAAATAGTTTCCCTAATTTAAAAGTGTACATATTTGAGATTTGCATTATGGTACAAATAGGCCCCTTCATTTTCAGTTTAAATAGATTTTTACCGAAAAAATCCCGGGTTCTACAAAAAGTATTATTCGTTTTTCCCCCCCCAGTTTTCACCCTACTTTTGTGTCATTCAAATGAAAATAACTTGTTTTATTAGGAAAATACAATACATTGCATGAGATGTATGTATTATGATAATACATTAGCCTGTGTGTATATGCAAAGCTGCCCGTTGAAATAAGGCTATGTATTAGTCTAGAAGATACACACCATAAACAGGCACACACGCATGCAAGCTCTGAAGTATGTGCGCGTCTGAATGTACTGATGAATCTCATAACCACCACATACACATTTCAAACTGTTAGCAGATAACTGTTTAAAAATCTGACACACTAAAATGGGAAGAAAACAAAAGTCTGTATCAGAATATGTTTCAGAACACAAGGAAGTATTCAAAAGTTTAAAAAAAACAAAAGCAGGAGAAAAGGATGAATTTGAGTGTGCTGCAAATGGTGGGGCTCAATTATTAAATGTAAATATTTATAGGCTAATAGTTCTAAGTCTACAACAGTAAACTGTTTATTCAAATGAAAAGGTTTATTTGGGGATTAGAGATATATTGTTTTCTTAAACTCAGAGGTGGCATATTTTGAGTTCGGCAACAAACCACATTGAATTCCATTTATCTGAGCATTAATCTACTGAATACTTTTTCCCTGTCCTTCCGTCCACCAAAAAAAAACGCTGATAGTTACTCAGAAAAATTAATAGTTTTTTTTCCACCGACTTTTCACCTGTTTTTGTAGTTGTAGTAATAAACACCAGTGAAGTTCCGGGAAAAATTAAATAAAATAAAAACCAAAAACAAAAGGCCCTGGGTACAAAACATTTAATCCCTACTTCACTAGTTCACAGCTAACACAGGTTGGTCGTGACCAGCATTTATTTCTGTTGCTTGGTCTGTAATATGGGACTACAGTTGATTCTTGGGGCCCTTGTCTAACTAGAGGTTTAGTGCACAGCAAGCTGGGGGTAAATGTACAGTGTACTAGCCTGCTGTGGACTACATCAATGTGTTCACCCTGCTGCCACGCACTAAAAGGACTGTATGTGGTGCGCGGTAGCAGGGTGCACATGGTGACATAGTCTGGCAGGCTAATGAGCTGTACATTTACACCCCGCCTTGCTGCACACTAAGTCTCCATGTGGACAAGCCCTTTGTCAAATCCCCAGTGGGCAGGTGTCTCAACATACTCAAAATGCTGTCGGTTGGCAGACTCAACAAAGGATTGAAGGGGAAAAGACTGACCTGCACTCTCATGACTAGACATAGTCTTTCCAGTACAGGGTTAAGAACGTTGGTAGACTGAGTATGTGCACATAATAACCTTCTATCACATTTTCATCTGTAGATCTCAAAGGGCCGTAGAAATTATCCTCATTTAACAGATGGGGAAACTGAGACGTGGAAGCCACAAAACTGGCTGGTGGCAGATCTGGGAAGTAAAACACAGATCTGACTCCCAGCCTCTGTCGGGTCACTGGAGGATACTGGCTGACTCTGGGGCCTACCTGTGCGGCGGGTGGCTGGAAGGTTTCAATCTCCTGTCACACACATCAAGCATTTTTGAATGCCAAGCATGCTTTAAATTATATTCAAATTTAACAATAAAAAACCCATAATTTTGATGCCTTGACTTTTTATTAAAAAATGTCCCATATCACGCCTGCATGAACAGAAAGTATCACGAGCTCTGACAGGTATAGTAGTGGCGTAAGGTCATTTGGCATTTGTTTTGGTTTAAGTGTCAAAGCAGGTAAAGAACTTTTTATTTGAAATCCAAAGGAACACAAAGAGTTAATCCATGACTATAAAGAACTGTACATTAGGGAACACCAAATCCCAGTTCTTTTTAACCTGGTATTGCTATTTCCCTAAGGCCAGGAACCTCAGGTGGCAGCTGCCTGGCAAGTAAACAGTATTTGCTGTTTACTACATAGAGATTAGGGATATCGCTCTCATTAAACTCTATCAGTGTTTAATTTCTCTGTGGTATGAGCATCACACAGCTTGTATTCACAGACACTGGATTGCTGCAGTACATTATTAGTTTAAGCTAACCTTAGAAATAATGTCCACTGCATCAAGTAAAACCACAGTAGAAGGCTATTCTGTGGCTATATTGGGTATTATCCAGTTACCATGCTTTTTTTGATGCCATGAAACTTTACAGGCTTGTCTGTAAACTTTGCAGGAGCATTTGGTTCTATAGTGGTAACAGTAGCAATAGTCTACACTCTCTCTTCCATAACTTTTTAAAATATATTCCTCATTATGTGTATTACTTAACTGTTGGAGATGCTGATAATTTAAATACAATGATCAAATCTATATTTCACACTCAAAGGCCAGTAGACTTTTTTTAAGCATGTCTGCTAACCAGAGCCAATCAGTGACATTCGTAGCAAGGAGGCATTGATAGATTATGGTGGTCTACCATGAATATGCCCATGTTGAAATAGTTCCAAGAGATCTTATAGCTGAAATGATTTTTAATATAAGTGACTGCTCAGAGAGAGTATCTGTATGGTGTTCTTTACAGTGCTCTTTAACCCAGGTTGCTCTTAAATCCAATCATTGATAGGTCTCCAAGGAAGGAATTTTTCCTTGATGTTATTCTGAAAGACCCGCTCAACACGTGTTAACTTCTTTAGAGGAGATGCTATTTTTATCTTGTGTTTATTAGAACATGGCTTTAGCTGTGAGCATTATAGTGAAGATATTAAGCATGGGATTTTTTCCCTAAGACTGATTTGTAGACTTCCCTCCCCCTCTGACCCCATCGATGCAGAGAAGCTATTATATCCTGATGCCCTCTGATATCCTGAGCTCTGTAACTGAAAGCAGCTGTCAATTTGTGCCATGGGTTAACATCTGAAACTGCCGAACAGTTGTCTGCAAATGTATAAAATACATCAGGTGTTCAGCCAGTGTCCAGAGTTGCACTTGTAGGTTTCAGTGTGTGAAGAGTTGAACCCTGTTTGTGTATAGGATAAATTGGGTAGGTGGACTAATTATTACTCAACTTGCCTTAACAAGCCCCTCTCCATGATCATAAACATAGTAATTATGCACATGAACGAGCATATGCAAAACTAGGCTCTGATCCCACAATGACTTCCAAGAAGGTAGACCCCAGTGGGGACCTATGTGAACCCAGGAGTCTGTTTGTGTGGACCTCTTTGCAGGATTGGGGCCTTAGAGATCACCTTACTGAAATAACAAAAGACACATGGCTTCAAACGCAGAAGCTCTACCATTTTTGCTAAAGGAAAATCATTGGTATAAGAAGCACTGATTTTTTTTTCCCCCCCAAGCCTTCAACCACAATAAGGCTAGTCAACTTGTATAGTAGTTGAGATTAGGTGCTCTGTCTAGACAGATGAATTTGTGAAAACATTTTTTAGTGTTTCCGCTACAGAATGAATCACTTTTTATTTTGGGCTTGGGTTGAAAAGTGTGGTGCATACCGCTTTGTATCATTTCTTCTAAAATGGAAACATTCTTTTCAGGGCTCATGTTTTTTGCTCACAAGTTTCACGTTTTCTGAAAAATCTCCCTATTTTTTAAAAGCAGAATTTCTCCATTTTTCCCATGAAAGGAATTTATAAATAAGTGAATAAAATCCATTGGTCAAGTAATATAGTCGCCATTTCCTAAAAAACAATCTTCTATTTAGAAGTATTATAATTGCTGAATAACTGTTTTCATGCAATCCCTTAAGACAACTTTTGTTTATTAAATGGGGCATTCTGAAGATAACTCATGGGTAGAAATAATCTTGCTTTTTCACCTAGCTCTTGGTCACTGGAGCCCTCACTTAAAATAAATGAGCCTTTGCATGTCCTGGGTGTGCCAAATACCCTGCATGGTGAGCACAACTTTGTATCATTAGCCAATGCTTCAGAATTACCCTAGAGCTTCTGTACAATACTGACTTCAAATACAATTTTAGGGCGTTCAGAAAAAATACACTGAATTGATTAATTGCAACTGTGCTGTATCTGACAGAGTTCTGTAAAAGTGTATTAAGTCAGAAATAGGAAAAATACACAAATGGCATATGAACGACCTTCTCCTTAAACTTGACTCTGATGCGAAGGGAAAGGTGTTTTCTTTCCTTAGGGTTGTTGTGTGGGCTTAGTAGTGATGTCCTGTTCATTCTTCCACCAGTCTGGGGAGGTTCTATTCCTGCAGCATTGCTGACACACTGCTCCCTTTTTAATAGAAGCCCCTGTAACAACACTTTTTGTTCAGAATCCCAATATATGTAGCAGGACCTTTTCCAGTACAAGGGGTTGACAATGGAAATCTCTTGAGTGTGCTGGATCCAACGCAACATCGTTTGAGATTCAACTTGGCTAGTGAATCTTGACTGTGAGGCTGAATTTTTTTTTCTAAATTAGTGTTGCTCTGGTTCGTCTTATAATTTAGCATGTTCTGCAAAGGCAGACAGTACAATAGAGGGAAGCCAGGAAGATAGAGGGGCTGAAGACATTTAGTTCAAAAAGTTTTTGGGATAAACTTGTAACCTTAGCCAGTAGGGTTGTAACATCAAACGTTTTAAGGATGGGTTGCCGTGTTAAAGTGGTCTGTTAATGGGAAAGTCATAATGCACACTTCATTTTAAACCTAATCTTTAAAAGAAAATCATCAGCATTACACAGACCACACCAGCCAGGTTGAAGCATTATGAAGACTCACCAGACACTGTCACGAGGACATGTATGCCAGGTGGTCACCTGCCACTAAATACTGCGTCAACAGTAAATTCAAATATTTTAAACATCACAAACTGTACACTAAAGTGGGGGGAGAGGGGGATTTCAATTGCATGGTGAAGTGATCAGGTTTGAAAAGATGCTTTTTTTGTTATGCAGTAATTATAGCAATCCATATCCCTAACTGAAGTATTGGCTTTCGTATTCTTTTACCTTTCTTCAAGATTAAGGAGTTTGTGCCTGTTTAGTACAAAGAAAATATCTGTTTGGTTTCTGCAGCGTGCACTTCTGTACATCTAGAGACAAGCTGATAGGGAAAGAGTTTCTGGGGGGAGATAAATGTAGTATTTTTATTAAATGGGACCTTAATTCTAATGTCTGATATTTTATTACTGCAGGTTACCTAATTTTTCGTAAAACAAAAATGATTATCTAGCTACTGTAGAGTTTCATAGATTGTGGCAGAATATTTAAATCCATCTTCATTCATGTGGATATCTTTTTGCTGTGGTCTCCGCTTAGGGGCAGGCCACGGGGTAATAGTAAGAGTGCAGAGATTCATGTGGCTGATGCGCTGGTGCGTGTTCCTTATTTTGGCAACCTTTTTGGTCATACGTTATCCTCCTAGTGCAGAGTTTCTGTTGTTCTTAATGGGGTGAATACATGCATCAGACTTCGATTTATGATAGCTTGACAATTTGAACCATGCAGAATATAGCTGTGGTGCTGTGGCACTTTCATAAAGGCAGACAAGTCGCTATTGCGAACTCAGGTGAAGCATTTTCAATACGTTGTATATCTTTTTTTCTTTTTTTTTTCCTTTTTCATTTTATTGGCATTCCACCAATACAACAGATACAACAGGATGTAATCTACCAGTTGGAACACAAGGTTTCTTGAACCGTAACGTGTTTGGGGGAAGATGATTTTTTTGTTAGCCTTCTACTCCTAATCCCATTAAATAGTTCCTTCTCTGACCTGAACATCCATCTGTGCCTTAAGATAGAACCTTGATGGTCATGTGCTCATTGTATTGCCAGGTGAATCTCTCTTATGCAGGTGGCAGCAGTAACATTTAACACGCAGATGCTGGAGGGCTAGACAGCAGAAATTTCAAAAGCACTTGCGTCACATTTTCAAAAATGATTTAGGCTTCTCAGTCTCATTGACAGAAAATGAGACAGGGTTCCTGAGGGCCTAAATAAGTCACACGAGACTTGGGTGCTTCTGAAAAGTGTACCTGATCAGTCTACTCTGCTTGATGTACTTGCCCCCATACTTGCTTGGACTCTTCAAGTAGTGAAGATCTCTTCTTTCATTGCTGCTGAAACTCTTAAACCATACACAAATCTTTTGTTATGAGCAGTCAGGCATCTCCAAAGAAAACTGAAAAATGGAAAGCATGCCACTAAAACTTTTTTTTTCTCTTTGAAATAAACATGTTGAAATATCTCCAGTGATACTGTTGCCCATGGAAATGTTAACTATGCAAACATCTTTTTTGCAGATATCAGACTTTTACTTGAGTTTCCTTTCTTTTAGAGTAGGAGGTGAAACTATAGGGAAAACTGGTGACATTTCATAACGTTACAATAACCTGTAACAATGAATAGAAGGGGTACGAAAAAGAAATGCATTGCATTAGTTCTAATAAAAAGGGCTTCTAACACCACCCAAAGACCACTCCTGGGCTCCGTTATTCTACTGAATCCAGCCATCATTACAAACTAAGTCTCCACATTATGTAATATTCTCCAGATATCTTGGAAATGTTTGCATATCTTGTCAAGCTAGTAAAGTTATTGACATTTTGTTTTATATCTCTTGCTCCTGGATAGTCTGATCATATACTTCGGAAAACTGGGCCTCTCTAAGTTTTTGGGATTGGGCCTACTCTCATGATCTGGCTTACCAGAAGTTATCTTTCTGTTCATAAATCCTGTCCATCCTTTGAGATGTGTGCCCTTTTTTTGGAGCCAGTAGCCAAGCTATCAGCCAAAATATATGTCGGTGTAAGCGGGGGAATAGTTCCGCTATTGTGGGGAACTTTCCTGGCTTCTGTGCTACCCCGGTGAAATGGGCTAGCGAAAGGATCTGAGTCCTCGCTCCCACTTCCTTTACCCAGTGGCCTCCCTGCCCTTGAGGACGCCCCTTCCACTCTCCTGTCTGGCAGAATCCTCGTAACCCCACCAAGGCTGGGCCCAGGATTCCTGGGGGGCTCGACCCCCAACCCTGCTGTGGTCACCTAGGACAGGGGCTAGGGTGTCCCCACTCCGGGGTACTCTTCTGCACTGGGCACTTCTCTGACCCACTGACCATTACATACAATTTAAAGCAAATGCAAGTTATTTAATCAACAATTAATTTTAAAGAGAATAAGGACAAATGGGAAAGGTTAAAGGAAACACATCAACCCGCTCTGTGGCAGGGAACATCACAAACAGCGTCTCTGGAATGTCAGGGCAGTTCACAGTCTGTTCCTTGTAAGTCCCAGGCCTCCTGCTCAGGCCCTGGCTGTGCTGCAGGGATGCTGTGGGCTGGACACTCGCTCTGGTGGTGGCCACACGCTCTCAGGCTCTAAGTGGTAGGACCCTTCCTCCCAGTGTCACCTCCGCCCCCACCCTGGCAGGGTTATGATCCAAGCCTGGCCTGCAGAGCCCATTGGCTGAGGCGTCTCCCTCTGCTGGGCCCACTGCCCAGGGTGCCCCTCGCTCTCCCCAGCTGCTCACCACACCCAGCTCCAGACTGCTCCAGCCCCAGCTCCACCACTCTGTCTCTGCACTGCTGCTGCCCTGCCTCCAGCTCCCTGGGCTGCTTCTCCGGCCCCTCTGGCTCTGGATGCTGCAGCTCTGCTCCCAGGACAGGTCTGCTCTGCAGGCTGCTTCTGTGACTCTGCTCCCAGCACTGACCTGCTTCCTGGGCTGCTTTTCTGGCCCCTCTGGCTCTGGTTGCTGTAGCTCTGCTCCCAGGACAGGTCTGCTCTCTCTGGCCTGTGCCTCTGGCTTTGGGGCTGCAGCTCTGCTCCAAGGACAGGGTCTGCTCTCTCTGGGCTGCTTTTCTGGTCCCTCGGGATCTGGCACAGCTCTGCTCCCCAGCTTAGCTTGGGCCCCTGCTTTCTCCTTAGCTCGGCCCCACTCCGTCTGACCCAGGCAATTCCAGCTCACATGGAGGACGGGACCTCCCTGGCCTCCTGACTCCCTGATTAGCCTGCCCGCTCTGTCATTCAGGCTGACCTGGAGCATTGGCCTCTCCCCATTGTTCCTGGGGGCTGTCAGTCTCAGGGTCCTGATTCCCCATCGACCCTTCCCCTTTGAGTACTGGGAGCTAGCAACTAAACCACCCCCACTGAATGTTAGTAAGGGGGCAACATTCCCCCTACTTCAGCATAGCAGTTGCAAAAGGTGGAGCTAGTCTTGGAGAACTTCACCATTCTTGCTCATTCAGACTAAACCTCTACTTCTCTCCTTAAGGCTGCATTGAGATTTGCACTTTATCGTGCACCTTAGTCCTGTTTTAAGTCTTATTGCACCACTCTGCAATTTATCACCTCTATCTGTGTGGGCTGTTACAAATGAATGTGTGTGCATAATACACCTGCAGAAATTGAGTACAAAAGAGATTAATTGTTTACATTAACAGTGATTTAAGCCGACTGTTTTTTATTTATTTCCACCGCCCCCCCCCACTTAAAGCATTCTTCTCAAGATGAGAATTATGAGGGAGAGAAGGGAGGTGAGAAGACCAAGGGATATTTTGAGCCCTCCTTGATTTTTCTCTCCTGCCAGGCCAAGAATGGTGAAAACTGGCATGCTTTTCTGGTCATGGTCACTTACACAGCCTGGATACACTCTCTTCCATTCTGCTTTCAGAGCAAGGCAGTCAGCAGGGAGAAGTGGATCAGGAAGTAACTGTTGGCTCTAACAAAGACACCCCTTTCCACAGCTGATTTTGTTTTTAGTGGAAACAGTGTAAATTACTGTGGTTGATTGCACTATTCCTTATAAAGTGGTAATGGAAACTAGAGAAAATCCACATGGATTTCAATGGCTTTGTGTTTGCAACACAAACAAATTTTGTATCCTGGCAGAGAGATGAGAAAGCATAACTTAGCATTCCTGGGCACAGAGTTAAGTCCTTGGCCCAAGATCACCTGGCAGGTTGACATAGTTAGGAAAAACCTAGGGCTCCTGACTCTAAGTCCACTTCCGTGTTCTTTACATCAAGCTGCCTCTCAAAACAGAGTGAGTTGTCTTCTAAGTCATTCTGATATTGCTTGTGTGGGAAGGTCAGTTGCGTCAAGCATATCTCATTACCTGCCAAACTTCCAAACCCCTTGCACACTGGGAGCATGTATGTGATTCTCTGGTTATGTGGTGTTCATCTCTTAGACTGTGATTTGCTCCCGTACAGGTTAGGATGCACTCTTTAAGTGAGATGGGTTGCCTTATGTGGATGAACGTTAATTTCAATCGAGTTTGGTTGGGTTTCAGACCTATTTATTTGGCCTTCCAGATCTGGCACTTGGGTGTAAGACTTCTCTAATTTGTACTTCACATAGGTGGTCGCTGCTTCCCTTTTCTGATGGGGAGTATTTACCACCTGTAACAAAGCTGTACTAGGCTTGCTTCTGATCTTTAGAAAGTGGGCAGGCGAGTCATAGGGCAGTATTCAAGTATGCTGTGCACACGGGAGGCTGCGAGTTGGGGCTCTGCTTGGTTCTTATCTGCAACTTTGTGTTTCCGTGATTTCTGTCTCTATGAAAATTTTCATGCCAACTTTGGTGAAAATCCAAAATATCTCCAGCATCAGAAAATAAACATGAAAGGCTGAAGCACCTCATTTGAACAATCACCTTGGGACAGGCCCACCTATTCCCCAAAGCCTTTTGTAGATCTTGCTATATCTTAAAACAGACAGGGTGTGCGTTACTCTGGAATATCCTCAGGCTTTGAGCGTGATGTTAGGTGAACAGCCAAACAGAGTAACACAGTCCTTGAAGACTGGTTATATCCCAGTATGGTACATACTGTTGTATTTTACTGTAGCTGAACAGTGGTTCTCTCTCTCTCTTTCTGTGTGTGTGTGTGTGTGTGTGTGTGTGTATACACACACACACAAGGGGGACACATTCATGGTGTCATAAATATAAAGGGAAGGGTAAACCCCTTTGAAATCCCTCCTGGCCAGGGGAAAGCTCCTCTCACCTGTAAAGGGTTAAGAAGCTAAAGGTAACCTCGCTGGCACCTGACCAAAATGACCAATGAGGAGACAAGATACTTTCAAAAGCTGGGAGGAGGGAGAGGGACAAAGGGTCTGTGTCTGTCTGTATGCTGCTCTTGCCAGAGACAGAACAGGAATGGAGTCTTAGAACTTTTAGTAAGTAATCTAGCTAGGTATGTGTTAGATTATGATTTCTTTAAATGGCTGAGAAAAGAATTGTGCTGAATAGGATAACTATTTCTGTCTGTGTACTTTTTTTGTAACTTAAGGTTTTGCCTAGAGGGGTTCTCTATGTTTTGAATCTAATTACCCTGTAAGATATCTACCATCCTGATTTTACAGGGGGGATTTCTTTATTTCTATTTACTGCTATTTTTTATTAAAAGTCTTCTTTTAAAAAACTGAATGCTTTTTCATTGTTCTCAGATCCAAGGGTTTGGGTCTGTGGTCACCTATGCAAATTGGTGAGGCTTTTTATCCAACATTTCCCAGGAGGGGGGGGGTGCAAGTGTTGGGAGGATTGTTCATTGTTCTTAAGATCCAAGGGTCTGGGTCTGTAGTCACCTAGGCAAATTGGTGAGGCTTTTTACCAAACCTTGTCCAGGAAGTGGGGTGCAAGGTTTTGGGGAAGTATTTTGGGGGGAAAGACGCGTCCAAACAGCTCTTCCCCGGTAACCAGTATTAGTTTGGTGGTGGTAGCGGCCATTCCAAGGATAACGGGTGTAATATTTTGTACCTTGGGGAAGTTTTGACCTAAGCTGGTAAAGATAAGCTTAGGGGGTTTTTTCATGCAGGTCCCCACATCTGTACCCTAGAGTTCAGAGTGGGGGAGGAACCTTGACACATGGTGATTATGAATTATTGCACAAAAACAATAGTTACATGCTCTTAAATCATTTTGTTTTAAAGGAAGCTTTTTAATATTTTCATTTTTGTTTGATAAGCGTATACAATGCACAGATGCTTTACCCCGTGGAGTCACATATTGAGACACCTGCTTGAAAACAAGTCTACATTGAATTCTTTGAAAAGTTCAGCCTTGAATATATATGTTCCTCTGTGCCCCAAATTGAGGAAATTGAGTGCATTTCGTTAAAACAAGAGAATCATTACAGCATCAGGAAGGGGGATTAATAAACTCACTCACTGTAGTAGAGGCAAGAATTTTAAAAGAGCAGCCTTCCTTTTAAAGACTCATGGAAATGCTTGAGAAACCCTGTGCAAGTGTTTAAATTAACTTTTCATAACATTATATAGCTTGCTGTTTTAGCAAAAATAGGGACTGAGGGGATTTTGTTTGTTTATACAATAGGTTATACTCTGGACAGGAGATAGAGCCTTTATGGGGGGGGGTTCAATTCAGAAGTGAAACCCATTCCTATTATTTTTCCTTTCATCTTGTCTTTTACATAAATGTACTGAACCGTGTTGATTCTTGATGTGGTTGGCAGGACAATGAGAACGAGTTGTGCTGGCAGGTGAACATGCTCTGAGTTCTAGCACCCCTGGCTTGTAGCTCCAGATCAGAGCTGTTTTGAAAAATACCAAGTTGTAACTTGTACAAGAAGTCAGAGAACGAAGGACATGCTTCATTGATAAAACTTGCTCTGAAGTAGTAATGAATGCCTTTCTTCTAACTGGATGCTAGGGTTGGGTTTTTTTTGTTTTTGTATGTGTGTGTGTGATAGGATTTTACTTTAGGGGCATTAAAAATATAAAAATCTGAATTTACAAAAAACATCTTGTTTACCTTTTTAAAAAATGTTGTACTGCTAATACAGACAAGAAGTAAAGTGCAGAGGAGTTACAAAAAATTTAAAAATAGTGGGGTGGAATTTAATGTTTGTGTCTATAAAGTTAAAACACACAAGTATGTGTGTATTTAATAAAATGCTTAATTCTCAAAGAATACTAGTAACTGGCTCAAAGTGAGCAGAGGGATATGGCCATTTCTCATCTAAATTTTTCCTATTTTCCACTGAAATTATCAAGTACCTTGTATATAGCTAGAAATAAAATTCCAAACAGCTATGTTAGCTGTACTTTGAGCACACACAACTTTTTTTTACTGAGACATTTTAGAGTTTTTCCCCAAAGAGACTGACTGGTCGCGAGTGGACCCATCCTTTCAAACAGAAGAGGTGGTCTCCTTAGAACAAGTTGTATCATGACAATTGATCGTTGTTTTTTTGGGGGGGAGGGGGCGAAGAGGGAGTGTTTAAACCAGATTAATGTAATGTTCTTTAAAAATACCAGTTGGACATCCATGAAAAATGAAATTGTCTAGCTGCTTAACATGAACATGCTTCGATCCTGTGACAGAGAAACCTCTTCCTAGAGGTTGGAGGGTTTTTTTGTTTTTGTTTTTTTCTCCAGCACTATGGGGTTTATTGGGAGAGGGGGTCATAGGCGGTGGGGGGAAGAGTCTGCCATCTTCTCAAGAGGCCTCATCAGTTTGCACTGCTGCAGCCCTTCCCCATGAGGGGCAGGACCCATGTCCATGGGTGGCTGGCACATCTGTCCCTGGGCATGGCATCAGCCGACCATGAGAGGTAGTCAGGACCAAATGGTCCCCTGGCTCAGCCCACGAAGTTGATGACGACAAGGTGCAGGATGGTGCTGGCGAAGAGGAAGTCGGCGAAGGCGCATTCTGGCGAGATGCCCTGGAAGTCGTCTTTGTTCTGTGGATTGATCTGGATCCTCAGGCAAACGCCCAGGATGAAGCTGCCCAAGGCAGAGATGAAGCCGCTGAGGAAGGAGTTGAAGGGGAAGGTGCCGACACCCAGGCAGTAGCCAAACTGCAGCGCCCTGCTCAGCTGCACGTAGAGTAGATACGCGTCAACGATAAAGCCGATTCAATCCATAGGCCTTCTGCTGAAACTGCTCACTTGGGTGACAATTATAATGATTTTTTGGTTGTCAAAAATACCTTCCGATTTTTAGTTGGTAATGGATAAAGAACAGCAATTTCTTTTTCACATGTGTCACCAACTAGCTGTCACTAGGTTAAAAAATATTTATTGCCAGTCTGGTGTAGAGATGAAAGGGGTGGTGAGCACCAAATAATTTTATCCCCCAAATTACTGAACGTTTCATAATCTATGGAAACAGGTAAATCTTAACTCTCTCTCTCTTTCTCCCTCTCTCTGCCAATTCAGCGATGTGACCCCACTATTTTAGTCTAATTAGATTTTTATGATAGGTGACACAATCATTCAAGACGAGCAAAATACTTAGAATTATTTTATTAAAATAAAAATATAATAAAAATAAAAAGAAAGAAAAGGAACAAAACAAACACAATCAGTCAGTTAAGTCGCACTCTCTTCTGTACGTATCTGTGGGGAACTTTTCCATGGAGGTTAAACCTCTGAGAGCAGGCTCACCAGAGGTGGAGTCACTATTCTCTAGCTAAGCTAAGATGAAAGTATGTAATGAATTCTGTGTTCATGTATCGGTGATGACTAAAACAAAGGCAATTTCATTAACAGTCAGTTAATACCTACGTGATAGTGGCTTGTATTTAAATACAATGTATTTGAAAATGAACCTCACAAGAGAAACTTATTACCATTTTTAAGCCTTTAAGGAATAAACAAATGAAAGTTTTCACCTTTATGTGGAAATGAGAAGTTAGAAGTAACCAAAACATTTCCCAACTACCATATATACTCGATCATAAGCTGGTTCGTTTATAAGCCGACCCCACCCCAAGATGGATAAGTAAAAATGGAAAATTTTTATGACTCATTCATATAATTTATGACCCTGTAATTCAGAGGTTGGCAAACTTTGGCTCGTGGGCCATCAGGATAAGGCACTGGCGGGCCAAGATGGTTTGTTTACCTTGAGCATCCTCAGGCATGGAGGTAAACCTGAGTAAACAAAGTGTCCCGGCGCGCCAGCTGCTTACCCTGATGGGCCGAGACAGCAACTGGTGGGGAAATTTTTGTGGGGGAGAAGCTGGGGGTCGGGGAGTAACCCCTGTGACCACCCCACCTCTAGCTTGGGACCCCCCACACTCTCCCCATCCCATCCCTTCCCACCTTAGCTGGGGAGGGCCAGGGGAGGATGTTTCTGGCCTGGCTGCAGTCTGCTCAGCCGGGCTGGGCCGGGTCAGGCGGTGCGGCCGCAGTCTGCTCGGGCCCCAGAGCTGCAGCTGCTTTGGAGGCTGTGGGGGGGAGAGCAGCGTGGCCAGAAGCGGAGAGACTCTGGCCCTGCCTCTTCCCTTCTGGCTCTGCTGGCTGTGCTGCCTCTCCTTGCCCCCTCTGTTGGAGGGAGGGGCTGTGTCCCACCTCTCCCCTCTTTATACCCGTTTATAAGCCGACCCCCTTCTCTGATGCTTCCCTTTTTTTACTAAAAAAAATTGGGCTTATGAACGAGTATATACGGTGTATATGGGTTTTTCATAAAGTTAAATAAAAACTTTAGAATACTTTA
Organism: Caretta caretta; assembly: GCF_965140235.1. Classification (NCBI taxonomy): domain Eukaryota; kingdom Metazoa; phylum Chordata; order Testudines; family Cheloniidae; genus Caretta; species Caretta caretta. Next base: position 38,748,620 of record NC_134209.1, on the reverse strand, counting down.
TAAAACAATTCAATTTCCGTAAGAATATTTCTAGAATTCTCTGTGTGGGTTTAAACTGAAGGGGTTGGTTTTTTAATGAAGAGAGAAGTGGGAAAGAGAAAGTAACAAGAGGCTCCTTGCTCCCCTTTTTGTGGATTTTTAAAACCAGGTGCTATGAATCACTTGTGTTTGAAATCTTAGAATATCTTCCCATCCCTTAACAAGGTGTCCTGCTCTTTGAGAAGGCACTTCCGTTGGCTAGTTGTGACCGTCTACATTAGCTTCAGTTATACTCCTACCAAATGTTCTATTCAAGGCAAAAACCACAATCATTAGTACTTAGATCGCTCTCTCTAACAAAATATAAAACTCAATTAAAACAAAATTGAAGCTATAAAGCTGCATTCCAGAGTCTGTCCAATCACACATGGAGGAGATCAGTACTAATTTATAACCAAGGAAGAGAGATTCTCCTTGAAGCTTTTTGTGCCTGTCACTTAGTAGGAGAAAGCAGAGTTTTCTATTAGTTTTTAAATTATCTTGAACATTTCACTAATTCTCTCCCCCACCCCCCAAAAAATTAAAAATGTAAGCTCATGAGCTATAATTCTCTAAGCATCATGTGTATGAAATTGTAATAATCTTCTGAATTTTAGGAAAAGTGAAGACCATATGTAAAATTGTTCGTTAAAAATTGTTCTATTATGGTTGCAAAGATAACTTTCCAAATATGAATCCAAACATAAACCAGAGGGGAGAGTGTTTTTTTTCCCTTAAATTGGCAGACAGACAGCTTGCAGCACCTCTACCACTTGTTGATAAAGGCAGCAAAATGAAATTAACAATACTGGTCATTTTCATTGCTGCTGCTACTCTGAACCCTGTGGCATCAGTACCACTCTCAATAATCATGTTAATTTCACCCAGTAAGAAATCCCATCACCCTTCCCCATCTGAGTTGTTGGTAGCTGGGTTTCTCACCAGAGCATTGGCTACTAGACTTCTGTGGTGGTTTGCTTCTTCCTCAGCCAGCCTTTCATGTTACTCAGGGCCAAAAGGCTTAGTTCTTTGGATAATAGTAGGTGTCTAAAAATTAAACCCTTTACTTCTAAATTGGGGCTCTCACAATTTTACCAGTCTTGCCTCAGCCTCGTCTCCCTTTTCTTGCCCACAATTTTGCAAGTGGATGAAATTTTTTATACAAATGTTGAAGTATCCAATTTTCCGGTGCAACTGGGTAGACATCTAAGTTACATATGTGGTCCCTGTAGTTATACTTTTCCTGCAGATTGTGGTTGCAAAAAAGAGCAGTGTTTACAAAATCTGGCTGCAATAGGCTTTGTCCCCACTAATAATGTCCCAAGTCAAGCAGTCCCTCTAGTCAAATTCCTGAACAGTTCTTGAATAGCAAAATAAGTGAATGATTGATCCTTTCCGGTATAATTCTTAATTTCTTTTCAGGATCCATTTTTGCCTCTGCATCATTTTGATCTATTTTGAGGGACTTTTACTTGGAGGCTAGTAAATGGAGAAGCAGACAACTTTCTATCTCTGTTTAAGAAAACCAATAACTCTTTCAGCAAGGTTTATTTTTAATGCCTGTTAGAATAATTGCACTGGTGTAATGTGAACTCAGTCTTGGCTGTACTGGTTCTGCAGGGCCAACAGGACTGAAATAAATATTGTAATATAAAAATATGACTCTGAATTCACCCAGAGGGCAGATCTCAGTAAGACTTTTTTACATAGTCACTTTTCAGTGTAGAACTGCACTTGACGTTGAAAACTAATCTTAATCTTTTCTCATTTTGTGACCTGATTTTTCTCAACAATAAAGTTGCATTAACCCTAATTTCTTCTGTCTTGTGGGGTGTATGGGTTTCTAGGTTGGGGGGAGAGGGGATTGTATGGAATGTATAGGTAATTTGTATTAGTGTCATAACTTTACTGCATTATTCATGAGTGGTAGAATCAGAAGTGAGAGGTGACCAAAGATGTTATAGCACTCCGTTCCATCATGCATCTGGGTAATTTAATATATTCACCATATATTTAGTTTGTGCATTTCTTTCCTTTAGAAAGCTATTTACTGGAAAAAACAGTGCAGTGATGCCCACAAATGCAGTACAAAGTTCTTATGTAATGGTTTTACATGTATGTCAGGGAATTATGAAATTTAGGGATTTGTGAGGGTTTACATAATAATATACCATAAAGCTATTTTTAAAGCCATTGTTACAGTGTAAACTATTGGGATAAGAATAAGCAAGAAGCTAATCTCGTAGTTAACAGAACACTCATTTTATTTGTCTACTGGTCTGTGTATCTAGTTCTCCACATACTGTATCAGAGTGTGATAATGCTCAACTGTGGTGTAATAACACTAACGTATTTACATCCTGTCAAGCTCGTGAGGGAACGGGCACTCTTTTTTTGTTTTGTTTGTGTAGCACATAGCCCAGTGGGGTCCTGGTCCATGACTAAGGCTTGTAGGTGCTCTGGTAATACAAATAATTCTAATACAGCATATTTCTACCTTCCATGTAGAATTAGTATGTGAAATGCCACTGATGTTCATTCAGCTCCCCTCTGTTGGTGTGCTGGCAAGACTGACTGGTTAAAGAGCTTGCTCAGAGATGCCTCGATGCCATTCTGAACCTGAGCTATGTTTTAAGTCCCTTGTAATTATTGCAGCCTGAATTAAAGCAGATCTTGGAACACTCCAATACAGTGGAGACAGAACATAGAGCAACACCAGTATTGTGGTATGCAAATGTGACCTTCATTACTTACTGACAGAGAAAATAAATAAATATCTGAGTTTTTCATCAGTAGATTTCCAAGCCCCATTCAGAGACATTGCTGTGCTCTGTTTTTTTTGCAGAGTGGGGAAAAATGAGATATAAGACCGGCCATACTGGGTCTGACCAATGGTCCATCTAGCCCAGTCTAGCACACGTTTTTTCTGACAGTGGCCAATGCCAGGTGCTTCCGAGGGAATGAACAGAACAGGCAATTATCTAGCGATCCATCCCCTGTCGCCTGCTTCTGGCAAACAGAGGCTAGGGACACTTAGAGCATAGCGTTGCATCCCCGATCATCCTGGCTAATAGCCATTGATGGACCTATGCTCCATGAGGCACAGCGAGCTGAAATGACTTCTCCAAGGTCATTGAGTGAATCAGGAATAGAACCTGTCCCGTGACACACAGTCCCATGTTTTCTCTGTTGGACCAAACTTTGTTTTTAGGTTTGCCCATTACCTCTAGTAAAAGAGCTGGGAAACATTAATGCCCATATTCAGAGACACATAGAAAAACGTGATTATTATGTTGGTGTAAGGTGTATGCTGCCTCCAGAATTGTTGGAATATGGCTATTAGTTACAAAACTAAAATTTCTTCTGAACTGTATAAGCTCTCCAGAAAATGCAGTGAAAGGCAAAGCCCATTGTCGCTTTTGGGGATATTTTTTGGACTAATTTATATGCTGAGAAATGAATGTGAGGGCTGGTTGTATTTTCTGTGTTTCAGATCCCCTGTTTATCCATATTTAAAAACAAAACATTTTATTTTTCAGTTTTAGATCTGGAAAATCCTTCTGTGGATAAACATTCTCTTCATGTAGATAGAACCAGAGCTTGGGAATGACCTTCTCTAGGAGCCTTTTCATGAAGTCCTTAAAGATTGAAAATGGACATGAGCCAAAAGATGGGCCATCACATCTTTGGGGGTGCATTCGCATTTCTATGCTCCTCATAAACGTTAGTGTCTGGCCACCTTCAGTGACTGAGTTCAGCAGGCAGAATGACCGGTGCAATTTTAACTTGTGACTGAGAGGTGAAAGCAGCAACACAGTTGCAATCTTACTTTAATGTGCTACATTTGCTTGTTTAGAGATGCATGTTAAAAGTATGCAGATTTGCAGTATTATATATTTAGAGCTTAATTTCTCCACGACTGGACAGCCAAACCCTACTAAACAGAAGTACAGAAGATAAGAAATAGAAACTCTTGAAAAGGAAGACAGCATGCATGTGTTTCCTGTTTTATCATTATTTTGTGTTTAACTTAATTTGACAATCTCAAGCTCCAAATGACCTAAAACATCCTTTTGTAATTTGCTAACTTACTTGACTATGCTTTCTGGTTCTGCATTTTGCAGAAATCCTAAGTGTGTTTATTAAATAGAGAGGTTATGATAGGGAAATACAAAACTTCAGAAAATATTGACACTGTTTTGTGTACAAAGGTAATATAATAAAGTAGCCACTCCTTTCAACTCCTTAGTGTTCTGTGCTTGTACTTTCTCTTTTTAAACTTGAAATAAACAAGTGTGTAGACTCTAAGCACAAGAAAGCTGGTTCTTGTGTTTTGGTATGAGCAACAACTAGATTATTTAAAAAAAATCACTAATGTGCAGGATTTAACTTACACATATCATTCTTACTATTCATAATAGTAGACTTTGAAATATCAGTGTTTTTTGTTTTTTTGAATTATTTACCCCCTTTTTCTTTCCTCCCCCCACTTCCATTTCTATAGGACAAATTTTCAAAATTTGTCACCTGTTTCTTAAAACTGTAAAATAAGAGAACTATTGAGAACTTTACCCTGAATCATAATTTGACTAAGCCCCTCTTTCAAAAGAGACTTTGGCTCTAGAGGCCAGGTTTTCAAAGATTTTAGGTGCCTAAAGATGCAAATTGGCATCTAGTGGGATAGCTTCTAAATCACAAATGTGTTTTGAAAATTTATTCTCTGTCTCTTTGGAACTCTCAGCAGAGCTTGGAGTTTCCATCCTGTGAGAAACACTTGGTTTTTGTCCCAACTTTGAGATGAAAAGTAAGAAGTTGGAAAATTTTCATGGGACAAAATATTTGCAAAAATTTTGATTTGGAAATGTCAGCAGGTTTCATTTTTGGCATTTTCAATAGAAAAGAAACATTTTGCCATTGCCGAATTTTGAAATATTTCATTTCAGTTGGTTGAACTGACCTGAAGCTCTTAGTTTGGAATCAGTCCAGCATTAAACTGCACTCCTCTATTGTGGCATAATATTATGGCAGATACATTCTATAGCTCTGCTTCTTTTCTCTTTCTTTATGGCTAATGGGCTGTTCACCTCGACTTAAAAAAAGAAAAATAATAAAATCCCATAACTCGAGCTCTGGTATAGCACAGCACTATTTTTCAGTGGAGTTCTGTTGGGAGTGGTGGTTTTTATAACTTACTTCTGAAAAGTACAGCATGTACTTCTGTTTTTCCTTGTGTTTGTAATGAGATCATTTGTACGTTCCCTAAGTAGCACTGGGTGTGATTGTTTTTTTTTATTTTATTTTTTTTTGGTGGGGGGGGAGGGATGGTTGAGTTGTGAATAAAAGTGAACTTCAAAGCATTATAAAAAGTAATACCCAAGGACTAGATAGTGGATTGGAAGCAATCCTTAAGTAAGGAGCAGTATGTAGTTGTGCTGGCTCTGCGAGTAGGACCAGATCTGGATCCTGAGCCTGTCTTGTTGCTGTTTGCTTCCCCTGCCTCCAGGAGAGGGAAGCAATCTTTGCCAGTCATGTACACCGCATGGATTACTTCCCCCTTTAAGACCGTTCATTTGTGCTGGTTGGTGTGTTTGGGGCATGGAGTTGGTGGGGGAATCAAGGCTCCATTCACTCCCTGTCCTTTCCTGTCTGTGTCATACTGGCTCTGTAGAGGCTGCAGTCCTTGTGCTGACTCATAATGTGGGTTGTTTGCACTGGAGGAGAAGGGGAATGGCTTTATGCATGTTGCTCCCCTGCACAGGTGTGTATAGTGGGCCACAGTATAGCCCCAAAGGAATAAAAGAAAATGTTAAAAACATTTTAAAAAAAACCCACCGTTTTTTATAGGGAATAAAATGCCTGGGTGACACCACACTCGATTTGCTTTAAGATTTTTAAATTCCTTTTTGTAAAGTTTCCAATCAAGACCTTAATTCTTGCCTTGCAACACTTGATGTCACAAACTCCTAAAACAACTGTGGGGAATACCCTTCCTGTTCAGTGGAGGTGTGCAGTAGTCTAACCCTGCTACCAAGATGAATATAGAATGATTCATTCAAATCTCCATTGGTGCTGAAATATTTTTTGTTGTTAATCTGGGATATTAAATAGCGGTGTCTCTCTTACCATGGGGAGACTTTAGAGCCTTTTTTTTCTTTTAGTTTTTAAATCTGCGGGTCACTTTAGTAACTAATTAGTAGACCATCACATAAAAGGATAACAGCAAACATTTATGAAAAAGAAATGGAAGAGGAATTGGCCAGGAAAATGGGAGATGTCGGTTCTAATCCAGGCTCTGCCTGAGACTTGTTTTATAATCTTGGGCAAGTCATTTGACACCTTTCAGTTTAGTTCCCATCTGCAAAACGGAGAGAATACCTCCTTCATGGGTGAGGTCCAGCTTAATCTGTTGACATTTCTTAAGTACTGTGGTATCCTTGAGATGGAATATCATCACTTCACTTTTATATAGTACTTTCTTTCTGCTTATTTTTAGTGCATTTAAAACTCAAATTGTGACTTAAGCTTTTTAACTCTTTTTGCATAATCCACACTGGCTGAAATCCTGTCCCCATTAAAGTCAAGGAATTATTTTTTGACAGATTTCTGGCATGAGATACAAATTTATAAATCCATAGTTTTATAGGTATTTACCTGTTTATATCTCCATTTGGTTCTGAATATAACGATGCAATTGTGTGCACCCTTTTGTTAATTTTGGACTGTGTGGTATTGTCAAAAGCACAATTTGCATCAAACCACTCTTCTCATCTAGCACCTGCTCCTGCACCAATTAAAATCACTGGGGTCAGGATTCAACCCTGAAGCAGCAGCTTTATAATGAGCTGTATCTTGTAGTTTGTCAACAGTGATACTGGCTTTAATTAAGATGGCAAAAATTAACCAGTTGTGTTGGCTTAATCCAGCTTCATTTCACGCCCTTACTCAGTGGACTATGCACACAGGTTTTGTTGTCCTATCTTCAACGGGAGGTGGCTTTGTTAACCGGGTGACATCGCCATTAGGTTTTCTTTCAGTTCCAGTCAGTTGCGTGTTCTCTCCTGCTTCTCTGCTTAAGAAGGTTGTGTATAAATATTTTCTGAAGAAAAACTAAAATATTTAGATAGCTGCTTCCTCCATTTAGTCCAACACTAAAGAGAATATTTTTACTACCATGACACCAGGCCCTTAAACTAACTCATTTATCCATCTGCCCTGGTTTTTCCTTTCTCTCTGTGCCAGGAGAACAGGGTTATGGCAGGCCATCCTTCCATCTCTTCCACATGGATTTCTTTCCATGTGACACCTCAGTATGCATTTTGCCAAAGACGTCACCTGTATGTAGTATTGAAGAGTACTGGAGACTGGAGTTTACCGTATGTGGGTGGGGGGGGGGGGAATGCAGTAGGGTCTCTTTAAATAGTGTACATTAACTTTTTATAAAATAATTTATTGAAAATGCTTTCAAAATCCAAGTTTATTTTGGGTAATCTACAAGTTGCCATATCCTATAGGCAGTCTTTATTGTTGGCTGCTGTGGACTTCCAATTACATTTGTGCTCCAAGGTAACTCAGATGCTTTTGAAAATCCTACCCAAAATATTCAGAACATTTTTGTTCAAGGAAAGCCATATGTTACTCTGTGTCTTAATTTGATACTGTTGTTTAATGTGTCTGCTATACCCACTTCTTTGGTAGGACTAAATATGCTTAGGGCTTTCAGAATAGATGCATCCTTGCAGGTCCTAAAGTCAGACAAATCCAATGGACCATGAACCTGTCATTAAACTCCCTGATTGAGAACATGGTGGAATGAATCACTGTCATTCCCATTTTGAACATCATGTGCTTAATAGCAATTTGTTCAACAAAGCAGTTGGGTAGGAGTCTTTTCTTTACCAGCAGTTCCATGCAAGCTAAATAGTTCTTTGCACCATGCAGTTCTGAGCCTCCTGAATTAATGCAGCCTTTCATATTTTATGAGAGAGAAAATTCCATGTGTGTGAGAGTCCATAGAGCTTTCAAAATATGCACCCACAGAACTCCTAATGCTTTGTAAAGTTTGGCAAATATGGAGTGCTGTAAAAAAGATGTTTGTTGGTATCAAGATACTATGGACAAGTAGCTTAAAGCTTGCCATCTTGCAAGTCTGTAAAACACAGAATAATATATCACCCAGTCTGATAAGAACCTGCTTTCATCAGAGCTGATTTTACATAACAGCTCAAAAGGGCAGAAATATTTCTGTCCAAACTCGGCCTGGTATTCTGTCCATATTCCCTCTGTCTATTTTTGCCTCACCTCAAACATGAGTTGGATAAATGAGGTTCTTCAGATACAACATATGGCAGATGTATTCTTCAGACTCTCTCACCCATAATGAACTTCTTGTTTAAGTCCTTTCCCTATAAAGTGGTCTAAGTGTGAAACTGAGAGCTGCATTTTCTCAATTTTTTTTCTGCAAACGTCTTCGAAACCAGTCTGCTTACCATTTTGGCCCATTCTCTTTTTATCCTTCTCCTCTATTGACCGGGTGTGGCCCAAGGGGTTTGATTTAGTTTACCTTTCCTAAGTCTCCATCAGAATTCCTTAACTCCCCATTATATTCCGAAGGCTCCTATTCATAGCAAATATCACTACTACTGGGGAAGTCTCTCAACTGGCAAGACTGGGAGAATCCAAATCCAAATTCCTGGATTTGACAAACTAATCAACAAATTTGTATTATATCCTTATTCCCTGTTACTTACTGCATTCATCTGCAGATATAGTATTTCAAAACTACAGGCATAAGTCAAACGTTTTCAAACCGCTTTTAAAGATTCCTTAACTGCATACCTTCCTCCTCTTTATTTATTTTTAAGGGCATTTACCAGTTTATAGAAGGCTCATTTTATGCTTTTTTAAGTTGGAGCATAAAAGATTCTGGATGCAACTGGAGAGAACAGGTTTTTTTTTAAAAATTTCTATTCCAAATTATGTGCCTGCTTTTGAAGAATCCCATCCCTCAGAACAATGGCTGAGTATGTGAAGGGGGGGGTGTATTTATTTTATTTGTTTATTTTTTTTGCTCACTTGAACACTCGGCATACTTGAATTATTACCCCCTATCCATGTGAACTGAATAAATAAAACAGTCATGAGGAGAAGTAAGAACATTCTGTTCACATGTTCACATGGATGCCTTGAAGTTGACATGTAGTTCGCCAGCAGCCTTCCACATCTAAGACTCAAAATGCAATGTGTGATCAGGAGAACTAACATGTGGTTTTAAGGGGAGAATACTTATTTTTTCCTTAAATAGCGTGCACAATTATACCTTACAGAAGACCGATTATAATAATACTTCCCACATACAGGGCTTTTCCTCTGTGGACCTCCAAGTATTTTATAAAATGCACGAACATTATCCCATTTTACAGTTTGGGGAACTGTGGCATGGAGCTGAAACGAATTTCCCTGCAAAACACAGTAAGCCAAAATAGAGATGTAAATAGAATCCTACTCTTTATATTTTATAGCGTTTTGTTTTTTTTAAATTCACCTAAGAAACATAAATGGTGTCATAATGAAATGTATGAACATGTTATTTCTGACTGTTTTCTGATTATGAGAAATAAAACATGAAAGCTGCTAATGGATCTTGCTATCTGCATTGCTTCTATCAGGATGAAGGTGGGTTAAAACTGTGTGTGTATGTGAGAGAGAGGGGGGGAAAATGAATGAGTTATCTGTGGTGAGAGAATGAGGTTTTTTTTCTTTTGGGATTTACAAAAAAGCATTCTGGTCCAGAGACTTGAAACAGTCCGCTATTTAAGATTAAAAGGAAAGAGAATTAGATCCAGCTATGAGTAATAGTCATGATTCCATTTACAGACTTAATCTTGGGCTTAGAACATCTTGGTTTTTTTAACGAAAGTGTTGTCTGAGTCTCTTTCATCGAATGCTTTTGTAAACCTCAAAGGTGCAAAAACTTCTTCTTTTTTTTTTTTAAATGTCCTGCATAGCTTGATGATCCCCTTTTTGGGAGTCCGTGTGCCTCCCCGCTCTTCTGCATCTAAACTCTGAAAAAGTAGCGGGTTTCTCAGCTAAAAAATATACCAGGGACTCGAAAGGCAAAAAGATTCCGGTCTCAGCTGTTGAAAACCTGATACTGGGATACTGCGGATAATATGCGCTTCTGTGAGCAGTTTGAACCCTGCCACTGGTGACAGCTGACCTACTTACTCAAACCTTGTGGAAGAGAACTAGTCTCCTCCTCCCTCCCTCCCTCCCCGGCCTTCAAGTACTGTGACATGCATGGCTGCCATTGCAGCGTTCCAGAGGCTGCTTAAACTGGCTCCTAGCAAAACAGTGTGTTGTATAATAAATCTTCTGTCTTTTAGTGTAATTAGTATAGTTGCAGTGTTTAAAACAGCACCTTGGCAGTGTGTCAATGCATTGCGTAAGAGGAGTGGGGGGAGGAAGCAGGGGGAGCTGGGTTTGCAAGGGCCCTTTGGCTTAAAGTTTTAAGTCTGTAGCAGGAGAGTGTCTCCGGTGGCTCTCTAACAAGAGGCTGCAGTCACTTTTGCTCAAAAGGAAATTTTTATTTTTGTAGTCTTTACTGCTTAAGGATTTCCCACTAACACTGAAGAAATTGCATAGTCAAAATGTTACAAACAAAAAATATATACACGCTGCCCCCGCATGACTTCATTTTGTGTTTCAAAAAGTTAAGATTTTTTAAAATTATTTGAAGGTGAAGTGTGTGTGCGTGGGCACGCAGACATTTGTATTGCAATTGACTCATAATATCTAATCGCTTTATTGTCTTATTCACTGCAAACTAATAGTTACGCCCCTTCCAATGTTAGTGGAGACCTAGTACTTTGGAACCCAGATTTTTTTTTTCTGAAACAAAATGGGGAAAAGAGATGACAAATCCAAGTCTGTAATAGTTTGTCATTCATCATTTGAAGAGGCAGCCAATTCTGCTTTGTTTGCTTCTAGGAAAAGGAGATTTTTGAGTGCTTGGGGTCAGAATGAAAATGATTCCAGAGTGAATTTGGAGGCAATTGCTTTCTGTGCTTGGCTAGCTGTGGGATGGGTTTTTCCAGGAGAGAGGAATACATATTTCGCCATAGTTTTTGTCTTGTGAAGACAAAATTACAACTCTCTTATTAAGCACCTGCTATTTTAATTGACTCCACTAATCTAAAATTGAAATTCTGATCAAAATAGGGATTGCTGGCTGAATAAATGAGGAAATCCCAACCTTGATGGCTAGAACTTTCCTCTCTAAAAATCAAAAAGATTGCTCTTTTTTTGCGTATTTCAGGGCACAAAAATATGGGATGAAACTGTGATCTTACTGAAGTCAATAGCAAAACTCTCAGTGGGGTAGAGTGACCAGACAGCAAATGTGAAAAATCAGGACGGGAGTGTGTGTGTGGGGGGGTAATAGAAGCCTATATAAGAAAGAGACCCAAAAATTGGGACTGTCCCTATAAAATCGGGACATCTGGTCACCCTACAGTAGGGTCAGGATTTTGCCTCTCAAGTAGAATCCTCTGTGTGCAGTTGGAGGTTGTGGTCTGAGCACAGGATTGGAAACCAGGAAGTCCCTTAGTTCTGAACACAGCCCTTACACAGGTTTCAGAGTAGTAGCCGTGTTAGTCTGTATCCGCAAAAAGAAAAGGAGCACTTGTGGCACCTTAGAGACTAACAAATTAATTTGAGCATAAGCTTTCGTGAGCTACAGCTCACTTCATCGGATGCGTTCAGTGGAAAATACAGTGGGGAGATTTTATATACACAGAGAACGTGAAACAATGGGTGTTCCCCCACCCCCCTTGCTCTCTTTTAATAGCTCACTTTTCCTGATCACTCTTGTTACAGTGTGTATGGTAACACCCATTGTTTCATGTTCTCTGTGTATATAAAATCTCCTCACTATATTTTCCACTGTATGCATCCGATGAAGTGAACTCTAGCTCACGAAAGCTTATGCTCAAATAAATTTGTTAGTCTCTAAGGTGCCACAAGCTCTTATACAGAATCCCACTGTACATTTGGGAAGGTTGTTCTGAAGCTATTTCATGTTTGTAAAACATTCCAGAAGTTTTGGGAAGTATCTTTTTTATTTTATTTTATTTTATTTTATTTTATTATTTATTTATTTATTTATTTGTACAAATCAACAGCATCATTATAGCACTTAAAACAGGGGTTCTCAAACTGGGGGGGTCGGGACCCCTCAGGGGGTCACGAGGTTCTTACTTGGGGGGTCATGAGCTGCCAGTCTGAAATCAGTCAGTCTGCAAAACTAAATGAAAGGAAATAAAAAGTTAAAGATAACAGTATGTTACAACCTCTAATTTTTTCCATAATCCGTATACAGTAAGAAAGACACCCTGAAGCCTGTCTTTAGGAGTCGTGATCTTTAGGAGTCGTGATAAGCAAGTTCTTATAACAATACATATGTCTGGTTTTTAGCCACCATCACGTACCAGTTTCAGATTTGTGATGTTTGTTTGTTTGTTTTTTTAAGAGTAATTTAAAGATAATGTAAACCAAATTTGGTATGTCCCCATTACCAGAACAGATGCACATGGGACCAGCTGACTCTTATACCTCTGCACATAAAATATTTAAAATTGCCAGGAAGTAATTTTCTCCCCCCTCCTCCCTTTCTTTTAATGTTCGGGTTTACAAAGAAATTCTGAAGTTTAAGCTTAGGTGAGAAGAACAGTACCAGTTTACAGCTACACACAAGACAGATGCCTGTTAGGTGAAGTGATGAGACCTCCTCCTTTCTCAGATTTTTTTGGAGTGTTATGATGTAGTGAGCTTTACATCTTTTAGACAACATGTGCACTACATATATTGGCCACTTGAGAGTGTTTTTTTTTTTCATGATTAAGTCCCATTAAATGTTAATATTTTAGTAATAATGTTGATCTTCATAAGAAATAATGAAGAAATAGATCTGTGTTAATCAATACATTGCCTAGTCTATAAAACTGGCTAAAGAATTACAAAGAACTATTTTGTATGATCTAGACAAAATAATACTGAAAATATTGGAGTTTCATGTATGATAACTTTCAAGGAAATGTGCTTTACTGTAAATATAGACCTTTTTTTAAGCTCATATTTTCTAAGGAGCCTGACAACGTGAAGCTGTTAATTTCTCCCCCTCCCCCACCACTCCTTTTCAAAATCACAGCTTTAGTTTTCAGGTTGAAATTAACATTTTAAGGTAAATACTCTCCCTCACTCCCCTTTATTCATGATTTGAAATTTAACAAAACCCATCTCTTCCTGTATTGTGGTATCTATGTAGGAGTACCATGCTTTGATGTGATCTTGATGTAGTTTTAAGGTTGTTAGACACGGTAACACATCTTTGAATTTTATCTGGTGGGGACTTGAAAGTGGTACAGTATAGTCTAGCCATGCATCAAACAACACTTCTTGTTAGAGGTAATGGCTCCAACTGCTCCAATTCTCAGACATGATAACTTTTTAAAAAAGTTCATTATCTGAGAACTAAAAGAAAAGTAAGGGTTTGCTCAGTGTACCTTGTTTTGTTTTCCATGGCCAATCAATATCTACCACAGAAGCTGAGAATTCATAACAATATTTCTATGACAATAAAATCTTGAGTAAATCCTGAAAAAATGTAGTGCATTTATGGAATTGTAAAATAAGTACAAAACTATAAAGTGTTTGTTTGTAGTTTTCAAACATCATTTTTCTATGATAATTCATATATGTAACAAACATCTTTTTTTAATCGGAACACCCCAATAAAACCAAATCTAATCCTACAAAGGTGCATGTGAGCAACTTTTACTCTGTAGTAAAGCAACTCATATGTGGTTGGAGAATTGGCCACTTACACCGTGAAGTTAAAACGTTAAGTATGCTAAGGCAACTAAGCAAAATATGGGGAAAAAAAGGAAATACAAATACTGTACTTAAACTCTGATACGGGCTCTGATTCAAGGAAGGCATTTAAACCCTTTGGAAATCACTGGGACTCAAGTGCATGCTTGCAGCACAAGTTAACATGCTTTCTTTGAATTGGGGCCATAATTTACGCTATGAAGACCAATGATGTACTTCAATAAGATCCTCATATATTGTGTGTGTTTTAGAAATGACGGCTATATGTACTTTGAAGATTTTTAGAGTTTCATCACTGAAGGTTGCCTGAAATGTATCCCTTTATTGGTAGTAGAACCATCATTCGACAATTACAACTCTAAGCACAGTGTGAGCTCCCTCTGCTGGCTGTGCAGCAGCAATTTACTAACTGGTTGTCTTGTACTGTCAGGCTATTTCATAGATTTGGGTGTCAGGGACTAGAGAGAGAAGTTGTAAATATGCCAGAATGCTTGTACACAAATAGGTACCATTTCTATGGTCCTTTTGCAGTCTTTACTTGAGTAAAACTCCCTTGGAGCACAGTGGAAGCTTTGCTTGAGTAAAGACTGCAAGGTTGGCCCGGTGGAATATATAAGATAACGTCAGGCAGAAGGGAAATATGTTGGCCAAGCAGAAAAGGATGAAGTCTATTGGGAGGAATTACACATTTTTCAAGTTTGCCAGCAGCAAGGAGTTAAACCTCTTAAAATGTAGTTGGCAGCAGTCCTTGGTACATTTATATCATAGTTTTATGTCTGATGGTCTGGGTGTAAAGCAGCATGTGCCAGCAGGAGTGGGTAGAACTGTCCTTGTTTTTCTTAAATTGATATGAATTTCGCATAGTGTAGGGAGGTATCGCAATCCGTTTCAGATATTGATATGTATAATATACATCTCTCTGAATCAGGACAGCTGTTCTCTTGTAAGCAGTTGGGCCTAGACGTTAAAATGTTCTGGGATAAAGATTGTTCTAGAATTCCTTAATCAAGTGGGGAGCAGGGAAGTGGCGGGTGGGGAGGGGAAGGACAGAAAAGCAGTGAGTGCAGATTTTACTAATTAGCTTTTGAACTCTTAAAAAACTAAAATTAAGTTTCATAGTCCATTGAAAAAAAGTGAAATACAGACACAACTTTGTAGCATACCAGCCCAGCTCTCTGACTCTTTCTTTCCTTTGGATATTTTCATACCTTCCTCTTTTTAAGGGTCAAACCCTTCACTGTTTAGTCCAGTGAATCCATGGATGCCTGGATCCCAAAACCCCTGATCCCAGCACTGTTGTGCAGAGAGCCATCTCGGAGGAGGGCTCTACAATTTGCAAGTTTCAGAGTAGCAGCCGTGTTAGTCTGTATTCGCAAAAAGAAAAGGAGTACTTGTGGCACCTTAGATTGTTTCAGTACACCACAGAGTGGGGAAAGGCACTCTGAATCCTTTTGCTGAGGAGACATCTTGGGAAATGGGCATGTTCTCATGGAAAAATTGGATTTTAGTTCATATGAAGCCAACCAGCTCTGTAATACACTGAGCTTTGAAGGTGGGGAGCTATTTTTTTTCTTAAGATAGGAAAGGTAAACTATTGGTAAGTGTAGATCCAGGTTTGTTTTATGATTTTGTTTTGAATTGTAACCCTTTGTTTCCACCTCTCTTGGTTTTAGTTAACTCTCCAATCTTTCTTAAATAAACCTACTTTTGTTTTGTTTGTAAGTGCTCACAAGTGCTGTTGTGGTTTTTTGTTTTGTTTTATTTTTAACACAGGAGCAGTGATTTTAAACTGGGATGTACTGCTTAGCTGGGTGTAGAGGATCTGGGATTTCTGTGAGTAACCAGGGGCTGGATATCACATGGAAATGATTGAAAGGGACCCATGGAGCGGGCACACCTATTGTAACCTGCAAAGCTAAGACAGGGCTGCCATAGCCCAGAGGAAAGTGCTTAAGTGGCTAACAGGCTGGTGGTGTTAGGGAGCTACCATCCCTATCACCACGGGCAAGCCTGTCTTGTTTGAGGCAGCGATTGACAAGATGACTCACAGTACAGGGTTCCCCGAGAATTGTCACAGCTAACCGCTGGACTATAGAGGAGTTTTCACCCTGCTTCTAGCCCATTGACTATTCAATTATTTATATACAGCAGAACAGCGTCAACAGGAGAGAGTGAAAGAAGACTACTCCAGAATATACCATGGTACATTGGTTAGAGCAGTCAACTCAGAAGCATGAAACTCAGATTCAAATTCCTGATGCATATCCATGCACATCGGGTAGAGGGGGAATTGAATCTGGGTCTCCTACATCTTGGGTGACTACCTGTGGGAATACCTAGTTTGAGGACCCAGTGGGGCTTAAGCATGAGATAGTGGCCTGGATGCCTAGACTGAGGCAGCTGTGTGCGTGCTAACCAGCAGACCCTTATGCACCTAGGTATGTTAGATGGCAGCTGAGCAGTGG